>NC_083438.1:7634540-7993343 GCF_020745735.1 Hemiscyllium ocellatum
CTCACAGCACCAGGTACCCGGGTTCGATTCCAGCCACGGGCAACTGTCTGTGTGGAGTTTGTGCATTCTCCCCGTGTCTGAGCGAGTTTCCTCCAGGTGCTCCGGTTTCCTGCCACAATCCAAAGATGTGCAGGATGGCTGAATTGGCCATTCTAAATTGCCCATCATATTAGTTAGGGATAAATATAGAGTTGGGGAATGGGTCTGTGTAAGTTATTGTTTGGAGGGTCGGTATGGACTTGTTTGGCCGAAGGGCCTGTTTCCTTACTGTAGGGATTCTGATATATTGGGCAGCAGCTGCTGTCAATCACCCAGGCTCCTGTATGTTCGGGAACACGTGTTGTAGAAGAGGAGACCAGTGTATGGGCATAGTGCTGGCCTATTGTGGGAGTATGCACAGTACGGGTCAGTGCCAGCGAGGGAGGCTGTGGGTGTGAGGGATTAATCTGTCATTGGCAGCTTCCTCCCTCTGGGAGCAGGACCCAGGAGAATGGCCTCTTTCCTGGTACCCTGACATGTGATCAGACTATCAGTGGTGCAGCGTTTTGTAGAAAGTTAGCAGTTATATTTTGTGAAGATTCAGGGTTCTTATGGAAAGGACAAGGATGGACCTGCAATTAGAGTTCTAATTTGGTTCATTTTAGTGCGATGGGTTTTGGCCAGAGTGTGCAGGATGGTTGTCATCAGAGGATTCAACCCCCTGCCCACCCACCCAGTGGGCACAGTCAGACTCAATGGTTTGGTTCTTAGTCTGCAGACAGGAGCTAGGAAACTGAATTCAAAGAGAGGAGAGAGAGTGAGTGAACTGGGTGTGGAGGTAAGGAGTGGGGAGAGTTTGTTTGGATTTCAGTCTCAAAAGAGAGAAATTGTGAGACTGAGATTTAAAGCTTTGGGGGAACAAGGAAAATACAGTTTAACACTATAATTGTCTTATGAATTTCCATCCTGTATTAACAGTGATAACTTGTTTTCTCTGTTGTAGTCTACTGAAAGGGTGGATTTGAACTTCATTTTCAGTTTTGCTAGTTACTTGATCCGTGCCGATCTGAATATTCATTTGCCTTTTCGTGTGGAAGGAAAGGTGTGTATTCTGTCCGTGGGAAAATATTTCAAATCTCAGTGTGGCTGGGAAAAAAAGTACTGAGACACAACCAAGTCCATGTTAGCGTGGTGATTGGGGAGAGAGATTTCATTTGTTTTTGAAATTCTGAAAAATCATGGCACATTTCCCAGGAACAATTAAGCCACAGGTTTGCTTTGTAGAAGGACAAGTCTTTAATTTAACCATGCAGCCAGAACGACACAAGGATATCTGCACCTTGGGAAATACTATGAAAACGGGATTGTTGTAAAGAGTTAATTCTCGATCATGGATTGTAATCCATTGGCATTATCACATCGGTTCCACCGCCGTGGGGAAACACTGGAAATGTGATGAATGCAATGTAGGTTTCAGTTATTAAACTGTTGTAAATTTTTCTGCATGTTTTACAATGTTGTCAGGGCTCAAGGTTCTGAGTTATAGGGAGAGGTTGGACAAGCAAGGATTTTATGTTGAGAGCAGAGGAAACTGAGGGGGTTCTTTTCTAGAAGTGTATAAGACCATGAGAGGCATGGATAAGGTAAATGTACTCAGTCTTTTTCCCAGGAACTCGAGGATTGGACGGCTTGATTGGACCAGTTTAAGGTTAGAGGAGAAAGAATAAAAGGGAAGCTGAGGGGCAACTGTTTTACACAGAGGGTGGTATGTATGTTGAATGAGCTGCCAGTGGAAGTGGTTGAGGTGGATACACTCACAACAGGTAAAAGACATTTGGACAAATACATGGATAGGAAAGGGTCAGAAGCAAATGGGCCAAGTGCAGGAAAATGGGGTTTGCGTGGATGGATATTCTGGTCGGCATGGACCAGTTTGGGCCAAAGGGCCTGTCTCTGAGGTCGGATTATATTAACTGTAAGTGCATTTGCTATTTCTCCCACTAACTCTATTGGTATCCTGGGACGGATTCCATCAGGGCAATGAGACTTGTGTACAATTAGCTCCATTAGCTTGCCCAGTTCTAACTCTTTCGTGATAATGGTTGTTTCTTGGTCCTCACCTTCCTCCGTCTCCTTATCAATTACTGGCATTTTCTTCGTATCCTCCACTGTGAAGACTGACTGCTGTGTACTCATATTCCTGAACCCTGCTGGATAGCAATAACTAGGTACAGAACTCTGAGAGGTCTCCTTTGAGTCTTTCTTGATGAAACATGGCAGTTACCTGGATAGTGTACATGCAAAACACCTCCAGGCAGCATCAGGTAACTCCCCACCTGTCTGATGTTTGGCTCCCATTCTTATACCTTTGTGGTTTGGGACTTTGAATAGAGACTGTCTCTCAGTATTATCTCCACGGCAACGGCAGTTAGAAAGTCTAGTTCAGTTCAGCACTTTGTGGTTAAACTACATACCCCTCCCCCACGCCCCCGTGGCTCAGTCAGGTATCTGACAGATGCTTCAGTTTCAGTGAGCCTATCTATCAGGATTCTGATGTGGAGGAGCTAGTGCTGGAGCGAGGTGGGCAAAGTTATAAATCACACAACAGGTTATAGTCCAACAGGTTTATTTGGAAGTACAAGCTTTTGGGGTGTGCTGTGATTTTTAACTTGATCAGGATTATCTCTATGGTAACAGTTAAGTGCTTCAACAATTACAGAGGCCATATGTTCGCCACACAATAAGTTCCCCTCGAGCAGTGTAAACTGCTATTCCGGCCCTGGGGACAGCTACTCATCACTTTTCTCCCCCAATCCAATCTAGCTTTCTGTTGATCTTTACAGTTTTTCTGATCTCCTAGTTTCTCGCTGGTCATTGCCAATTTGTATGTGTTCTATTTCAATTTGATAGACTCCCATTATTTCCTGAGCCACCCAGGGCAGATTACTCCTTTTCCTACAGTCCTTCCTTTTCACTGACATATACTTTTGCTGAGCACTTTGAAACATTGCTTTGGTATCCCCCACAGTTCGTCAACTTTCCCACCCTAAAGTCATTGTCTCCAGTCTACATTAGCCAACTCCTGCCTCATCCTATTGTAGTCTCCTTTGTTTAAGCACTGGATCTGGGAATTGGACCTAATGTTCCAGGTTTCCATCTGTGTTCTAAGTTCAACCATACTTGTCACAAGTCTTTTATCAGATTACGAGGTGAGACGATGTTACCTGGGTGTTTTGGTTTTCATTGTCAGAGACCTTGGCTTTGTAATAAAGTACAGGATGGATATTCACAACAGAGTATTCTGGACGGTGTGAATGTACGACACAATCTAAAACCATAAAGCACTGTCTCCCCTCAGTTTAAAATTGCAAAATCATTATCTCCCACATGCTTCCTCACTATCTAAGTTTGGAACGCTAATCCCCTGACTATCCTGTATTTTCCAAAAATCTCCTTTGGTGAAGGTGGTGAGTTTTGGTTTCAGCTTTCCAGTTGTTACCGTAAGAAGATAAGCACTAGGCACAGGAGAGGCAGCCCCACCATTTAATACGGTGATGATTGAGCTCACATCAGTCTCAGCTGGATTTTCCCACCTCTTTCTCACCCTTCATCTCATTGCACATTCAACATCTGTATCTCTTCATTAGATCTGCTCATTGTCCAGGCATCCACTGCATTTTGAATAGGGAATTCCACAGATTCACAGCACATTGAGATAGGTACATTCTTCTTCATGAGAATGGAATAGAGTCCCTGTTGTGCAGAAACAGGGTATTCATCTATCGAGTCCACACCAACCCTATGATGAGCATCCCATTCAGACCTGCTCTTCCCTGTACCATTGCATTTCCCATGGCTAACGTGCATGGACACTGTCAGCAATCTAGCAAGGGCAATACACCTAACCTTCACATCTTTGGACTGTGTGAGGAAACTGGAGAACTGCACGAAACCATGCAAACATGGGGAGAATGGGTAAACTCCGCACAGTCGCCTAAGGTCCTGGACACTGTGAGGCAGCAGTGCTAGACTGAGCCGCCTCTGCTTAAAACCTGCTGCACCTTATTAACCTCCCTATCCCCCAATTGACTGAATCTATGTTCCTTACGTCAGAAATCCGGTTGTCTAAGCGGATGTCTCAGTAAATCCCAGTGACAGCCCACATGTCCCATATGTATGAACGGGGATCCAATACACAACATCCTCCACCCCACGCTTTTCATTCACATTCCAGAGACAGGGCTCCAGTGGCTGCATGGGTACTACAACTTCCAAATTCCAAGGTAGGGACCACACGTCTGTGGGGAAACCCGGCACTGCACACATGCAGAATGTGGGTGAGTTTTGGAGCATGTGCTTTGGGGTAACTAGTGGAAAGTATTTCACATTCCGATTGTCTGGAGGAGGAACCTATTTGCTTCTGGTATTGATCTGTTGGAGGGTCAAAGTGTCACCACACCCACATGGGGCCAAGTTCGATCCCCAACTCGTCATAACAGTGGAATCGACCAATGAGAAACAAAGGAGGATCTGACCCATTCTCCCAGACTGAAGGTTCCTCTTCTGTCCAGGATCAGCCACCTCCCTTTCTGTTTCCTTTTGTTTCATTCTGCTGTTACATTATCGACTTGCAGCAACTGAAGGGAAAGGAAGTGAACCCAGAAAGGGTGCAGAGTCTAACCAGGGATGGGAAGTGGTGGCATGGATTTGTTTATCAGTAACTCCATGAGAATGGGGAGGGTGTACATTAGGGACAGCAGAGGCAGAATGGTGGGAGAGATTAAGTGGGCTGGAGGGTTACAGCTTTGGGGGGGAAGGGGAAAAGATATTCCAGAGAAACTAGAATTGTCTGTTCTGAATTTCTAACCTGTACATATTCCTTTATACAGGATGCTAGATGGTGAGGATTTGCAGACTGAAATCTCAATCATGAGCAGATTGTGATTAAGTTAAGTTGCATTTGAAGAACCAAAGATGGAGAATCACTCGGCCAAAATCCTGCAACAATCTCCCACACAGCATTGTTGGTATCTCTACACCAAATGGACTGTGAATGGTTCAAGACAGCAGCTCACTACCATCTGCTCAGTGGTAACTAGAGATGGGAAATAAATGCTGGCTGAGCCAGTGATGCCCATATCCTGGAAATGGTTTCTATCTCTCGTTGCTGAAACCCGGTTGATGTTACTGCAGGATGATGAGGGACGCTGAGTGCATCCTCCAGGAGGCAGCATCATCACATTACCCCTGCCTACACCCACACAGTAACACCGCAACGTCACTGGAACAAAAGGCAGTGAAACCAAAGGAGGACTTAGATATAGTTCTTCGAGATAAAGTCATGAAAGGGGATTGGAACACAGCAGGAACAGGAGACTGAGCTGGATGGTCAGCTGTTTCCCATTGAATGGTGGAGAAGGAGTGAAAGGCTGAATGGTCTCCTCCTGCTGCTATCTCCCAGGTATGTATATAGTCATGGAGCCCGGGGAGGAAGAATTGGACAGGGATTCTCCAGGAGATTGCACTTCCACAACAGTTTTCAGTGAGGGATGGTTTGATGGATTTTATTTGGCATTTGTCTTTAACACAAGGTTTGTGAATTTGTTCTAAAATTATTGTAGCTGTTTATTCCACAATAAATAAAACCAAAAGAAGAGAAATTAGACTATCTGAATATAACAGTTTTTAAAAATTTCAAACACCTTGTACAACAAAATTCTGTCTATTCCCGGACCCCATCACTTTCCAGTTATTCAAACTCCAGGGAAATATTCCCTCCCTGTCTGAACCTTTGGTTTGATTTAACTGCTTTTCAGTTCTCCTTCTGTGAGCTGTAAAGTGTTCTTTTTCCCCCATTTCTCCTATCCACAGTTATCACAGCAACCTTCCCACCATCAAAATCATCATTATGCCATTTTGAGTTTTGTTAATATGTAATCACCAGCAGGAAACCACCCGTGTAACCAATTGAATATTTACAAACAAAGCCCATTCCGCGCAAAGCAAAGCATTACAAATGACAGAGTGAGAAGGGACCAAATCATAGTAGAATTGTGGGGAGGGGGGCAGCAGCGGAGATAAAGCACTATATCCCCTGCGGTGCCCACCTCTATCTAAAGGCATCAAGAGCATTGATACATACCACATGCTCCTTCTCCAAGGACATACTGCAGTCTCGCTGTTATCCTCAATCATAGAATAGAATCCCGACAGTGTGGAAGGAGAGCATTGGCCCATCAAATCCCACCAACCATCCAAAGAGCATCCCACTTGGAGCACTGCACCCCATAACACTGCATTTCCCATGGCTGATCCACCGAGTCTGCACAATCCTGGACACTGTGGACAATTTAGCATGACTGATCCATCTAACCCACAAATCTTTGGACTCTGGGAGGAAACCGGGGCACCTGGAGTGGACCCACACTGTCCTGGGGAGAATGTGCAAACTCCACACAGGCTGTTGCCCAAGACCTTGTACCTAGTGCTGGGAAGCAGCCGTGCTATAGAGCAATATAAATCAAAACAGATGACCCCTGCTCATTGCTGTTTGTGGAGACTCATTGGCCAGAGAGACATCCTGAGATTCAGAAAGAGACAATACAAATTCAGTCAACTCCTGCCGAGTTAATGTGATTAACAACAACATCAATACTCCAACAGTGTCATTAGACCTCGGAGCTACTCGATCATTTATGAATTTTAACCCATGGGAAGTTTGTTACCAGCTTCGGTGACTGCCATAATGCTCTGACCACTTTGACGGATCCAGTGCAAGTCAATTCTAATAGTTATCAATAGATTGGATCTAAACCGGATGCCCCACAACAGGAAGTGCTCTGACACTCAATGCCTGTAAGGCAAGGTCATTTTCCTCAATCCACTCACGTCTGGCAATACCAATGAAGCTATTTTATACAGTAACCTTTCAGTCTCAATTGCCAGTTCCAGTCCATGAAGCAGCCAGTAACATGCACCAGTAAATTAAATTCTAGCAGCAGCATTGCCCTGGCAGTAGAGATTGAGGAACTTGAAGCTGTCTTCTCTGGAGTATCTAAACATGAAACACTTCAAAGGAACAAAAATCTTCAAGAGCTCGATAGGACAGATACAGGAAGGATGTGCTCCTAGGCTGGTGTGCCTGGAATAAAATAAGCACTAACTGCGGTATCTTTACCCAGCATCCCCTTTAGCTGCATAAATGTTTAAGATTTATTTCTGCTCTAATTCCACTCCCAGTTTTAACTGCTGTAATGTTGATGACTATGCAAATGTATAAAATATAATTTAATCCATCCCAAAACCTCTCTGTACCTGTGTCTCACTATTGTTCACCGAGACCGTCATTCAATCCGACCTCTTTACAAACCCTGCTCTGATATTTCCTCAGAGGGCTCAGAATGAAACATTCACAGAATTATTACTGCGCAAAAGGAGGCTGATTGGCTCATCAGCTCTCCAACGGATCACCTCACCGAATGCTATTCTTCTCCCTTTACCCCATAAACCTTCCCATTCATCCTCTCCCAATAACACCGGCGGGTTCGCAACTAACCACAGCGAATGGATTTGTTTTGTTTGTTCATGAGATCACGGCATCACTTGCTGGGGCAGCATTTGTCATCCATTCTGACTGTCCAGGAGATGGTTCAGAGTCAACCCCATTATTCAGGCTCTGGATTCACATGTCGGTTGGACCAGGTCAGAATTAACAGTTTCTCAGACCCAATGACACGAAGAGTTGATTTCTGGCCTATTATCTTACTTCTGAAATGATAATGAATACTTTTTGCAGTTGAATTAAAAGTGAAAGACCAAAATGTAGTTTATTCTGATTGAGCATATCCTCCTATTTTCTAAGTTGTTATTGACAGTCTCATTCCCCTCGTTCCAGAACCTGTTACAGAGAGTGTTACAGAAAAGGCAGAATGGTCAGCTGCAGCTGGTCACCTGACCGGTCACTGGACCCAAAGGTTCACTCTCCACAGCTGCTGCCAGGTCTGCTGACTTTTTCCAGCAATTTCTGTTTTTGTTCCTGATTTCCCAGCATTTGCAGATGTTTCGTTTTTGAATATTGATCTTGTCTGTTGCAGAGGGGTTTGTTGATGAGTTTGGAGAGTTTTGAACATTGCAACTTAGGCCACAAATCAGCCATGATCTATTGAATGGCAGAGCAGGGTTGAGGGGCTGAATGGCCCCCTCCTGTTCCAATGAAAGTTGTCCATGTGCAGCTTGTGGTAACATTTCCCCTCACTGCTCACTTCACATCCATGTCTAACACACTGTTACTGACTGAACAAACCTCCTGTGTTTGAACTAAACCTGCTAATGTTCTGTGGCTCCCTCTACTGCCACCTCGAATTAACTCTCATCATGGAATGCTGTCTTTTTTAACTGTGAGAATGCCCACAAAGACTAATTCTGGAGTCTGTATCCCCTGGGATCCAGAACTCCCGTTTATTTCCTTCGTCCTATTTCATTCTGGCTATTGAACTCTCGGTTTCAATCCATTTTCCTGTCATGCTCTTCAACATGCCCATGTGGGTGGACTAGAGGCAGCTGCCACCTGAGATTGTAGGGGGAGGCAGATTCAATCAGGGATTCGGGAAAACACTCAGACAATGACATATCCATCTGATTGTTGACTCAGACAGATAGGTAGAAAGAAAGATGCACATTTAGATAGCACCTTTGATGACTTGGGGCAATGAAACATGCTTCTAACCCAATGATTTCAACCTCAAATCTCTGAAAATACAGACACAAAGCTTCCTACTTGTACCAGGTTGTCTCTCAGCCTCCTCTTTTCTTGAGAAAAGAGTTTTAAGCTGTTAAGCCTTTCCTGGTGATTATAACCTCTGTTCCTGTCAGATGTGTGACTGAACCTTTATTTTCCTGTTCCTTGTGAGTGATGAAAGTAGCAGAAACAGTTCCTAACTTGTAAGGGGTTTCGGTTGGAGTATTTATATTTTCACGTTCATTCCCACTCTCACATACAGTGTGAAATTGATGGAAAACTGAAGTAAAGGATTGAGTGAGCACCCACAGAAACACAAAAGGCAGCATGTGTACTTGAGCTGAATGAACCTGGCCTTAGGAAAATGTGACAGCAATCACAACTAGTTAGAATTACAGAATCCCTTAGGCGCACAAAGAGACTATTCGGTCCATCGCGTCTGCAATGACCTGCTGTCCCACCCTACCGCCATCACCCCACATTTAGTATGGCTAAACCAACCCACCTAACCTACACACTACAGGCCATGTTAGCACGGCCAATCCATCAAACCTGCACATCTGTGGCAGGGTCACATATTATGTCTAAGTGCTCAGGATTGTGCACGAAGGCTCACAAATACTTGACTCTGACACAAATGCTCTTTTTTTTTCTAAATAAAATCTGGGGGAAACTGCAGCCAGAAAGATTTCCGATTGTCTCATGAGGAAGAGAATTCAAAACTCGTGCCACTGACCCAGGGGGCGCAGAGAAGTCACAGAGGTCAGGGAACCATCAGAAATGTAACAAGTTGTGAGCAAGGTGGGGGTTAGACAAGGACAAAACGACAGTGTCACACAGGGGAAGGCAGGAGAGATTAAATTGCAGAAATGGTAGTCCCTCAAGGCCATGGGGAATGGAGTTAGGGCTGGGAAAGAAACCAGGAAACAGGAGAGCAGCTGTCAAAGAAATACATTGAAAAAACAGATTATAGCAACATAGAGGGCAGAGTTCACAGTCTGAAATTGTTGCTCTCATTGGTGAGTACAGAACGCTGTAAAGCCTGGGTCATTCTATTATAGCCAAGACATGCAGGATAGGCCAAGTGGCCTCGATCTGTGCTGTAACTTTCTGATCAATTTATTCTGACTTTTGGAATTCAGTTCGGATGATGTTCATAAATTCTCAAATTGGACTTGAGTTTAATATTCTAGAGAAATGTTAAATAAATCACATTGATCCCATTCTGCAGACTTTAGTCCGCAGCCCTGCATGTTCCAGCATCTCAGTTACATCCATGTCCTTTTATTCTAATGTGATGCTGGTTACTGCCTCTGCCACGCCATCAATGTGTTCCTGTTCCCCACCATCTCCGAGTGAAATGAATTCTCCCCTCCTCTTCTTTCTGAGAATTAGTTTCAATCTAAATCCTCCAGTTTCTGACCTCTCTGCTAATGAATAGCTCCTTCCTATCCACTCGATCTGGATTCCTCAGCATTTTATCACTTCAATTAAATCTCAGCTCATCCTCCTCGGAAATCATCTCCAGCCTATCTAACCTTTCCTCAGAGCAGAAATGTTCCAATTGTAGAAACATTCTGATCAATCTCCTCTCTACCCTGTCTGGTGTGATCACATCAACCCTGGAATAAGGGGGTCAGAAGTGTGTACAGTACTTTAACCGCGGTCAAACGAATATTACTGACATTTGCCATGTCACCTCCGTGTTCTTGTGGTTGTTGCTCACACAAGAAGTGTCCTGGTTTTCCCACATGGAACTGGATGTGCACTCCATGGGACTGGGATTCCCTACCATATGTTTTATTTGTTAAATAATCCTAAATTAACTTCAGATTAAAACAACATTATCAGATACCCACCAATCAATTTCTTCCATTATACTCAAGTCACCTTACTTTTTAAAATTTCTTTAAAATTATTACTACCTAAACACAACACGCTTAAATTTGCTGATCAAGTATTCAGATGTCTCCACTGTTACAATCACTTGAAGATTGTCTTTACCTTCAGCTACATTGGTGAATTGAACATTGATTGTAAATATATGAATATCAAAAGGACTCGAGTTTTATGATAATTCATCCAGTCTGATGTTCTTGTTGGTTAATATCTTGAAGAGAACTGTCCTCAGAACTCCAGCTGTGCTCTGATTTCATTCACAACTGGGTGTGGCTGCACTGCAAATCTTAGATCTGTTCCGTTGTTTACCAGATTGCTTCGCTCTATCTATCACTTGTCGCTTATGCTGTTTGGCACACAAGTAACTCTTTGGTAACTTCATCAGGTTAGCACCTCATTTTTAGGTATTCATGCTGCTGTTACTGGCATGCCCTCCTGAATTCTCTCAGTTGAACGAGGATTGATCCTCTGATTCGATGGTAAGAGGTAAATTGGGGGATATTCTGGGCCATGATTCTGTAAATTTTGTTGGAGTACAATTCTACTGCTGTTGGTGGAAGGAAAGAGCTAAACTCTTACACTGTTGGCCCCATATACTACATGCAGTATCATGAACACTGATAGGCCAAGACATGAAATACAAGCAACACTGTACAATGATGCAGGATCACAACTGCAGCAAGGGGAGTTTAAGATCCAACTTGACATAGTAGTTGGGAAAGAAGCAGCTGATCAGATTGTCTCATTCATTGTCATAAAGAGACTCTGTGAGATTCTTGTCCTCATGGGGGTAAAGATGGAGGAGGGTGGGAAGATGGAGAGCCCTTCAAAAGAAACTAATCTGCCTGAGAGTTGTGAAATAGAATTGATTGCCATGCATTTAACAGAAAGCTAATTGAAACTCTTTTTATCCCCAAAAGATAACAAGATTGACGGTGCTTCCAATCATCACCAGAAACAAACCCCAGAATACATGGTTCGGAGATGGATGTCAATTGCCAATCAACATCCAACTGCTGCAAACATTGAGCAAACTTACATGTGATTAACCAGTTCTGATGAACCAGAAAATCACTGTTCACTCTGTGCAGATGGACAGCGAAGTGGGGAAGGATTGGCCGAGTGGTATTGTCGTGAGACAGTTAATCTAAAACCCCAGATAGTGTTCTGGAGACCTGGGTTCAAAGCCTGCTGCAGCAGATGGAGGAATTTGAATTCAATAAAAAAAACTTGTGAAATTAGAGTCTAATGATGACCATTAATTGATTGTCAGAAAACTCCATCTGGATCACTAATGCCCTTTCAGGAAGGAAGCTGCCGTCCTTACCTGGTCTGTCCTACATTGTTGACTCTTACCTGCCCTCTGGGCAATTAGGGATGGGCAGGAAATGCTGCCGGGCCAGCGACATCCTCATCCTGTGAATGAATAAAGAAAAATAAAACTTTGGACCCAGTGTGAATCTGTACATGTTCAACAATGTTGTGAACATTTCCAAAGCTAAGATGTCTATGTGCAAAACTTTATGAGCTGCCAAAACCATTGTTCATTACTTGGTGTGAGAAAGAGAAAAAAAATCCTTCAACTGTGGCTATCAGTAAATTGACTGATGTCTCAGCAGGATGGATGCTTGAGTGAATCCCTTCCCTCAGATCTGATATAATTATTTTTATCAATCATTGACCTTCTCTCCTTGCACCACCATAATAGGCAGCATGTTCTGCATATTACCAGCCAATGCAGTCAGTAGAAACACTTGCTCATCTCCCCCATCTCAAAACCTTACATCCGACCTTAATTCTTGTGCCATCACCTACCGAATACAGATATTTTTGTCTGCTATATCTAGGTCTGTTATAATCTTTCCTGATGAAGGGCTTATGCTCGAAACGTCGAATTCTCTATTCCTGAGATGCTGCCTGGCCGGCTGTGCTTTGACCAGCAACACATTTTCAGCTGTTATAATCTTATACAGCTCCATCAAAACTATATCCAAATTATTCACTTCAAAGAAAATCGCATTTTATTCAAATCAATTCAGTGACTGCATTTTCTTCATCAGAGAACCACTCCAGAAAGTCTGTACTCCACACCCTGAAGATCACTCATATCCTTCATTGTTGATGACTATTTTGTTCCACAAATCCAGACGATGCAAGTTTTCTGCACAACAGCAGTAGCTTTATTATTGGACAGCCGGCGAGAGTTTCAAAGTGTCTCTAAAGTAGCCGAGTGTCTACTTGTAGAGACTCTTCTTCACGAATCTCTGCCTTAACCACAGAGACAGTATATTTAATAGGAATTAGACAAAGGTTTATCAGTCACATGGGCGATTGTCATTACTTAGTTTAAAGCAGGTAATTATGAATTTGCAAAGCTTGATGAATGTCAATGTCCTGTGATGTAAATGGATTACAGAAATTGATTATCATGTTGTTCATGATTATGCGTTGATGGGAAGAGATTAAGGCACAAGGGTTCTTCCTTCAGTAAATGGGGGATTCACTTACCTATGCTAATATAGAAGGCAGATAAGACAATGGGAGTGGGAGGCAGTTCAATAGGGTTGTATCCAGGGTTCTCAGTCTTGTCTGGAAAGGGCAAATTCCTCTGTCTCAGGTAACAGGGAAATCCACATGTGTGGCTGCAAGAGGTTGTATTTTGAGATACTGTCAGGCTCCCCCCTTCTGAGGTGTTCTGTCTGTATTCTAAGCGTACAGGCCTTCAGTTGATGAAAGAAGGCGTTTGGCAAGGAATGGTTAACCCTTGAGACCCCATGGTGTCCTGAAAGAGAAGAAAAAGGTATGGAAGTGGCCCCTCTATGGTATTTTAAATTCCCCATTCTGACCAGGAATCTGTTGAACAGAATTGAGTGCAATGATTGACTGTGACCTAACTAGTGCTTTGTCAAGGGTCAGCATCTTTTCTGTGAGTTTATTATCATTCCTCCATTCATAAAGCCCAGCATCCCATTTGTTTTACTCAAAACACTTTATGTTTTCTCCCCTTTAATGATTTGTACACATTGTCCCCCATTCCCGCTGTCCTGCTCTTTGTATCTGTGCCATTCAAATATATGTTCCCTTTTGACATTGTTTCTCTCAAAATGCGTCAACTTACTGTGTGTTCTAAAGAAGAGACATATTCCACTCAAAATGTTATCCCTCGCTCCACACATTCTACCCCTTGGAAAACAGAACAGGACAGCACCGGAATAATCGGTCCACCATGTCTGTGCGGATCATGATGCCATTCCAAACTAATTCCTCCTGCCCGTACATGGTCCATATCCCTGCCAACCCTTGCCTAATTATATGTCTGCCCAAATGCCTCTTAAAAGTTGTGATTGTTTCTGCTTTTCCTATCTCTCAGGCAAGTACATTCTTGTCACTTACCGCCTTCTGCATAAGAAACTTGTCTGACACAACTGCCTTTAAACTTGCACATGTTGTTGGAAATGCTCAGCAGGTCATGCAGCATCTGTGAAGAAAAGTCAGTTAATGTTTCGGGTCTGGTCACCCTTCCTCAGAAACGTTCACTTTAATTTATCTTCATAGAAGCTGCTCGACCTGCTGAACTTTTCCCGAAAATGTTTTTGTTTCTGGTTTACAGCATCTGCAGTTGTTTCAGTTTTCATTTCCTTTAAACTTGCCCCCACTCCCTTTAAATCTATGGCCTGTAGAATTTGCCATTTCATCTTGGAAAAAGATTCAGATTTTTCACACTGTCTGAGTCTTTCGGATCACCCGCAGCCACTGACTTCCCCAAGACAAAAATCCAAGTCTTTCCAACCTCTCCCAATCCAGGCAACACCCTGGTAAACCTGTTAGCACGCTGTCCAAAGCCTCCACATTCTCCTTTTTATGTGGTGATCCAAACAGCACACAATACCCCAAAGGTGGCCTAATGACAGTTTTATATTCACTCCCCTGACAGAAGAAGGCACGTATGCCATTCATCTCCTTCACCACTTTCAGGGAGCTGTGAACTTGCCCCTGAAGATCCCTGTGTACGTCAATGCTGCTGCGAGCCCTTTGGCTTAGTGAATACATTCCTCTTGCAATGAGCCTCCCAAAATACATAACCTCACACTTGTCTGGATTAAAATCTATCTCTGTATGGGTTTTCCAACTGATCTCTTTCTTGCTGTATCCTTTGACAACAGTCTTCACGATTCACAACTTCATCAATTTGTACCATCTAGAAACTTGCTAATTAAATCGTTTACATTTCCATGCTAATCATTGACATATGCCACAGACAATAGATGTTCCAATTCTCATCCTTGTGGAATAACACTGACCACAGAACTCCAGCCAGCAACATGCTGTGGAAGGAACGTATTTCATTTAGTCAGTCAGTCGGAAAGCATTTCAGACATTGGTGTGGCACTAGATGTTACAAGATATTCACAATCCTGGTTAAAACACCCTGGAGCAGATTTTCGGTTCTGTGTACCCGACCTGGGGACTCCCTCAGAACCAAGTATAAAGTAGTAAACATTATCTCCTGCTGTGGAAGGACAACCTGTATTGGTCTGAGCATGAACACAGAGTAGATTTACCTTTATGATAATTTAACCCCTGAAGACAAATAACCGTAACAAGTTAAGCAAGTACAAAAACAATGTGTTATGGCACAGAAAGGGGCCCATCAAATCCAAGCTGGCTCTCTGTAGCAGAATCCCTTATTCGCATTCTCCAACTGTCCCCAAAACCTTGAAAGTTTATTTCCCTCAGATCTGATATAATCATATTTGTTAATCATTGATCATCTCTACTTGCACCACCATAATAGGCAGCATGTTCGACATATTTCCAGCCAATACAGTCAACGGGAACACTTGCTCATCTACAACTTTCTCAAAACATTATATCGAATCTGAAATTTTGAGCCATCACCTATCAAGTGCAATTTATTTTATTGTCTGCTGTATCTAGTTGTGTTATAATCTTATCCATTTTAATTTATCAAGATATATTCAACTTGATTTCTTCAAAGAAAATAGCATTTTTTTTTCCAAATCAATCCAGTGAATGCATTTTCTTTATCAGTGCACCACACCAGTAAGTCTGTACTCCACACCCTGAAGATCACTCAGATCCTTCCTGAGCAGGAATCTGTTGACCTGAATTGGATAAAATGATTGACTGTGACCTAACTAGTCAATGAAATTGTTTAATGAAACCCAGGATCCCATATGCTTTGATCAAAACACTTTGATTATATCCTCTCTCCTTTAAAGAATTGTTCACATTGCCCCCCTCCCAGTCTCTACTCTTTGTGTCTGTGCCATGCAAATATATATTTCCTTTCTACATTGCTTCTCTCAAAATGTATCAACTCACTGTGTGTTCTAAAAAACATTAACTCTCGCTGCACACATTGTACCCCCTGGAAAACAGAACATTACAGCACCGGAATAATCGGCCCATCATGTCTGTGCAGACCATGATGCAATTCCAAACTAATTCCACCTGCCTGGACATGATCCATATCCCTACCAACCCCTTGCCTGCTTATGTGCCTGCCCAAATGCCTCTAAAGCATTGTGATTATTTCTGCTTTTTCCACCTCACAGGAGAGTACATTCAAGTCATCTACGATCTTTTGCATTAGAAACTTGCCTGACACAACTCCCTTTAGACTTTCAAATGTTGTTGGAAATGTTCAGCAGGTCTTGCAGCATCTGTGAAAATAACAATCCGTTAATGTTTCGGGTCTTCATCAGAAACGTGAACTCTGATTTCTCTTCACAAATGCTTCCAGACTTGTTGAGCATTTCCAGAAACTTCTGTTTTTGTTTCTGATCAACCGCATCTTCTGTTCTTTCGGTTTTTATTTTCTTTAAATTTCCCCCTCCCCTGAAATCTATGGCATCTAGAATTTGTCATTTCTACCTTGGAAAAAGATTCAGATTATAGAACATAGAACAATAAAGCACAGAACAGGCCCTTCAGCCCTCAATGTTGCACCGACCAGTGGAATTTTCTCAACTCGTCCCCCTACACTATCCCAAAATCATCCATGACTTTATCTAAGGGTAGATTAAAACTCCCGAATGGAGCTGAGTTGACCACCTGAGCTGGTAGGGCATTCCACACACATACCACTTTCTCTGTGTAAAGCATTTGCCTCTGACATCTGTCTTAAATCTATCATCCCTCAATTTGTAGTTGTGCCCTCTCGTACCTGCTGACATCATCATTCTAGGAAAAAGACTTTCACTGTCTACCCTATCTAATCCTCTGATTATCTGAAATGTCTCTATTAACACCCCTCCCCACCCCCTCTTAGCCGCCTTCTTTCCAATGAGAACAAATCCAAGTCTCTCAGCCTTTGTCATAAGACCTTCCCTCCAGACCAGGCACCATCCTGATAAATCTCCTCTGCACCTTTTCCAAAACTTCCACATCTTTTTTGTAATGGGGCGACCAGAGCTGTACACAATATTCCAACTGTGGCCGCACCAGCATTTTGTAGTATTGCAGTATGATATTGTGGTTCCAGAACTCAATCCCTCTCCCAATGAAACCTAACACGCCACATGCCACCTTAACAGCACTATCCACCAGGGTGGCAAATTTCAAGGATATATGTATATGGACTCCAAGATCCCTCTGCACATCCACGCTACCAAGAATCTTTCCATTGACCCAATATTCTGCCTTCCTGTTATTCTTCCCAAAGTGCATCACCTCTCATTTAGCTGCATTCTACTCCACTTGCACCTCTCGCAAGAAGTGAGAGACATCAAACATGATATAAAGATCCAACAGAGTCACTAAGTTCATTTGGCCATAAGGGGAACATGATTATCTTGTATGTCAGTGAGCAAAGGTTTCAAACAACATTGTGTGTGGTCAAGCCCCAACACAGACACACACACACACACACACACACACACACGCACACACACACACACACACACACACACACACACACACGAATGTGAGTGTTCCAGTGAACTGACTGCAGAAATTATTTAACATTATCCAGTTAAAAATCTAAAAACACTCACAGACAGAGAAGCCATAAATATGTTGTGTTTCTGGGAAAGGATTCACCAGATCATCCAACTTGGAGATATGTGAGGAGATCAGCACCATGGAAATGTCTGGATTGTGAGAAGGATTGAAAATTCACAGACCACCTGGAGACTCATTTACACAGACAGTCTGTGGGAAGAGATTTATTTTGTCATCCAGCTTCATGTCACACTAGTGGCTTCACATTGACAAGAGAACTTTTTCCTGACTATAGGGGAAAAAAACACTTTAAGATTTGTAAAGGTCTTAAATTCAATGGTGTTTATTTAACATCACCCTGTTCACATGGGGGAGAAGTCGTTCAGCTGGTCCATTCAGCCGTGCCTTGCTTTTTCTTCCTTTATAAGAGACTCAAGCATTTTCCCCATGGAAGATGTTACGCTAACTGATCTATACTTTCCCATCTTCTGTCTACCTTCCTTTTTAAACAGTGGCGCCACTGCATTCCAATCTGCTGGAACTGCCCCAGAATTCAGCAAATTGATAAAATTACTGACAGTGCAACTGTTCTATCCCTCGCTGTCTCTTTTGACACGCTGGGATGCATTACACCAGGACAGAAGACTTCTCTATCATTAGCTCCATGGGCTTGCCCAACACTAGCGTTCCGTAATAATGTTTGTTTCCAGGTCCTCACCGACTCCATCTCTTTGTCAATCACTGGCATGTTATTAGCGCCCTCCACTGTGAAGACTGATGCAAAATACTTGTTCAGTGCTTCAGCCATTTCATCATACCCCATAACTAAATGCCCCTCCTCATCCCCTGAATGACCAACATTTACCTTAGCCACTCTTTTTCATTTAAAGTGTTCATAGAAACTTCTGCTATCTGTCTTTAAATTCCGTGATACATCTTTGCTCTCCTGTCCTTTCCTACGGTTCTTTCTCACTCTTTTTGTGGCTTTCTTCTGATCTTTAACGCTTTTCCAATCTTCCGGTTTCATGCTGTTTTTGACCACTTTGTATGCCTCATCTTTCAATGTGAGAGATGGGGAGGGAGAGCGGGGAGGGGACGGGAGGGAGAGGGGAGGAGAGGGGGGAGAAGGGAGGCTGGAGGAGGGGGAGGTGCGGGGATAGGGGAAGGAGGCAGGGCAGAGGAAAGAAGGGGTGGAGAGAGGGTTATAGGAGAGAGGGTGTAGGAGTGAGCTGGGAACGGTGGGCGAGAGTAGGAGGAGAGATGGGAGGAGAGGGTAGGAGGAGTTGGGTAGGAGAGGGATCAGGAGGACAGGCGGTGAGGAGCGAGGGGTGGAGGGTATATAGGAAGCAGGTTGTAGGAGAGCAGGAGAGGAATGAAGGAGAGGAGTAGAAGTGGGGAGCAAGTGGAAGTTGGAGAACAGGGAGGAGACAACGAATGAAGTGGGAGGACGAGTGATGAGGAAGAGAGGGGTTAGTAGCCAGGTGAGGAATCGAGGACGTAGGGGGAGTTTTGGATGTGAGGTGAGGTGGAGTTTGGGGTGGAGTTGGAGGAGAGAGGGATATGAGGGGTGGAGGATGTGTGGAGGATTGGGTAGGAAAGAGGTGAAGATGAGGAGGAGGAAGTGGGGAGGAGAGGCGGAACTGGGAAGGTGAGCAGGGAAAGGGAGCAGAGCGCAAGAGAGAAGGGAGAGGACAGGTGGGAGGAGAGGATACGAGGGGGTAGGGAAGGAGTTTAGGAGAAGGGGGTGAGGAAGATGAGGACGGGAGAGGGAAGAAGTGAGTGTGGAGAAGAGGGGGACGAGAGGGTGGGGAAGGGGGAGAGGAGAAGAGGGGAGGTGAAGAAAGGAAAGGGTGGAAGAAGAGAAGGGGTGAGAGTGGAGAGCTGAGGGGGAGGAGAGAGAAGACAGTGGTGACGAGAGAGGTGAGAGGGTAGATTACTTACAGTGTGGAAACAGGCCCTTTGGCCCAACAAGTCCACACCGACCCGCCGTAGTGCACCCACCCAGACCCATTCCCCGACATTTACCCCTGCACCTAACTCTATGGGCAATTCAGTGTGGCCAATTCACCTAAACTGCACATTTTTGGACTGTGGGAGGAAACCGGAGCACCCGGAAGAAACCCATGCAGACACAGGGAGAATGTGCAAACTCCACACAGTCAGTCGCCTGGTGCTGTGAGGCAGCAGTGTTAACCACTGTGCCACCGTGCCGCCCAAGTAGTGAGGAGTGAGAGGAGAGGGGAGAGGAGAGAAGGAAGAGGGAAGGGGGAGAGGAGAGAAGGAGGAGGGGGGAGGGGTATGAGGAGAGATGGGAGGGGATAAGAGAGAGGGGAGGGGGAGAAGAGAGAGGGGAGGGAGAGAGCATGGGGGAGGAGAGAGTGAGAAGGATGAGAGAGATGGGGCAGAGAGAGAGGAGAGAGAGGGGGAAGAGAGAGAGTGGGAGGAGGGGGGAGGATGGAGAGGGGAAGGAGAGGGGGTGGACGAAGAGGGAGAGGAGAGAGAGGGGTAGGAGAGTGACGGGGGAGAAGAGAGAGGGAATGAGAGAGAGTGGGACGAGAGAGAGGGGAGGGGAGGGAGTGGGAGGACAGAGAGGGGAAGGATGGAGAAGGGGAGGAGAGAGGGCGCAGAAGAGAGAAAGGGACAGGGAGAATGAGGCAGAGGGCAGCAGGCGCAAAGGAGGGTGTCAGAGAGGGGGAGGAGGAGAGTGGGTGAGGTGTGGGGGCGAGGAGGAGGATAGCAGGGGGATGTTAGCGGGGAGAGAAGAGGTGAGGGGGAGGAGGAGTTGGCGTGGAGAGAGGGAGTATACAGCAGGAGGCGTGGGAGCAGAAGGAAGTGGCGAGGAGACTTCGGGAGGACAAAGCGGTTGGAGGTGGGGAGGAGGAGATTGGGTGAAAGACAGAAGTGCAGATGGGTAGGAGGGTGAAAGTGGGGGAGGAAAGAGAGGAGAGAATCATGAAGATGGGTGAGGGCAGGGTGGCAGAGGAGAGGGAAGTAGGAGACTGGGGGAAAGAGAGGGGTGGGAAGATGGATAGGAGAGTTACTCACCCAGAACTTTCTCCATCTGAACAGTTCTCCTAACCCTTTGGGCACCTCCCCCATGACCAGTCCACCCTGACCTGCACACCATTGGGCTGGGTGAGGAACCCACGCAGACACTGTGGAGAACGTGCACACTACACACAGACAGTCGCCTTGGGCAGGATTTGAACAAGGTCCCTGGCACTGTGAGGCAGCAGTGGTAACCACTGAGCCACCGTGCGACCCAAATGAGAGAGAGAGAGAGAGATGAAGTGAGAGTCAGGGGGAGAGAGAGGAGAGAGGTGGAGAGAAGAGTGAGGGAAGAGAGAGGGGAGAGATAAGATAGATGGGAGAGAGAAGAGAGAGGGGAGGAGAGAGAGGGAGAAGAGGGGAGGAGGAGAAGAGAGATGAAGTGGAGGTGGAGAAGAGAGAGCAGAAGAATGAGATTGTGAGAGAGAAAACGAGAGATGAGAGAGAAGAGAAAGAGAGAGCGAGAGTGAGAGAGATAGAAAAGGCAAAAAGGGAACAAGTGACCTCCAGCCCACATGCTGTCACAGACAGACAGAGACAGTAACAGATCAATACTCCCCCGGTCAGCATGCATGGTGTGAGGGTAATGGCTGACTGAGCGAAGTTCAAATACTCCCAGAGTCTATCACCAAAACCCCATCTACTCCCCAGTCCAGTTCGTCCTGTCAGCTCCCAACTTGCTCTACCTGGAACACACTTCCCCCAGGTATGGGACACACCAACAATCACCTAAGACTTTGGTACAGATCGTCAGGAGGATATGATGAAGAAATTATATGCAGTGATTGATAATGACTGGGGATGCAACACTCAAACGCCAATTATTCCCAGTTTCTGATGAATCGATTGATCATGTCAGATTTTGGTTAAATGTTTCTTTGTCATTTCCTGTCTGTGAATCTTCTTCAAATATTCAAAGAAGTTTGATAAAGGCAGTGTCAGTCCAGGCGAGAAATCAGATAGACAAATAATTCCCTTTGTTTGATACTTTTGTGCATATATCCTTCCTTGAAATCCTCAGAGAAATAAGCTCACAAGATCCATCACTATTAGGGCAGAGAAAAAAGAATAATCAAAATAAAGTAAGAAATTGTCTCTAAACAT
Organism: Hemiscyllium ocellatum; assembly: GCF_020745735.1. NCBI lineage: Eukaryota > Metazoa > Chordata > Chondrichthyes > Orectolobiformes > Hemiscylliidae > Hemiscyllium > Hemiscyllium ocellatum. Next base: position 7,656,274 of record NC_083438.1, read on the forward strand.
GAACAGTATTTCTCTCTCACAAAAGGTGCACATTATCCCTCCTCCAGGTCGAGGGTGATCAGTATACTCACAACAGAGATCATCATACATTGTGAAGGTTGGGAGCGTCCATAGAGGGGATAGGCTCATTCATTTACCAGAAAGTTTCAGGAGTGATTTAGGATGCAATGGAGCAACTGGAGTTGAAGCAAAATGCGACAGAGCTTATTGGCTTATACTTGGTATCGATAAGGAAGATGAAAACAAGATGTTCACATTAGCTGGGGGAAATGGATTAAGAAATACAAAAAATAAGTTTGTGGATAGATTAACAAGGGGGATTTGATGAATTGGTCATATGGAAGGGATTCAATATCCACTGTATCTTAATGGATTGCATTTGGACTGAACAGCCTGAAGTTCTGTATTTAATTTCCAGATTCTGTCAAGCCGTGTGCTTGAATTATCCCAGTACCAGAGCCATAGTGATGTAGCTCAGGCAGTCACAATGAGGGGTCTAGGTATCTTGCAGTTTGTGATGGTTCCTTTCCCTCTGGGTGTTTGCAGACCCCTCAAGCTCTCTGACGCTCTCGGTGATGAAAGCGGGAAAATTGGTGACAGCCTCTGAAAGCAGTGAGAGCTCCAGCTGTTCCACCGCCCTTCAGATCCCCGCTAACCTTCCTGCTTTAGGGAAATCGGCACGCCTGGTTGGTGACAGGCTGTGTGGCTCAAATGGGCAGCAGGAGGCTGCAAGATAATGGTTGGTAGTTTGAGACCTTGGTTGTTCTAGATCAGACGATGGGAATACCACCCTACCTCCACTTAAACCGGAACATCAATGGAAAGGTTGAATTGCAGACCAAACCATTGATGATTCTGTGTTCGCTGACCCCACACGGAGTAAGATAGGGACAAACGCTATTCTCTCCAGACCCCTGCTGTCAACAGAAAGTGGCCACTGCAGCTCCCTGCACAGCCCTGGGACACAACTTACAGAAACTCCCTCCTCATGAATGGCGTTTCCCGTGTGAAAATCTTTACATTAAAACAGTAATGGTTGCAATCCAACCCCTGTCCCCAAGATGAGAAGCTGCAGGATTTTGTGATGAGAACAGTGTTATGAAGTTGAAGACGTGCCCTCCACCTTTAAATGAGAGTGAATGCTGTTCGGAACCGAGCGCTGACAAATACCTGTGATGACCAGCTCGCAGTCTCAGCGTGTACTAGAAAATTGGAAAGATGTAACGGTTGGCTGTGAAACAAGCCAGTTTTGTTTGCTAATTAAGAAACAATTCCAATTTTATCAATCAATTTAAATTATGCCTCTGAACACTACAGAAACAAGCCTCAGCCGGGCGCGCAGCGGCTCTGTGGCATCCAGCACTGAAAGTTGAAGACATTCTCCGTTTCACCTTTCTGTTTCCAATAGCTCGTTGTTATCCAGGGTAAATGACATCTTGAAAAAAAAAATTGCATTCCAAGGAATGCAAATGCGGTACTGTTTTTCGTGGAAGGGATCAGAACGCGGGAACTACACTCTCAAACAGAATGGCATATGATCAGAACCAGATTGGAGAAAACCTTTACAATGCTTTGCACACTAATTAAATGGAATTGCATTACATTTCACAAAGAGAGCAGATTTGTTCGAGCAATTTCGAAGGCAGGTTTGCAAGAAAGCTCCGTTCTTGTCCGTGTAAAAAGAGGCAGTTGAAGAACAAAACAGTTCCTGCCCAGTTTCGAACTGAGGACCTTTCGCGTATTAAGCGAACGTAATGACCACTACACTACAGAAACAAGCCTCAGCCCGCTTCCCTGCGGCTCTGTGACATCCAGCACTGAAAGTTGAAGACATTCTACGTTTCACCTTTCTCTTTCCAATAGCTCGTTGCTATCCAGGGTAATTGACATCTTGAAAAAGTTAAAAAAAAAATAGACGTGGAATTGGTGACAAAATATAGACAAGGATGTCGTCAATGTTTGGACTGCGGAGTGAGGTGGAATAGGCTGGGACAACTTTCCCGGCAGCATAACGGCTGCGACATGATTTTATGGAAGGGTTGTAAACTGAGTATTTACGTGTCTTACCCAAGCTGGGGTGAGGTGGAAACCCGAGAGCATAGGTTTAAGGTGAGTGGTCTGAAATTGACAAAGGACCCCGACGCACATTTCCCACACACAAGGTTGTGCGTGTATGGAATGAGTTACCAGAGAAAGTGGAGGAGGCTATTGCACTCAGAAAATTGCAATGATAATCGGATGAGTTTCTGGATAGGATGGGTTTAGACGGATTGAGGCCAAATGTTGGGGAACGGGACTTGTTTAATTTTGGCTGAGAGGTGAGCATGGATGAGATACAGCGAAGTATCTGTTTCCACACGATGTACCCCAATAACGTTGTGTTGCTTACACCGGTTTTAAAGGATTACTTTCTAGCGGAGCCTGCCGTCGCAGTCTGTAGCACAATCATTTAGTCTGTTCGACTGCTCACGGGAAAGGTAATATTGTGAAACACTGCAGAAACGAACGACTTCCTTACTTTTGCTCCGACTGACCATACTTTGTGAAATTTTCCCAGATCCTCAGTTGAGGATTTTTGCTGCTTACAGTTACCTCACAACCCCTGTTAACTCGTAATGTATTGAGCGAATCGCAAACAGAAAGCATTTAACACGGAACACAAACAAAACGGGCATACCTAATGCATGTTCAGACACAGCGAAGCATGAATGCTAAATGTGAGAGAGTCCGAGGTCAACAGGCATAAAGTAATCTCACAACTAACAACAGGGCAATTCCAAACTACTCTTTCAAACATACTGCAGCCTTAGTGCACCACCACTTCCCAGACAACGCTGAAAGGAGAAAAAGAAAGAATATCATAAGTATGGGCCATAAAGAAGTGAATTTCACCAATCACAGTCTCGATTAGATTACCTTTCCCTTCTGATGTCTCCAGGACGGAAATGAAGGAAATGGGAGAAATTCAATAACATATGCATTGGAACGATTTTCCCATTCGCCAGAAAGCCAAATAACGATGAATCGACTCACCGCAGGACATTGTTTCACAACAGCGATGAAATAACAGTCTCCATTCGACTCCAGTAAAAACTCAACTTGCCTGGAACGTAAAGCAAGAGCAGAGCTGGTGGTGATTTGTTACAGTGGAGGCGAATGCCATCATGATGGCAGAGAAACTTTACAACATTAAGCACGTTTCCACACCACAGTTAATCCCCCTGGGATATCAAAGCAGCATTTTAACAATGTCGATCAGCAGAAATGGCAGTGGTGGGATTTGCACACACGCCCATTTCGGGAGTGGAACCTGGATCCAGCGCCTTAGACCGCTCGGCCACACTACCAGACAGCTGTACGCCCCGTTTTCTTGCATTTCGAATTGTGCTCCTGCATAACCACACATACAAAGTCACATGAAAAGGGTTCCATGGTCCCTCTCCGACTCGCACAGCTGCTGGGATGTGCCCGGCTACAACGTCAATTTGGCACCAGATAATGAAAGCCCATCAATCCAGACAAAAATCAATGGTAAACTGAGTGTATCTTCTCAGACTCTTTTCAACTACAAATGTATCTGTGAGTGCGTGAGAATATATGTTCGGTTATGATTTGGTCAAATAACCAATAGCTGCTTCAATTTCGATTCTTGCTTTGCTGAATGATTTCACACATTGCTCGAAACAGGACAACTTTCACCTTTACACGGAACACGAAACACACCGGACTACAGGGAAAATGCACAAAGCTGAGCAGGCCGTGTTCCACATCATACCGTGCACTATAGTTTCAGTCACTGTGTCTGTTTTGCAGGATAACAGTCCCAAAGAATGTTCTCCACCCTAAAAGCCGGAGGTAGCATTACAATCCGAGAACGATAGATAACATTGTGAGGATGCTCTGACCTCGGGGCCAGTTCGAGATGCCACTTTCCTTGCCTTTTACCTTAACCGTGGAATTTACTGCAGAGATGTTCACACCTGGACATGAGCCACATGGATAACAACTGAGTTGGAAACCTGTGTGGGAATCGACAAGAAGCGACTCAATAAATTTTGCTAAATTCCATGGTGCTTATTAGAAATGCAGTTTCTGTTCACGTCAATTTAAAAGGCAGTTTCTGAACATAGTAACAGAAGTTACTACGCACCCCACCCCCACTCCGGGAGAGGTGCTAACTGCACTTGAGTGCTTTTTGTTCTCGATGTAAAGAGCTCTCACGCATGAGTCACCTTCACGTCTCTTGTTGCTGAGTGACTCTCAAAGAAGGAGTTTCACCAGAGCTGCAACTGCCTCACTTTCCCACTCGCCCTCCCGGTTACATTTTCCTGCTCGTCAGTGATTTAAAGAAAACCCAAAGGATGCGATGTCATTCTGTAGCCTCTCTGTCCATTCCTCCGTTTCAGTTCCAACATGGCTTAGATCTCGGGACGCACCTTAATACAAGCGACGCTATGAAAGCACACGTCCAGAGGTTCCTCTGAGGGTGTAATTTCTTTCATTGTTGTTGCTGATTGAATGAGTCACTAAGGTGCGAACTGATCCAAACCATGATTCAGCACCTCTGCTGCCAATTCTCGCACGTTGAATAACGACAGACAGCTTCCAAATGAGGCCTTGTAGAGACGACTTTGGGGTACATTTGACAGACAGACTAGTTCCGGAATCCGTGGTGTACTGTGACACCAGCGCATCAGCTTCTTCCCTGTCTTTGAACCGGTCCGCCTGCGCAAGGAATGCAAATGCGGGACTGTTTTTCGTGGAAGGGATCAGAACGCGGGAACTACACTCTCAAACAGAATGGCATATGATCAGAACCAGGTTGGAGAAAACCTTTACAATGCTTTGCACACTAATTAAATGGAATTGCATTACATTTCTCAAAGAGAGCAGATTTGTTCGAGCAATTTCGAAGGCAGGTTTGCAAGAAAGCTCCCTTCTTGTCCGTGTAAAAAGCGGCAGTTGAAGAACAAAGCAGTTTCCAACGAAAGAATCTCACTTGTAGAAGGTGAACACGATGGCCACTACACTACAGAAACAAGCCACAGCCGGCCTTGCAACCGCAACAGTGGTATCAGACACTGAAAGTTGAAGCCATTCTATCTTTCACCTCTCTGTTTCGAATCGCTCGTTGTTTAATGAGGCTTGTTTAATTTGGGCTGTGTGGTGAGCATGTATGAGGTACACCGAAGTATCTGTTTCCACGCGGTGTATCCCAATAGCGTTGTGTTGCTTACACCGGCTTTAAAAGGATAACGTTTTAGCAGAGCTGGCCGTCGCAGTCTGTGGCACAATCATTTAGTCTGTTCGACTGCTCACGGGAAAGATAGTATTGTGGAACACTGCAGAGACGAACGACTTCCTGAGTTTTGTTCGACTGACCATACTCCGTGAAATTTTCCCAGATCCTCAGTTGAGGATTTTTTGCAGCTGAAAGTTACCTCAGAAACCCTGTGAATTCGTAATGTATTGAGCGAATCGCAAAACAGAAAGCATTTAACACGGAACACAAACAAAACTGTCAAACCAAATGCATTGTTAGACACAATTCCTGCTCAGTATCACGCTGGGACCCTTTCGCGTGTATGGTGAGTGTGGTTATCACTACACTACAGAAACAAGCCGCGGCCAGCTGTATATCGGGTCAGTGGCATCCAGTACTGAAACTTGAAGCCATTCTACGTTTCACCTTTCAGTTTCCAACAGCTCGTTGTTGTCCAGCGTAATTTACATCTTGAAAACATAAAAAAAATACACGTGAAATTGATACCATTTGAAATGAACGAAATTCTTCAACTGCTCAATAGTATAGATAGTGGACGATGTGCTCCCTGGCTGGTGTGTCTGCAATGAAATAAGCCCTAACTGCAGTATCTGTACCCAGCATCCCCTTTAGCTGCATAAATGTTTAAGATTTATTTGCTGCTCTAATTCCACTCTCTTGTTGACTCCCATTTGGTACTGCTGTAATGTTGCTGGCTATGTAAATTGGTAACATTTGATTCAATCTATCGAACAACCTCTCTGTATCTGTGTCTCGCTTTTGTTCACTGAGACCATCATTCAGTCTGACGTCTTTCCAAACCCTGCCCTGATATTTCCCTGAAGGGCCTTTGAGGGTTCAGAATGAAATGTTCACAGAATTGTTCCGTTGCAAAAGGAGACTGATTGGCTCATGAACTCTCCAAAGTATCACCTCACTGAATGCCATTCTTCTACCTTTACCCCATAAACCTTCCCATTCGCCCTCTTCCAGTAACTGTTCAATTCTATTCTCTTCATTGTACCTGGGTCCACCACACTCTTTGGCAGTGCATTCCTGTCCATAAACTATCTCTGCATGAAAACGTTTTGTCTCATGTCACATGCGCTTATTTTTCAATCCCTTTCGATCGATGCCTCCTCATAATTGATTATTTCATGCACGAGAATAGTTTCTCCCGATCAACTCTCACTGGATCCCTCTTGGAGGTATCTGTACGCACCACGGCCTGGGATGGTAAATATAATCTCTCCCAGTCACAGGAGAACAGTGCGAGACCATTCGGGGCTCTCACTGCGGGACTGGGTTCAGGAATCCATCCAGCCTCACTGTACTCCAGTGAATACACACTGGGGAGAGACCATTCACCTGCTCTGAGTGTGGGAAGCAGTTCACTCAGATATCCAGTTTAATGAAACACCGGCGTGTTCACAAGTAACCACAGCGATTGGGTTTGTTTTGTTTGTTCATGAGATCACGGCATCACTTGCTGGGGCAGCATTTGTCATCCATTCTGACTGCCCAGGAGATGGTTCACAGTCAATCCCATTATTCAGGGTCTGGATTCACATGTCGGCTGGACCAGGTCAGAATTAATACAATTCCCAAGACCCAATGACCCGAAGAGTTGATTTCTAGCCTATTATTTCTTAAATTATAATGAATAATGTTTGCCTTTGAATTAAAGGTGAGAGACCAAAATGGGTTTTATTCTGATTGAGTACGTCCTCCTGTTTTCTCAGTTGGTATTGACAATCTCATTCCCCTGTTACAGAAAGAGCAGAATGGTCAGCTGCAGCTGGTCACCTGACTGATCACTGGACCCAAAGGTTCACTCTACACAGATGCTGCCAGATCTGCTGAATTTTTCCAGCAATGTCGGTTTTTGTTTCTGATTTCCCAACATTTGTAGATATTTAGTTTTTCAATATTCATCTTGTCTGTTGCAGAGGAGTTTATTGATGAGTTCAGAGAGTTTTGAAAATTGTAAGTTAGGCCAAAAATCAGCCATGATCTCATTGAATGGCAGGGGAGGATTGAGATCTTGAATGGCCTCCTCCTGTTCCAATGAAGGTTGTCCATCTACAGCTTGTGGCAACATTTCCCTTCATTGCTCACTTCACATAAATGCCTTCCACACTTTTACTGACTGAACAAACCTGTGTTTGAACTAAACCTGCTAATGTTCTGTGCCCCCCCCCCCCACCCCCCGTCTCCTGCCACCCGGGTTTAACTCTCATCATGGAATGCTGTCTAGAATTCCTGCGGGAATGCCCTCAAAGGTCACATCCTGGAGTCTGTATCCCTGAGATCCACAAATCTAGTTTATTCCCTTCTTCCTATTTCGTTCTGGCTATTGAAGTCTCGGTTTCAATCCAATCTCCTGCCATGTTCTTCAACATGCCCATGTGGGTGGACAAGAGGCAGCTGGTATTTAATGAAGAGAAGTGGGGATGAGGCAATAGCACGAGGAGAGGTGAGAGCAGAGACAGTTCTCATTGTAGCTGCAGAGTTTCTCTGTGACCCAGGGAGTGGTGAGGCATTTGAGTTTATGGGGGAGGCAGATTCAATCGGGGATTTGGGAAGACACTCAGACACTGAGACACTGACATCTGATTGTTAACACAAGCAGATAGACAGAAATTAATATGCACCTTTAATGTCCTGGGGCAATGAAACATGCTTTGAAACCAATTATTTCAACTTCAACTCTCTGAAAACACGGGCACAAAGCTTCCTGCTTGTATCAGGCTGTCTCTCAGCTTCCTCTTTTCTTGAGAAAAGAGTTTTAAGCTGTTTAACCATTCCTGTTGATTGTAACCTTGTAAGATGTATGACTGAACCTTTATTTTCCTGTTCCCTGTGAGCGACGTTAGCAGCAGAAACAGGTCCTGACCTGTGTGGGTTTCGGTTGGAGTATTTGTGTTTACAAATTCATTCCCACTCTCACATACAGTGTGAAATTGCTGTAAACCTGAAGGAAAGGATTGAGTGAGCACCCACAGAAACACAGTGGCAGCATATGTACCTGAGCTGAATGAACCTGACATGAGAGAAACGTGACGACAATCACAACTAGTTAGAATCACAGAATCCAGTAAGTGCAGAAAGAGGCTATTTGGCAATGACCTGCTCTCCCACCCTACCCCCATAACGCCATATTTATCATGGCTAAACCAACCCGCCGAACCTGCACACTACAGACCACGTTAGCACGGCCAATAGAAAAAACCTGTACATCTGTGGGCGGGTCACAGATTACATCCAAATGCTCGGAATTGTGGATGAATGGCCTCCTCCTGACACAAACGCACTGTTTTTAAAAATAAAATCTGGGGGAAACTGCAGCCAGAAAGATTTCCAATTATTTCTGGAGAAAGAGAACTCAAAACTCACGCCACCGAGACAGGGGGCGCAGTGACGTCACAGAGGCCTGGGAACCATCAGAAATGTAACAGGTTGTGAACAAGGTGGGGGTGAGACAAGTACAAAAAGACAGTCTGTCACACTGGGCAAGGCAGCAGAGATTAAACAGCAGAAATGTTAGTCCCTCAAGGCCACGGGGAATGGAGTTAGGGCTGGGAGAGATACCAGCAAACAAGGTGTGCAGCTGTCAAAGAAATAAATTTTAAAATAGATCATAACAACATAGAGGGCAGAGTACACAGTCTGAAATTGTTGCTCTCATTGGTGAGTACACAACGTTGTAAAGCCTAGGTGGTTCTATTGCAAACCACACATACAGGATAGGCCAAGTGACCTCCACATGTGCTGTAATTCTCTGATTTTTTTCTGACATTTGGAGTTCAAGTCTGATGATGTTAATAAATTTTCAAATTGGACTGGAGTTTAATATTCTGGAGAGATGTCAAATAAATCACTTTGATCCCATTCTACATAGTACATAGCCTTGCATGTTCCAGCATTTCCGTTATATCTATGTCCTGTAGGTGGGATAGGATATACAAGGATGGTCATGGTGGTGTCTGGGACATTATAAGGTATGATTCTGCGTGTGTAACTGTGCCATGCTGTTGGTTGACTAATCTGCGTTCCAGCTCACCCAATACGATGTTGGCAGGGTGAGAAACTAATTGGAGATCCTCTGCTCACCAGTTCATTTCCTTTCTGCTTTTTATTTATTTATTTCTCTCTCACTCACCCCCTTTCAGTCTCTGATACAAATGTCTCAAGATTGAATCATGGTATCAGGATAACCCTGTATCCCGTGCCTCATTACTTTCTGAATAAACCTTCCATGGGGAACCTTGTCAAACACATTGCTAAAATCCATATGCACCACATCCACTGCTCTGGCATCATCAATGTGTTTGTCACGTCCTCAAATAATTCAGGAAGTTTTGTGAGGCATAACCTGCCGCTCACAAAGCCATGCTGACCATCTCTAATCAATCAATGCTTTTCCAACGAATCATAAATCCTGTCTCTCAGAATCCTTTCCAATAATTTGCCAACAACTGATGTAAGACCGACTCATCGATGATTCCCAGGATTATCTCAATTGCCTTTCTTGAATAAGGGAATAACGTTTGCCACTCTCCAGTTGTCTGGTATGACTCCAGTGGAGTGTAAGGATGTAAAGATCATTGCCAAAACACGGCAATCCCTTGCCTCCCTTCCCATAACAACCTAAGTTATATCCTTTCTGGCCCAGGAGACTTATCTATCCCCATGATTTTTCAATATGTTCAGCAAATTCTCCCTCTTAACATCGACCTGTTCGACCATATCAGCCTGTTTCACGCTGTCCTTACAAAGAACAAGGTCCCACTCACTCGGAAATACTGAAGCAAAGTACTCATTAAGGACCTCCCCTATCTCCTCTGACTCCTGACAAAAGTTTGCTTCACTGTTAGTGGTATAAATGTGGAATTATATGTCAGCACTGAATTAATGTAAAGATATTGCAGTGTACAATCACTCGATTACTTTGAATTTTGAACTGTACTTTAACTGAGAAAACACAGTTGAATTGATTTGATTATATTTCACTTCATGCTAACATTTATTGTACATTGTTGAAAGGAAGGAAAATTGTCTTCAGCTGAATATTCACATTGAATGACTGATGCATTTTTAAAAGCAAAGTACAATGAACACGCGGTTTTGTCAATTTGTCTTTCAAAGAATTGTCATGAGATTCCTCTTTATTTAAGACTATCATTCATTAAATCTATTGCTATTGTAAAATATTGTTTAATTTCCAGTCCATTACACACAGAAACTACCTAATTAATTCCCATTCAAATTACAAAAATAAATGGCTGATTAGTTTTCATTTGAGAAACCACATTAAACATATTACAATCCTGCCGTCCTGAGTGGGAACATTATGGAAGGAGCTTGTGGAGCCGTGACAGTGTCTCTATTACTGGACCGAGGGAAGGTTTCAAATCACACCGTCAACAGAAATATATCAAGAGCTGCTCTGAATGTTGATTAAAGAGGACCTAAGCACAGACTGAGTTGTTTTTCAGTTCAATATTAGATCTGCTTATACCTATTATATCAATAATCACAAAATGCAATACTTATTTCGGTCAGGTTACCAAGAAATATTTGTTGGAAAATTCGCTGGAGCCACTTTGCTTTTCCAAAAGCCTTACATCTGTCCTTGTTTTGTCTAACAGAAAGAAATCTGAAGAGGAATTTCACTTTTGCAAAAAAAAGAGATGTTTCCCATATAAGTTAATGTTTCTTCAACTAACGCCTTTTCAGCTTATGCAATGTTTTATAATAACGCTCTACTTTCGGTTAGTGGGGATACCTGTATCTAATTCTGCTGCTTATTAGTTCCTGGAGAATATTTGAAAGTGTTGCAGAATTAAAGATTACGATGTGGAAGTAATGAGATTGATGTTTTGTTTTGTTGCAAAGGGGCAAGTCCAAACAATTGAAACACATGAAACATTATTCTCTCGTGCTATAAATTTGAAATAAAGTTGATATCTTATTTAGTAAACCAACAAATGCTACCACCCATTACTTGTCAGTCAGCTGATTACCTACTTTGCAACTAAATGTTGTGATTCATCTAAATATTACTCTGTCCTTTGATCAAAGTGATTTTGTAATTGTTGTTCAGTTTATGAATTGTCAGAAACTTGTTTTTATTTTTCCATTCACCTGTTCATTTTGACCGTAAGATTGAAATGTTTTCAAAATATTGGTGTTTGTTCATTTAAAAATAAGGTTTGCACATCTGTCACATATCTCACTTCTTATATTATGATTCAAGAATGTTTCCTGGTGGAATTCAAGTAAATACCAAACATTTGTTCACTTCAAATAAGACGTTTAACAATCAGTTATCAATCTGTTGTTGATGTTTCAGCTGGTTACATTGTTATTGATTACGTACTCATTCAGAGAGATCAACTGGCAATTATAAACTATTCGCAGGATAATTGAAGAAAAAGAGACATACAGACGGGCAAACTTTTTTTGGAAGGAATTGCTTTTTCATTCAAATATGTAGGCTGTTCAAGAATTCTATATTGCCTTCCATTGGTTTTCTTGTCGAGAAATCAAATTTATAATTCATGTGAATTTTAATGTGTTCTGTATTTTGAAATTTGTATCAGATTTAAGAAGAAAAAGAGGAGAAATTAACATGAAAACGTCAGTGAATAGAAAGCGCAGTAAATTAAATTGACAGAGGCAACCTTTAGTATTATCTCTGAATATTCAGTCAAATTCTTCTAATGTCAAATGAGCATGGAGCCAGAAAAGCACAGCAGGTCAGGCAGCATTCGAGGAGAAGCAGTATCGATGTTTTGGCCATGAACACTTCATCAGGAATCTTTTCTGATGATGGCCTAATGCCCAACAGGTCGATACACCTCCTCTTTGAATGTGCCTGCCCTTTTGCAATGCTACAGCTTTCCTCACCTCCTCCAAAGATGTTTAATGAACATGAACTGAAAATGTTAGCATCAGCAGTTGAACAAGACCAAATTAACACTTTTATTGCAATATTTGTAGTGAAAACCTGTTTGGAACATGCAACAATGAGATCGAACAACATCTCTTGCCGTTAGAACCCTTGGCCCTTCATAATAAAGAATAACCATGCTTTAAACAACCAGTATGGTGTAATACGACTGAACTGAAATACCAGAGGACAACGATTGTATTTATTGAAGGGAATGATAACTAGATCCTGTGATAGTGAAGATTGATCTCAGGAATTTTAAGATATTTACTGTGATTATTCCACTGAACAGTAATTAGATGGTCATGAAGATCTTTGTGTAGCTTTATGTGCAGTGTTTTGTTTGAACATTGATTTCAGTAACATTGAGATATTTTACAAGATTGACAATTGACATAAAGATAAGTTTTAAATGCACCATTTTTAAAAAATGTCAGTTTTGTTTAGCGAAACACAATTATAAGTTTATGGAATCCCTACTGTGTGGTAACAGGCCATTTGGCCCAAAAAGTCTACACTGACCTTCCAAAGAATAATCCACTCAGCACCATTCTGCTCTCAGATTACCCCTGACTAATGCACATAACCTACACATCCCTGAACAGAACGTGCAGCTTAGCATAGCCAATTTACCTAATCTGCACATTTTTGGATTTTGGGAGAAAACCAGAACATACAAACTCCACACAAACATGTGGCCGGGGATGGAATCAAACCCAAGTGCATAACCGTGTAAGACACGAGTGCTAACCAATGATCCTCTGTTCTCAATGGCCAGCCCCCATGCAAGAAATTAAATAAGTAAGAGATGTGCAAAGTCAAATTTCAAATGAACACTCCGATGTTGCCAAAGCGTATCAATCTTACATGCAATATGAATAAGTGAATGGAAAACAAAAAAATAAAACTCCCTGACAAATAATGAATGAACAATAATTAGAAAATAAATATGATCAAAGGACACAACAATAGTCAGGTGAATTGCATTGTTTAATTACAAATTTGGGAATTAGCTAACTAATGAATAATGGGAAGTGACATTTATTTATTTCACTCATGAAGAAATTGACTTACTTTTCACCTTTGTGACACTGCAGAATAACACTTCATGTACCTGAAATGTACCTGAAATGTTTGAATTAAGCTCTTTCCAATAAAAAAAATCAGGACAATCACATTGACTTCTTCATCTTTAAGACTGCAATAATATCAAATGCTTTCCAGGAATTTAGAACCAGCAAAATTATTTAATTTGGTTGCTTGGGAAATCAAAGAGAATAAACAGCAGATTCTGTGAATTAGTCATTCAATGTTATTATTCAGCTGAAGACAACATCATTCTTTGCAAAAATGCTCAACTTCGAAAAGTTCAAAATGCATTGTTATTGTTTAATGAGACAATACAGAAATGTTCATTCTTTTTCATTTGACTTAACAAAATGCAGGATTGTTACATGATTTTGTGGCACGAAAAATACTTAAATCTTATTGTGATTAGAAATACAATAAATGTCCGCATCAAAGTGAAATATATTTAAATGAATCAACTCTGCTTCCGCAGGTAAAATAAGAATTAATATTAACAATGATTGAGAGATTGCACTCTACAATAGCTATTCATGTAAAGAGTCGTAATTCCAAATTCACAGCAAGTACTGGATTGAATAATTATTAGGTATGAGCAACAACTGAATTATAAAATTCGATCAATGAATTGCCTAATAAGGAGAAATCTTGTTTTGCGATGTGACTGAGGAATATGTGCCAACAAACAGGAATTATTGCAATGAAAAGTAATTACAGATCTGTGAATTTAAAGTCTGTGATTATGGAGATCATTCAAATAAGCAAACTTTAGGTATACACAATTAATGTTGGATGGGAGGTCCTTGGTTCCATTGTTGGAAAGTTGACCTGAAAATAAAGTTTCATATTGCAGTGTTGGCACTCAGCTACAATTGGTTAAATTAAAATGTGAATCTCACTTTATTTGTTCAAGAGACATTCTTAAATAATTGCGTAATTATTATCATGACAATGTTGTTATATGACCAATTAAAGGATTCAATATTTCAAAAATACCTTGCTGTTATGTTGATTAGATATTTATTAAAATTGGTGAATTGTGGAATTAAACATAGTAACTAGATTTATGAATTGAAGAAAAAATTAGCCATTCAGTCATTATAGGACATTTTTTTCTTTCTTTACTAAAAAATGAAGGGAACACAAGAAATATGAATTTCGATCAAATGGTTTCATCATAGAGACATGTTATTGTAATTTAGATGATTAATATTATGATCAGAGTTCAGACATTTGTGCCAGAACTTGGAAGAAAGTTAATAGATAATGAAAGTGAGCATGAAAGTGAACAAATGATGCAGTCAATGACATTTGGTACATAAAGGAATTATACTAATTGTGTTATTATTGTACAGTGACGAATAATGTTGGAATACAAAAGGCAAAAAAGATTCAACATGTTCAAAACTGTTATTTTCTTCCAATTAAATGAAACCAATAATAATTTTGCAGAGCACGTGATTTAAAAAAAAACAGTCATTTAATGTGTTATGTAAACTGAAAACAACTTCCATTTTGCAAAAATGGAGACTTTCCCAAATTCAAAATTTAGGTTTGCTGAATTATACAACAAAAATGGTTTTAATTTGAAATATCTCTTACACAAAAATTTAAAATAAGTAAACTTAAAGAGTTTTAGAATGACAAAACTTTTATTGTTTGCATATCCGTGAAAAAGTAACTTAAATCATCTTTAACTACTGAACTGACATAGAAGATATCAATTGCACTTGTTGCATGGAATAGTAAACAAATGCTTACTGGTTTCAGGAGCAATAAGGTATTTACTCAGGTTATTCCACTGAACAGTAATCAGATGTTGATGGAAATCTTTGTGTTGCTTTATGTGTGTTGTTTAGTGTGAACATTGGGTTCGATGAAATTGAGATTTTTGCATGAATTAGGAACAGAGTGATAACTGGGTGTGAATGATCTGATTTAAAATCAGACAGTTTTTGATTTTTTCGAGGATTGCTGAGTGAAACGTTCTTAAACCATCATGCAATCAACGGGATAAGTGAGAGATATGCAAATTGAACTTTCAAATGAACACACCCTTATATTTTCACACCATTTCAATATCACATTCAATATAAATAGATGACTGGAAAGCTAAAAACAAATCGCACACATTTCATAAACTGACCAAGAATTAAAAATTGATAAATAATAGCAAGTGACATTTGTTTATTTTACTGAGAAGTAATGAATCTTTTCTCATATTTATAGCACTGGAGCATAAAATTCTGTGTTGTTTTAACTAAGATCTACAGAACAAGAGAAAATTAATGACTATCATGACTTCGTATATTTCAGCTTTATGACTGCAACATTCTCAAACATTTTCTGAGGAACATTGCTTGAGTGGAATTAGGTACATTTTGCTATGAGTGACCAGAAGGAAGTATATAGCTGATACTGTGATTATTGGAATGAACGATGAAACCTCCAAATAATCTACTGATATTGTGATTGGATATACAGTAAATGCCAGCATCGAAGCAAATAATAATTAAATCAATGCAAAAAAATTTCCAAGTTGAAAATAAATACAATATTCACAATTGAGAGATTGTACTTTGCAATGTCCTTGCAGTATTTATTGTATGGAAGCATAATTCCCCATTTATACCCCTGACTGGATTGCACAATTATTAGATATAAGATATATTAGCAACAAAGGAATTTTTAAAATTATATTCGTGAATTTGAGAATAATGAGATATCTCATCTTGATATTAGACTGAGTAATATGTAGAAATGAAGAGTAACATTGCAGGGAAAAGGAATTGGAGCTCTCTGAATTTCAAAGGCTGAGATAATTGTTATATTTCAACTGAGCAAAAAATCAGATGTTGACAAAGAATTTTGCAAGGGATATTATTGGTCGTTTTGTGTTTGCATTGGCCTGAACAAATATGTATTAATATATTAACATTGACAATAAGAAATAATGAATGTTTTTTTAAAAAACGCAGCATTTTTACAAAGTCTATGTTAAATTGCTGTGTAATTATTGTAATTGATAATTGCTTTTAGAATCGTGACAGATAAATTAACTTAACATTTTGAAAACACTTTGCTCTGATGTTGATTGGATATTCATTAAGATTAAGGAACTGAAAATTAAAGCATTAAACTTAACTGGATGATGAGAAAAAAATCATTCAGCAGCAATTGAAAAAAAAGATTTTGTTTAAAAATGCAAGCAATGCAAGATTTCTATGCTTCCAATAGTTTTCTGAAAGAGTCATGTCAATTTTGTTGATGTAATTATTATCACAATAAATATTTCGATACTTATTTCAGAATTAGGAGGAAAATAATTCAGCCATGAAAGTGACTATGACTGTGAACAAAATATAGAGTCACTGATATTTGATATGCAAAGGAATTCTCATAATTTTGTGATTTTTGTTCACTGACATCGAATATGGGAGGAAAAGGAGAATTGTCAACATTTCTAAGAAATATTTTTCTTATCATGACATGAAAATAAAAATCATTTTGGAGGGCAATTTGTTTGAAAAAAGGAAACAGTCATTTCATGTGACATTTGAGCTGAAGACTCGTTCCCGTTTCCTCCATTATAGTCTTTACAATAATTTAAAACTTAGTGTTGGTTGAAATAAAGAACAAATGGATAGAATTAAATTGTTTTCTTGTATACCAAAAAAAAGTAAATGCAAGTTATATCGCTCTGAATGTAATCATTTCCCACACAATAAATGTTTGTATTGAATTGAAATGTCATCACAGCTGTAGAAGTGTTTTCCCCTGACCGGGAATGAAGACTCAGGAGGTGGGCTGAGCTCAGGCATGTGGAAGATGTTGACTCATGCAGCTACCAATTAATGAAGGGATCGTCCCCCAACGCCAATCTCGGAAGGGAGATCCATGACACACTGTAACATTTACAATAAAAATCAGCATTTTCATGGACCTTCTGCATCACACTGACCACATGCAATGTGGTTACAGCTCTCACCTCCTCATCCAGATACCCAGTTGAAACACATACTTGCAGATGGGCATTCTAATGGTCATCCCCAGATTCCTATTGGGATCTTTAGAATGTTAGTCCAGTTTATCACCCCTGACAACTTGTATTTTAGTTCTAATGCAGGCTACCTGTTTTTGATTACCAGGCATTTTGTATGAGCCAATATGGACCATTCTATTCCAGGTGGGTGCAGGTCATGCTCAAAACAGCAAATCAATTAAGTTTCAAGTATTGAAATAAAAATCACCATTCGCTACCATTGCTATCTGTACAATGCAATACGTTTACGTTACTGAGCCTTAATTTCACACTTAAAGCTGGATATACTGGATTTGATCAATTCTTAAATATTAGATATAAGCAACAATTAATCTTAAAAACATTTCATAGTAAACTTAAAAAATGATTAGAAATCTCTTATAGCTGCCCGTCATGTGTAAAAATGAATAGCATTTATTGGAGTGTAAAATAATCAGATGTCTCTTAATATGTAAGGCCGAATATTAGTCCAATGATTTCTGCAAACATTCAAATGAGAAGAGAACAGATATTATCTGTGAGTGTTGGATAAGGAATCATTCATTAATTTGTGTTTGTGTTATCCTGGAATAAGAGAACTATTATTTTTTAAAATATTGACACTAAGAAATACTGGATTAACTTAGAATGTGAATTTGACGATGTTTGTTACAAAATCTAAACTGAACTACTGTGTGATTTTTGGAATGACAATGAATTGATAATTAATTTTAGAACTTTGGCAAAGTAAATGATTCAATGTTTCTAAATGGATTTGCTCTGATGCTGACTAGATATTTCTTAATTTGTCAGCTGAGAATGCAAATTCTGGCATGATGATATGGAAGGACATTAGACATTCAGGGAACGTTGATCAGAAATGGTTTGTCATTCAAAATTCTCAGATCTGCAAGATTTCTATACTTGGTTTCTCTACTTTTCTTTTGGAGAAATATAATATGTAATATGAACAATTCTGCATTGTATTTAATTCATGCAATTTTTCATATCACCAATATTTAGACATTTGAGTGAGAACTATAAAGAAAATACATCAATAAGGAAGATTTATTTTCACAGAAGCATACACTCAACAGCATTTATAAACGTACTTGTTTCAATATTATCTCTGAATAAACTGATAAATAGTTTAATGGGGATCTGTTGTCAATGTAATGAGCCACAATTACATTTTCATGATAATTTTTGGATTGGAAATTTATCAGAAAAAACATCCTATATTCAGGACTGCTTCATCTCGATACATGTTACGCGTAGTATCCTCAGTCATAAGAAATAAGGTGTCATCATGGGTCTGGGAAAGATGTAGTGTGTAAATTATAATAAGGTTTCTCTTACATATCTTTGGATCTGGTGAGACTGTGATGTTTGCTGCGATTATTCATCCTGAGAACAATAAGGCACGTAGGGTGTTTTTCACCGAACAGTAATGAGGTGGTCTTGAAGACCATTATGAGTACTTTGATTTCAATAATGTTGCACTGATTTCCATGATCTCGGAAATGTTCCACAACATTTTACCAAAATTCTGTATTCTAAGCATTCAATGGGTTTCGTGAAAACACCCTTCACTTGTCGTCATTCTCAAGCGAGGTGTATAACGCTCAGGCACTGGCTGCAAGTCAAGGTACCCGGAAGTCTGCTTAAAACTCTCCAAAGCATAACTCTCGGGCTGGTAGTGACGGGATCTCTCGAATCTTTGTGACCTCTTTGACCGGGCTTTCCACAGTTTTCTGGAGCTTATTATTTTGTCTAATGTTTGCTTGAGGTTGGCCTTTTTAGCACCGATTTCTCCAGCTGTAGGAATATTTAGAATGTTTAATTATGGGCGACAGGTCAATTGACCTTAGTGGACAGGTAAAATATGGTTCACTTAATTGTTTTGATAACGCTTGAGAATGAATCTTTGCATTTTAACAAATAAAAGTTTAAATTTTTTTCAATGGTATACAATGACATTGATAAGGTACTCATTAACAGTGTTCAACTGAAAATTACAAGCTATTTGCAGGAGTATTAAATTGAAAAAGGATGCAGATGTGCAGAGAATTTTTTGGAAGGCATTGCTTTTCCATTCAAATATCTCGGATGTTCAAGAGGTCTATGTAGCTGTTCATTGGTTCTCTTGTCCAGGTACTAATTTATAATTCATATCGATTTTATTGTGCTTGGAATTTTTAGATTTGTCTCATAGTTCAGAAGAAAACGAGGAGCAATTAGTATGAGAACATGAATAGAAAGCACAGTAAATTGAAATTACAGAGTGTGAGAAATAAAAGAGTCTAAGACAAGATCTGAAGCAATCAGTATGTTTATTAGACGCTTGCAAGCGTGGTGCCTGGAATAAGGCACACAGAGTTTAGCAAATACATATATTATATAGGATTCACTACTATATATAGGATGGAAACCACCACCGCCTTCCATTTTCCAAACCATGATTCAAGCCATGCCGTGAGAGATGTGTCTACTCCTGAACTCTCAGCCAGTTCCTCTGCTAAGGTCGTCAACGCCCGAGTAATTGAACCATCAGGCGCGGTATTATTACGAATAAAGTTGCAACAGCTTCCTCCCGACATTACACACACAGAGAGACTTTTTCTGCTAAAATCATATCAAGGGCCATTGTTTTCCCATGCCATCCTACTTGTCGCATCAAGTTCTGATATTCCTTCAACCGCATCTCTTGTATAATTTATAAATCGCTGTTGATCATAGAAAATGTAATTTATCCAATTTACATTTTTATTAATTGTTACCCACCAAAAGAGAGCTGACTCATAACCTGCTGCAATCTGATTACGAGCCTTCAACTCATCATGTACCCTCCTAAGGACTCCTACAGTATCGAGATACATCCTGTCATCGGAAGAAATGTCTAACAGTGATATCTTACTCCTTACCTTTTTCCTTACTACCGTTTCCTTCTCAAATGCCAGGGTAAATGGAATTGCCAATTGTACAATTGCACATATCCCTCTCCAATCCGGTGGAAGGGTGGGTCTCAGACTTTTTACAGTACGCTTTACCCATTCAAACCAGGCATTTGCATCCCCATATTCAGTTTCTATTTCGATGGTCTGTTTCAAGTCCTTTATCTCTATATTTTTTACTACTTTAGGATCATCGGGAGGGGTGAACGTTTGTACCTTATTACCCAATGGTTCTGCCCGTTTTCCCTGTCCTACACTAATTCGAAAACAACAGCCTGAGAAATCCTTCCCGTTTGCTTACATTTCTATCCCAAATATTTCATCTAATTGTAACGCATAGGTGACTCCCCACCCCAAGAATTGCTTTGTGCCATGTGGTTTTCTTTATCATTAGCTATATTGGGTTACGGTCTTTATCGGGACAATTGAGAGGTGATTGGAAGGTGGCCCGGTGTATTGTGAAAAGACCATTATACCAAGTACCATCCCCAAAGGACTTAAGATGTATCTCTGAGCTGCGGTACTGTCTCTGATTATCTACATCGTCACAATTTACTAAGCTACATGCATCAATCTATTATTTGCGGATTATCAGACTCAGGGACCATTAATAACACATATGAAAATTATATTTGATAAAATCCCAATACTAAAAGAGCTGGCATCATAACTCTAAGCATCCCCAGCAATCTAAAAATTGTGCTGAAGCACAAAAAAACTTAATACACAATCCTACAGAAATAATCCCGCACTCGCGTAGTCACTGTATAATCAGTTACTCTAAGTCTCTTCAGCCTGACTTTCAGCGGATCTTGCGTTGATTCAGCTGTCCAGAATTCTTCCTCAACTGGAGATTTCACTGGCCCTTTGATCCGAGTGTAGTGAATCCAGAATTTCTCCACTGTCCTTCTGTCGTTTCGGTAATCAAAGGATCCTGATACAGCTCTTGCCAGTCCAGCTACAATTTAGTCTCTGTCCATGATTTTACGAAGACCCAGTCTCCTGGCAGGATGGGATTAACGGTGAATTCAAGGAGCGGAGTCTGTGCCAATAAACTCGGTTTCCTGAGGTGAGACAAAGCGGTGGACAAGCCCAGTATATACTTCTTTAGAACAAGCCTTTCGTTTCGGGAATTGCCAATTCTCCGTTCATTCCCAGATAAGGTATGATTTCATAGGGGATAGTCCCAAATCTTTCCTTGGGGCTGTTCGTACTCGCAAGAGAGCTATAGGTAAACATTTGGTCCAAGGGAGTCTGGTTACTATTATCAATTTAAAGAGCTGTCGTTTGAGTGTTTGGTTCATTCTCTCAAACCTTCCTGATGATGGTGGGTGCCATGGAGCATGGAACTCCCAGCAAATTCGCAACCCTTTCAATATCTCCTGTAACACTTTAGAGGTAAAATGATTTCCTTGGTCGGAATCGATATGGTTCACTAGCCCATATCGGGGAATTATGTGCTCTAATATTGTTTTAGACACCACACTTGCAGTGTCAGTAGCTAGGGGGTATGCCTCAACACAACCAGATAGATGATCTGCTATGACCAGCATATATTTTAATCTTCCTACTCTGGGTAGTTCAGTATAATCTTCATGGAAGCGTCTCAATCCCGGGTCTCTTCCTCCCGGGGTCTGGTTTCTCAAGACTTTCTTATTTACCTTTGTGCATATTATGCATGCCTCACATATTAGTTTAGCAATTGTATATATTCCTTGACATCCATATTCCCTAAGAACTAAAATATACGTTGCTTGTACTCCTCAATGGCTGAATTGATGTGGGACAGCCATAATTTCTCGCATCATCATTTTGTTTAACATTTCCCTTTCATCAGGTAACATCCATTGCCCGTCTGTTATTTTTTTCAGCACCAAAATCTTTCAATTCTTTTCCTTCTCTTTCTGTAAATATAGGAGCTTCCAGCGATCAGGGACAGTAGGTATTAAGGAATGAATCAGCATTCCTTGTGGGTCCAGGCCTGCTTCCTTAGCCACTTCATCGGCTAATCTATTCCCCCTAACTTCTGGTTCATTTCTTTTCTGATGGCCATTTACGTGCACTACCGCTAATTCTCGGGGGTGTATTAGGGACTCCAAGACCCATTTAATCAACTCCTCATGTGCTAATTCCTTTCCCCGACTATTGATCAGTCCTCTTTCCTGCCATATCTTTCCAAAAGTGTGCACAACATGAAATGCATATTTAGAATCACTGTATGCTGCTCCCTCTTTATTTTCTAACGCCCTAAGAGCTCTTTCCAATGCATAGAGTTTGCAGGTCTGAGCTGACCACCCTTTTGGCAACCTTCCTGCCTCTACCACACTACCTTTCATCCTGTCTACAACTGCATACTCATTATGTCTTTTCCCTTCAGTCACCCGGGATGATAGGTCTATAGAAAGTCAGGCTCTTGCATGAAGCAGAACATTTCTCAGGTCCATGTGGACCTCAGTTTGGTATTCTATAATGTCAAGGCAGTTGTGCTCTGGATTCTGAGGAGATTCTCCTTCCCCTTTCCAAAGAAAGGCAGCTGGATTTAAACAATTGTCTGTGACCAACACTAGATCATCCTTTTCTATTAATATTGCCTCATATTTCAGAACCCGCGAGTCTGTCAACCATCGCCCAGCTTTTTGGTTTAGGATCATTCTCACTTAGGTTGGGGCACTTACTATTAGGGCTCCCCCAAATGTAAGCTTCCTGCTTTCCTCCACCAACAGTCCAGTGACAGCCACAGCCTGCACACACTCAAGCCACCCCCGGGGATACTGGATCCAAGAGCTTCGAAAGATATGCTACAGCCTGTTTCATTCCTCCTCACCTCTGGGTTAATACTCCCAAAGCCGCTCCCTTATCTAGAGTAGCAAAGAGCTGGAAAGGTTTATCTAGAGAAGGTAAGACTAACAAGGGGGCATGGTTCATATCTCATTTGAATTCTTAAATCGTTATTTTTCTTCTTCTTCTCAACTCAGACACTTTGGTTCCTCCTCTAATAGTTTGAGATATAATTTATTCGTCTTTTGAGCGTAAGAATCAATCCACAATCTGCAATATCCGGTTAAACCCAAAAGAAATCCAATATTCCCGTTTATTCCTGGGCAGTGGAATTCCCAGTATTCCCTCTAACCGTTCCGGGCTTACCTTTTGCTTTCCCTCACTAACTAAATGTCCCAAGTATTTCACTTCTCGCTCCACATATTGTATTTTGTTTTTAGATACTCGCAGTCCCTGCTGACTCAGGAAATTCAATTTTTTTAGTGATTTCTACTACTCTTTCTCTTATCTTTCCTGTTACTAAGAGGTCGTCTACATACTGCGACAGGGTAGTTCCCTTGGGGCTGCTAAATTTCTTCAATATTTGTTCTAACATCTGTCCAAACAAATTCGTGGATTGTATAAACCCCTGGGGGAGCACGTTCCACCTGTATTGCTGTTTCCGTCTTTCTTGGGATCTTCCCATTCAAAGGCAGAAAAAATCCTACTTTCCTCCACCAAGGGACAAGCCTAAAAGGCATCCTTTAAATCTACCACACTAAACCATTTGTGGTCATGAGGGATCTTACTTAATAACGTAGAGGGATTTGGCACCACTGGGTGCCTGACCGGTTCTATTCGATTCAATGTTCTCAAATCCTGCACCAATCGATAAGATCCATCGGATTTTTGCACTGGTAGAACTGGGGTATTATAAGGAAACATACATAGCTCCAACAGTCCATCTCTAATCAGTCCCTCAATTACTAGCTGCAGTCCACGTTTACCTTCTATGGAAATGGGATATTCTCACTCACAGAGAACGTCCCCTTTCTTTTTTAAAATTATTTCTAGGGGAGGAATCTGTATTTTACCACGATTCCATTCTCTAGCCCATATAATAGGGTCTATCTCTCTCTCCACATCTTCTGTCAACATTGCCATTTGTACAACTAACTCTTTTTCCTCAATTCAAATCTCCAGTCCTAAGAGGATAATTAAATCTCTCCCTAATAAGTTACTTCCTATATCAGGGATATACAACAGTTCCCCTGTGACTGTATCCTTCGGATCTTCTATCATCATCGGTTCAAATACTGGAACAGTAAATCCTTCCCCTTTTAGCCCGGAAACAGTAATTGACTGTGTTGATATTCCTACTTTCTTTGGTTTAAAATTCAGCGATGACCGTGCTACCCCTGTATCTACTAGGAAGACCACCTCTTCCCAACAAGGTCCCATCTTCAAGTTTATCAATAGTTCCTGGTGGGTCCCTGAAGGCAGGAACCCCTGACACTCCTATTCTTCATCAAAATTCATAAGCGGAATTGCCCTTTCTTCCCTTTGTGGATCAGGACTAAAAATGCGCTAACTTTCCGCAATAGTAGCATTCTGCCTGTGGAGACTTCCATCTCTGCCCCCATTGCCCTAACCCTTTATCAAAAGCTCCCCCATTTCCTCTCCTTCTCCCTCTCCCTTTCTGTCCTCCATGCTGACACCCACCGCTCTGGTTGCTCACTATTGGTTCCATTCTTTTCTTAACTACCTCATCAATCGTAGATACCACCGTTTTTGCCTTCTGTTTTTGTCTCTCATCCTCTCTCTTTGCAAACACTTTCTGTGCCTCTCTTAACAATTCATCTAATGGTGTTTCACTCCTCCCTTCTACCTTCAGTATCTTTCTCTGTGGATGGCCATGCCTTGGTCACAGAATGTACTTTCAAAAGACCCTGTGTCACTGGGTCGTCAGTGACATTCCAGAGTTTTTCCGCATTGAGTCTCTTAATCTTTGCAAGAAAGCTGAGGGAGTCTCATCTTTCTCCTCTCTAACTTCAAAGGCTTTAGTCAAATTCTGCGACATCGGAATTTGCCTCTCTTATTCCTTTTAGAATCAGGTCTTTCAACTCCCTCATTTCTTCCTAATGCTCCGGGTTTTGATTTTCTCGCTGGGTGACTCTGAGGGGAAACTCCGTCTCTCCCTGTCCAGTATCCCCATCCGCAATGGGAATTCCCTGTCCCATATTTTAATGGCTGCTTCTGGTATAAGTCCCTTTTCTTCCCCAGTAAATAGTATATTCAATATCGACATTAACTCAGTCGACGTATACAGACTGGGCCCCAAGAATTGATCAATTTGGTTAGACAACCATACCGGATCCTCAACCAGTACCTTCATATCCCTTTTAAATGTTCTGACCTCCCCCATGGTGGTGAGGGGGCACTTACAAACCCAATCTCTTTGTCCCCTATTGGTACCTCCCGAAGGTGATAAGGCTTTACATTCTTCCCCTTTTTGTGTTATTGTTTCTCCCCCTTAGGCTTTGGTTTAGATACTCCAGAGGTCTCCTCTACATCTACTTTATCTGACCTTCCTTTTGTTGAGGATTGAGTGTCAGGAACAACAGCATCCCCGTCCACCGCCCCTTCATCCTCCTCTTGTGGGTCATCTGTTACCTGTCCCTGTCTGTCTGTCTCTCCTCCTCCCCCATTTTCACCTAATCTGATTTAATGGTACGGGGGTGGGGAGTGCAAGCAGGCAAAAGGATCCCAGGGACTGGGTAGGGCAGAGGGGGAATCCTTTGTCTTTACTACCATTAATCCCAAACTGCCCTTCCAACAGGACGCATAGTCCGCCTCTTCATGACTAAAAAAAATGCTTTTATTCACATACAAATCTAAATACTGACATACCCAATCCTCATCTGAATCGTACTTTGGCCAGAAGACAGCCGGATGAAGGATTGGTTCTTTGATCCATACTAAACAACAATATTTAATCATTTTCTTTTTATCCTTTTCCCTTGTACAAGTGTTACTTGTCCATTCCCTCAACATCCTCCCCAACGGACTTTCAGGAGGAATGTTACCAGGGACATTTTCTTCCTTGACTCCATGACAGTTCGATTTACTCTGCCTACCCCCTCCCCACCCCACCCCCATTTCTCGGGGACCTCACCAGTCCCTCAGCAATTAAATGCCCCTTTTCCCAGCCACCAGGTTAATACTTAAAAGTCATTTTTCTGACGTTGATCTGTGCACAGAGTTGCCTGGCCCCTTTTTTTCCATATTTTTCATCGACCTCCTTTCACTGTCTGATTCAGATATCTCTCTTGTGGAATTTGTACCAGTCGCCCAAGGGAGCAGACAAAACCGGGACAAGAAACCGCTCCTCAATTGTGAATGGGAGGCATCTTCATAATGTCCAGCGCCAGCATCTCCACCTGGCGATGGAAGAATATCCCGGACGATCCCGCAATTGTGAGAAACTAAGCCCACTCACTTCAATAATTTCAGTGCGAGACAAGACCTGAAACAATCGGTATGTTTATGATACGTTTGCAAACGTGGTGCCTGAAATAGACACGCAGAGTTTAGCAAGTACATAGGGTTCACTACTCCAAACCCGGTGCCCATTACTATTGTTTGTCTCTTGCCTTATCCGGCCTTGTGCATAACAAAGTACAGGTTTTACTTGGCCATTTCACCACATCCTGCTGTGGCACGTTGTTACGTATATCGTCCTTCACTGCGATCTCTTTCCCCCACATGTGACATTTCCTCCCTTTCCCCAACCATATTGAACCTTACGACCTTTTAATTGGGTTTTTTTATTTTTGCAGAAATGGAAACAAATGCTTATAACTAATCCATGTACAAGCATATCTGGTTTGACCTACATTCTCACAGCACCTTATCTATTTGTCGGTACCATCTACCATTGTTTGCAGACACCTTTCATTGTTGTATGCACATTTTAGCTAACATGAAAACAATTATGTATTTCCTTCACATAGGTTTCATTTTTGTTGACTCAGCTCTTGGTTGAAACAATTGTACATTGGTGTGAGTTCATTTACCTTGCATAAGTAATTAGGATTGCAGAAGTAACAGAAGTGAATTTGGGGAGTTGTAACAATAACAGTGAGGTTTCTGAGTGGTGTACAGGAACAAAGAAATCTTGGAGTGGACATTCACGGATCCCTGAAGACTGTTGGACAGGGAGATCAGTTATTCGAGAGGTTTTTGGATATTTTCTATTGTTGACCACAGACTGTGGATGATAATCGATCTTTAGCAACAGCCAGTTTAGGAAACAACTAAAGGAATGAGCATGAGTCTGGTCCATGCAATAATCTACATTTTTTTAAAAATTGAAAGATGAAAGATAGAGAGCTGAAGTATAAATCTTTGCCCAACAAACTAATTCATCACTCAATGAATTTACCACTGATCCCTCTCCAAGTCATGCTGGTATGTGCCTCGGAGGGTAATTTGGAAATGGTGAAGCTTCAGTGCAGCTTCAAACTTGTTTTTATAGTCGGTACAGTTTTTGAGCTTTTAAGGTTCTGACAACAAAGCCTTTATGACTTACTCCAGTGAATCTTCCATGTGGTGAACTCTGAGGCAATTGTGCCTTAGCAGTTAAGGGAATAAATATTTAGGTGTTGACCAATGTACAGTTAAGTGACTGCATTTTCGTGGAGGGTGTCCAGTTCCTTCAGTGGCATTGAAGCTGCAAAAACCTAGGCAAATGGAGAGAGTTTTGTTAAACATCTAATTTGTGCATTGCGGACAAAGTCGACCGACGAACAGGTTTTTCCCGTCAACTTCTTTATATGAGTGGTCAGGTTCCATTTCTCCTAAATACTAGCGCCCAGGACAAATACACGGAGGAATTCAGTTACATTGAAGCCATTGAATGTCAATCGAATATGATTAGATTCTCATTTGTCAGAGTTTCCTCCAGGTGCTCCGGTTTCCTCCCACAGTCCAAAGATGTGTGGGTCAGGTGAATTGGCCGTGCTAAATTGGCCATAGTGTTAGGTAAGGGGTAAATGTAGGAGTATGGGTGAGTGGGTCAGTGTGGACTTGTTGGGCCGAAGGGCCTGTTTCCACACTGTAAGTAATCTAATATAATCTAATCTGATCCAGTTATCTTCGCTGTATTTGGTACTTCTGCGGGTCAATCCGATTCTAATCGCTGTCTGATTTCAAGTTCCAATTCCTGTCTGCGCCTGAAATTTCAACCGGTTTCCTCGCCGAAATTTCTCCACCTGTCTTAATAATATGTAAGGACTCTGTAAGGGACAGCGCAGACTTACTCACATGTTGCTAACTCTGTATACAGTAGAACGTCGTGTAATGATTGGTTAGGCTGGGATTATTGTCCTTGAAACAAAGGAGGAGGAGGGGAACTTTATACTCACATAGTAACAATTATAAACGTTCAATATTCGCGGGATCTTGACAGGGTAGATACGAGCAGGCGGCTTGCCCTCTCTGAGGAGAACACCAGAGGACATAATCTCAGAATTATATATTGCCCATTTAATTCAGAAATGAGGAGTAATTAATTTGCTCAGGGGTCAAAGAATCTGTGGTATTTTCCAACAACCGCTGTTGAGACTGTGTGGTTGGGTATTTTCAAACTGTGCCAGATAGTTAATCAGAAAGATGATGAAACTTTGTCCAGGTCACCTGACGATCATCTGATGACGTCTGAAAGCTAGTATGCTTCCAAATAAACCTGTTGGACTATAACCTGGTGTTGTGTGTGATTTTTAACTTTGTGCACCCCAGTCCAATACTGGCATCTCCAAATCAGATCAACCATGAATTTGTTGAATAGTTGAGCAGACTCCTTGGGCTGAAAAGCATACTTCCACTTGGTTGAACATTTCGTTAAACGCCTTATTTTATTCATAAGTTCAGAATTGTGAGGGGATGGGATGAAGTGACAGAAAAAATCAGACAGTTCAGGAACAAGGCTCATAAACTCAGGAAGGAGAAATGTGCTGTGACCTGGCGGCAACAAATGACACTGGGCACAGCGCAGGTGGCTGTGTACAGAAGCTGTGATTGCTGAAGGAAGTTGCTGGATCTTATACAGTTGGCAAGTCAGTGATCAGGCGAGATGATGGATCGTTGTATGATTCACACACAGCAGCAATTTGTGAAAGAGTGAAATGTTTGTTTCATTGGAGACATTTTCTGTGGTTCCAATTCCGAATGACTATTTGAAATACTGATCAGATCTTTGTGTGAAATGTTAGGTTAAAATACTCATGAACAACCCCACTGGAAAAACCTGTGCTCCCGATCTCTTGTTTTTTTTTCTCTTTCATTCGATGCAAATTCATCGAAAGACAAGATGGAATGTAGGGTGGAAAGATAAATGCGTTCCTTCTCATTTCAACAATTTCATCTAAAATTGAATAGAATGACTGCTCCCACTCTTCATTTCGACTTTAATGTGGTGTCGATTATTTGTGAATCTCCCGTGCAGTGAAGGGCATGAACAAGATTCTCGATCAAGTGTATACCAGAGTGTGAGGTGCAAAGAAAAACTGCTCAAGCGGTGCATAAAGTTAGCAACCAGAGTGTGACTCGAACCCGTGAATGTGGAGCACAGCGGTATAAAAACCCACCAACATAATCTCTGGGTCTCCTCTGTGCATTTTGTAGTGGGGTGACATGTGACCTCATCAGTTTGCATGTGTTGAAAGTCATGGATGAGAAATTTCCAGAGCGGAATTGAATCCACACCATTGTGTTTCTGCTTTCACTAGAAATATAATAGAACATAGAACATAGAAAAATACAGCGCAGTACAGGCCCTTCGGCCCTCGATGATGCCCCGACCGAAGCCTACCTAACCTACACTAGCCCAATAACCTCCATATGCTTATCCAATGCCCGCTTAAATGACCATAAAGAGGGAGAGTCCACTGCTGCTACTGGCAGGGCATTCCATGAACTCACAACCCGCTGAGTAAAGAATCTACCCCTAACATCTGTCCTATACCTACCACCCCTTAATTTAAAGCTGTGTCCCCTAGTAACAGCTGACTCCATTAGCGGAAAAAGGTTCTCACTGTCAACCCTATCTAAACCCCTAATCATCTTGTACATAATAACAGCAAATTCCAATAAATAGCCATGCTGGTCAGAATGAATAGCTGTCAGTGATATATTCTGAGTCAGAACTGAGTCAGAATGAAACAGGACCTGAATTTTCCGTCATATTTACACCTACATTTGGCTCATAATTTCTTCACTCACTTTCTCTCTCGCGTGAAGAAGCAGCCATGGTGAGTGAAATAAAGGCGATGTTATCGCTCAATGGCCATTCTCATATGGCGGAACCTGAATTGGATTAAATCGCAAAAAAAACGCTGTTTTGTTTGTTTCATTTTAATTTTGCTTCAACCTCACAATGTTCATTGTAATAATCGGAAGTGAATTAGATTTATCTCATTGGAACGATTAATGTTGTATTCAAATTTGCTCTGACTTTATTTCAGCTTAAGAAAAATACTGCTGAGAAAAACAGAGAGTTAAAGTGCAAAAGAAAACCCACCAGTTTTGTTGCTCGTTGCTTTGGCAGATTTCACTGAGTATTAAATGGACCAAACATCATAGTGTTTGTCCTCACATCGTTAACGCATGTGATGAAAGCAGGAAGTTGATCTCCAAGCAACTGGTCACTGCCTATTCGTTATGTAATATCTTCCCTTCACAATAAATAAAAATCTACTCACTTCCATTTACAATGCTTTAGGTGGAATATTATGCCAAATCTTTGAAAATGCAGAGTTTTGGAACCGAATCTTAGTCAGCTGCACACATTAAAGGAATTTCTTTACATTTAAAGTCAACCAACTTAGACATTGTTTCCCCGCAACTTCTGACCGACTACACCCCACCTCTGCACCTTTACCTACCCACACGCTGTCTCTCTCCTTGTGAAATTTATTCCTTGCATGTCACCAAAAGTGCCTTTCCAAATATTATTAAAAACAGATTCTCGGAATGACAGCGATTCTGTTCTCATCATTTCTTTGTCCTTCAACGGTTTTATCAAAGGTATTGAATACCTGACGTCTAGAGGTTTACTTACTTGAAAGAGGGAATTTTCCAACTATTTACTCTGTTCACACATTTCATATCCTGAAAAAAAACATTAAGCCTTCCTTGGTTCAGGGATAACTATTCTCAGTTTTCCAAGAAGACAAGTGAATAAAATCTCATCCCCAGTACACCCCCATCAGCATCTTCTCTAATGGCTTTACAATCCAGTAAACACCGTTATTATCATTTCATAGAATCACAGAATCGTACAGTGCAGAAAGAGCATTTCAGTCAATCGAGCTGGTGTCGACTCTGAAGAACATCTCACCCAGACCTAGCTTACCATCCCATTTCCTTATATTTCACCTGAAGAAGGGTTATCCCTACCCCTTATGATTTCAAATAAACCTGTTGGAGTATAACCTGACGTCCTGTGACTTCTGACCTTATCCCCGCGTTACCCAATGCTAATTCGCCTAACTTACTTAATTCACTCCCTGGACACGAGAGGGCAATTTAATTGTGCCGATCAACCTAACCCTCCCTCTGAACAGCAGTGTGAATTACTGAGACAATGTTCCATCGGACTGAGCAAATGCTGTATCATTTTTTAATCATTTTATACCCTGGTAACAGCCTCATCAAAACAAATGAACACAAATTCAATGTATCGGAACGCTACTCTGTCCTTTACAATTTTATTCGTGCTGCGCGAAATGTTTCTGCACTCATATTTGAATGCATTTACGTTGTTTCTTCCTCAGCTCCCTGCTTCAAGTAAACACTTCAATCCGGAACAAGTCTGTCAAATGCTTTTCATTCCAACACAGTCACAAGGTGAAGTTTGCAGAAGGCACGTGTTTGCCTGTTCACTGACACTCTGCCTCCCTGAGAGCTGCAGTCCTTCCCAACCTTTATTCAGGCAGCACTGTCCTTCGTGTGATATGCTCCATCGAGAATGGAAGGACAGGTATCAGTACCCGCACTTGGGAATGGAGCAACAGTTTTAAAACGTTTACACTGTCCCCAGCGGAGAATTGAGCCCTGTGTCAGGCGGGGACACTAACCATTATACTACCAAGGACAAGAGTGTCAAAGGAGGCCCTTCAACCAAATGTGGCCACACGTGTCAAAAACAACTGCCTGATGAACTTAATGGCATTTCAAGAATGTTTACCCCACAGGCTTATATGTCTTGGCATCAAAAGTTCATATCTGAATATTTATTCAGATTATAAGGGTTTCTGCCGCTCTGAACAATGCAGACAGTGTATTCCAAATTCCAACCACCCACTGGCTGATAAAGCATTTTCGCACATCTCCACAAACCTTTCTGTCTTTCTCCTTAAGTCTCTGGCCCCTGCTGATCGATCCCTCCATCAATGGGAAACTCGTTCAGTCAACCCTGTCCGTACCCTAACTCAGACTTGTCTGCATCTCCTTTGCCCTGCGACAAACACTCCACTCTGTCCTGTCTTTCTTCCTAACTGAAACTCTTCAGCCCAAACAGTATCCCGGTAAATATCTCCTGCAACTTTCTCAGTGTGATCACATCCATGCTATAATGTGAGTTGCAAAACTGCACACAACACTCTTGCTTGAGCCTAATGAGCATTTGTTTTAAAATTTCTGGATTAGTATGAGGGCGATTCTGGTTAAGCAGAATTTATTACCCATTCCTAATTGCCCAGAGGGCAGTTGAGACTCAACCATATTGCTATGAGTCTGAAGTCACATGCAGCTAGACCAAGTAAGGACAGCAGATTCCATCCCGAAATGACATCAGTGAAACAGATTATTTTTCAACAATTGTCAATGGATCTATAGTAGTCATTAGATTCTTGCAGATATTTTTGAATCCAAATTTGACAATCATGGCATGAGAAATGGGAGGAGGGACGGAAAGGAGGTTTAATGATCCTGGGAAGGAGAGATGTGAGAGAGCGGAATTTGAAGGTAAAACAATTAATTTGTGTCACAAAAAGGACCACGGAGAGAACACTTAGTGCCGTGATTTGGTTTCAAATCGAAGTTGCTGTGGTCACAATGCAAAATACAGACGACCACGATCACAGTAACCACAGAACAGGAGGCTTGCAAGCAGCACTAAGTATGCTAGCAGAGGAAATGTTCGGAAGAACAGCAAATGTACAGTATCAGTACTCAGCGAACAGTAACAGACTTGTGGGAACTGAGAGTGAGCTGAATATTTCAGTTCGATGTTCTCAGAGGCTGTGGAGATCCCTTGAATGATAATGTTGAAAAATGAGATTGATCCATTTCGACAAAACATCAAAGACTTGGGGGACAGTACAGGATATTGTTGAAATGGATGCTTCAACAGCATTTTAGCTTAACATCGGCACAGCCGCCCAGATCCAACTGGAAATGGGGATGGGAATGAGTACGCAGAGTTACTCTCTGGCTCCAGATGAGTGTGCGGTCCTTCTATGATGGTATAGAGGCACAAGAAATTCCTCATTTGAGTGTGCTCCTGCTCAAGGGAATGGCTATCCCCGTTTATACTATCACAGCGATTTCTGATACATCTTGCTAAGACAGCTGAGTGGCACAAGTGGAGCGTGTTGAACCCTTAACCTTGCAGTGGTGGGTTTAAACGATGATTTTGCTATTTGGATCTGTGTTTCCGACACTGGCAGTGGCAGCTGCATTTGCTTGCATCAGCTCAGTATCAGTCAAGACTTTAACCTGGAGAAGGTGGTGTTGGCGGTGATATTTTAAACTTGTCATCCTTGGCGACTGGGACACGGAAAGGGTGATGTTTAAGTTCGATGAATAATACCTGAAATGCAACCATGACTTCATGTCCCTTATGCAGGGGATTCTACCATCTTCACCCAGTCCTGCCTACGATAGACTCCAGGACCAGAAAAACATGAGCTGACCCTTAATTCAAGAATCCCCCCCGTGTGGGGAAGCAGGCTAGTCGGCCATTCCTATCTACATGGTACATCCGAAGCGCATCCCACCAGACCCCACGGTATTCCCTGTCCCATAAGCCTACATTTCCCATTGTTGATCCCTCTAACTGGCACATCTTTGGTCAGAGGGAAAAATAAAAATACAAACACGCAGAGAACGCCCACAGACAGAGACCCGAGGCTGGGATCGCACCCGGGTTTGTGATGCAGCCAGGCAGCAATGAACGACGGGCGAAGAAAAAATGTTGTCCTGACCAGTGACACTCACACCCTGTGCATGAATGAGAAAGAAGGAAAACACATTAACAACATGGAAAACAGGATTTGTATCTGAGTGGACACAATTTGAAGGGATAGTTCACCCTGGGGAGAAAAAAGGACGCCGATACCACAGAGAAAGCAGGACAATGTGGGAATTGCTGGAAGGTATTCAGTTAAACACAGAAATGGAACCTCATTTAATCAGTAACACTGGGGAGAGACCGTTCACCAGTCCCATGTGTGGGAAGGGATCACTGAGCACAACCACCTCCAGAGACTCCAGCAGGTTTACATATCCCATCAGGAGTTGGATTATGCTGTCAATGCTGCTGTTAATCCCAACCAACTGTCTGTTCCACAGCGTCAATCATAGAGTCGTACAGCATGAAAACAGGCTGGTCAGACCAACCAATCCATGCTGAACATACTACCAAACTAATCTAGTCCCATCTGCCTCCTCCTGTAACTGTTAACTACAAGGTTATAATGCCCTTGTAGTTTTATTACTGTGTTGTTAATCCAAAACCCAGGTAATATTTTGGGGACAAACAATTCAGGTCCTGGCAGGACAGATAGTGGAGTTTGAATTCAATAAGCACCTGGAATGGAAGAGTCTCGTGATGACCTGAATCAATTGTGTGGAAAATCCCATCTGATTCACTCATGGTAGTTGGGGAAGCAAACTGCTATATTCATCTGCTCTGTCCCACAGGAGACTCCAGATGGGTAATATCGTCGTTGACGCTAACTGAACTCTGGGAAATAACTGAGGTACTAGGCATGAATAAATTTATTTTTAAAATCCCACTTTCCCATTCTTGTTTGGAATTAATTGTCCATTAAATATTGCAAATGTACCCTCATCCATCACTTCCTCAGCAAGTTAATTGCACACGTTAAACACCATCCCCAAAAAATGCCTCACATGAATTAAAAAAAAGATTCTTTATTTTCATCTTAAACATATGCCCTCTCGCCTTGAAATCCCCATCCTGGGAAAAGGCAGCTATCGTTGACTCCAACCTTCCTCTCAATAATTCATTAACTTCTGTCAGGTCGCCGTTCAAACCCCTAACCTAGAGTGAAAACAGTCTCAACTCGGAGAAAGTGAGAACTGCAGATGAGAGATCAGAGTCTAGAGCGTTGTGCTGGGAAAGCACAGCAGGTCAGGCAGCATCTGAGGAGCAGGAGAATCGACGTTTCGGGGAAGAGCCTGATGAATGACACTTGCGTGAAAAGTTGATTCTCCTGCTCCCCGGATGCTGCCTTACCTGTTGTGGTTTTCCAGCACCCCAATCTCGAATCTGAAAATAGTCCCAGCCTATCCAGCCTTTCATGATAACTCAAACCTTCCACACACGGCAACGTGCGTGCATACCTTTTCTGAACCTACTCCAGCTGAATAATATAATTCCTACAACTGGGTGACCAGAACTGGACATAATATTCCAGAAGAGGCCCCATCAATGTCCTGCAAAGCTTCAACATAACGTCTCAACTACTACACACAAGGAATTAACAATGAAGGGAAGTATGTGAAATGCTTTTAAACATCTTGTCTGTAGGTGATGCAAACTACAAGGAATTATGTACCTGCACCCCTAGCTTCCGTGTTCTCCAACACTGCGCAAAGCCCTACTCTTGTTGTTATACCAAAATGCAATACCTTCCATTTATCCAGATTGAACTCTATGTTACATTTTTCAGTCCAACGACTTATTGGATTAAGATTCTTTTGAATCTTAAATAATCCTCCTCACTGTCTACAATTCTGGCGTCGCCTGCAAACCTACGAAGCATGCCTGCAGTGAGTTCCACTGTTTTCTCATATAGATCAATGATTCATATTTAATTATAGTGGCCATGATTTAGCAGTGTGCAGATCATATAACAGTTAGTCATGCAATTAACCATGAGGAAGAAAGCCGCAGATTGCAGGGAGATATTAAACAATTGGAAATGAAAATAGTGAAAGCAACTCATTCCAGGCAAGTTAGTGATAATGAAGCAAGTTCAAACCTCAAACCAGCCGCCTACACTTCAGTTGTCTCAGTAAGATGCACTGTAGATTACTATAAATGGGAAAACATTTTTCCTTCTGCTCCGCCTTTGACCACGAGTACTCCCACCCTCGGAATTGCTTGCGCCTCTAAACCGTTTTAGAAATATCATGCATTCACCGGTTGTGTCACTAGAATCCTCGAGTATCCGTGCGACCTCATTCCCATCCGACTTCCAGTTGGATCTTCACGACTGCTCCCTCAGTTCCTCTGATTCTGGGGCTGGGAATTGGGACTATGTGGTTGCAGTGCTTACTGCCTTGTGTGGGGAAACCGGTGAAGGAGCCGATATTAAACTACATTGCTATTGAAGCATACATTTCAACAAAACCTGCACTGTCCCCGGAGTTTTTGATGTTTTGGAGAAATCTATTTATCTCAGCCTTCATCATATTAATGATAGAATCACCACAGCCTCTGGGGGCACCGATATTAAACGGTCAGCCCATTCTGAGTTCCCACTGAGGTGATGTATTTTGAGAGGCTCATTGCCAGAGGAATGCATTCACTAAGCCAAAGGGCTCTCAGCAGCATTGATGTACACAGGGATCTTCAGGGGCAAGTTCACAGCCCCCTGAAAGTGGTGAAGGAGGTGGATGGCATACTTGCCTTTTTCTGTCAGGGGAGTGAATATAAAACCGTCATTAGGCCACCTTTGGAGTATTGTGTGCTGTTTTGATCACTACATAAAAAGGAGGATGTGGAGGCTTTGAACAGCGTGATAACAGGTTTACCAGGATGTTGACTGGATTGGGAGAGGTTGGATAGACTTGGAGTTTTGTCTTGCGAAAGTCAGTGGCTGCGGGTGATCCGAAAGGCTCAGACAGAGTGAAAAATCTGAATCTTTTTCCAAGATGAAAATGGCAAATTCTACAGGCCATAGATTTAAGGGGAGTGGGTGCAAGTTTAAAGGAAATGAAAACTGAAACAACTGCAGATGCTGTAAACCAGAAACAAAAACATTTTCGGGAAAAGTTCAGCAGGTCTAGCAGCTTCTATGAAGATAAATTAAAGTTAACGTTTCTGAGGAAGGGTGACCAGACCCGAAATATTAACTGATTTTTCTTCAGAGATGCTGCATGACCTGCTGAGCATTTCCAACAACATCTGTGCAGGTTTAAAGGCAGTTGTGTCAGACAAGTTTCTTATGCAGAAGGTGGTAAGTAATTAGAATGTACTTTCCTGAGAGGTGGGAAAAGCAGAAAAAAATCACAACTTTTAAGAGGCATTTGGGCAGACACATAATCAGGCATGGGTTGGCAGGGATATGGACCATGTACAGGCAGGTGGAATGAGTTTGGAATGGCATCATGGTCTGCACAGACATGGTGGGCCGATTATTCCGGTGCTGTATTGTTCTGTTTTCCAGGGGGTAGAATGTGTGGAGCGAGAGATAATATTTTTAGTAGAATATGTCTCTTCTTTAGCACACACAGTAAGTTGGTGCATTTTGAGAGAAGCAATGTCAAAAGGGAATATATATTTGAATGGCACAGATACAGAGAGCAGGACAGCAGGAATGGGGGACAATGTGTACCAATCATTAAAGGAGAGAGAACATAAAGTGTTTTGAGTAAAACAAATGGATGCTTGGCTTCATTAATGTGGGAATACTAACAAACTCACGGAAAAGTTGCTGACCCTTGACAAAGCTCTAGTTAGGTCACAGTCAATCATTGCATTCAATTCTGGTCAACAGATTCCTGGTCAGAATGAGGAAATTAAAATACCATAGAGGGGCCAGTTCCGTACCTTTTGCTTCTCTTTCAGGACACCGTGGGGACTCAAGGATTAAACATTCCTTGCAAAAGGCCTTATTTCATCAACTGAAAGCCTACACTCTTAGAATACAGACAGAACACCTCAGAAGGGGGGAGGCTGACATTATCTCAAAATAGAACCTCTTGCAGCCACACGTGTGGATTGCCCCGTAACCCCAGACAGAGGAATGTGCCCTTTCCAGACAAGACTGAGAACCCTGGATACAACCCTATTAAAGTGCCTTCCCCTCCCTTGTCTTACCTTCCCTCCATATTAGCATAGGTAAGTGAATCCCCTATTTACTGACGGAAGAACCTTTCTGCCTTAAACTCTTCCCATCAACACATAAACATGAACAATATGATGATCAATTTCTGTAATCCATCACACGTTATCACAGGACATCATCATTTATCAAGCTTTGTAAATTCATAAATACCTGCTTTAAACTAAGTAATGACAATCGCCCATGTGACTGATATAACTTTGTCTAATAACTATTAAATATACTGTCTCTGTGATTAGATTACTTACAGTGTGGAAACAGGCCCTTCAGCCTAACAAGTCCACACCGACGCACCGCAGCGCCACCCACCCATACCCCTACATTTATCCCTTTACTTAACACTACGGGCGATTTAGCATGGTCAATTCAACTGACCTGCATATCTTTGGACTATGGGAGGAAGCCAGAGCACCCAGAGGAATCCCACGCAAACACAGGGAGAACGTGCAAACTTCACACAGTCAGTCGCCTGAGTCGGGAAATGAACCCGGTTCTCTGGCGCTTGTGAGGCAGCAGTGCTAATCACTGTGCCACCGTGCCGCCCACAGACTGTGGGTAAGGCAGAGATTCGAAGAAGAGTCTCTACAAGTAGACACTCGGCTACATCAGAGATTGCTTTCAAACCCTCGCCGGCTGTCCAATAATAGACCTAGATATAGCAGACAAAAATATCTGTATTTGATAGGTGATGGCACAAGAATTAAGGTCAGATGTAAGGTTCTGAGACAGCCGGAGATGAGGAAGTGTTTCTACTGACTGTATTGGCTGGAAATATGCAGAACATTTTGCTTATTATGGTGGCACAAGTAGAGAAGCTCAATGATTGATAAAAACAATTAGATCAGTTCTGAGAGAAATAAACTTGCAGAGTTTGGGGTACATATGGGGAATGAGAATATTGGATTTTGCGACAAGAGACAGCTTGGATTTGATAGGCCTCTTTCTGTGCTATACTGCATTTTATTTGGACTTGCTTAAATTGCTCTGGTCACCGAGTAAGTTGTCATTTAGGGAAATCTGCTCAGTGTTCCTACACAGCCCAATACAGGCTGTCCCTCCACGGCAGGAGATAATGTTTACTGCTTTATACTGGGTCCTTGAGGGGTGGGGGGTGCTAACAGTGTGTGTAACAGTCTGCGAGCATTTATCTGAAATGGCAAAACACCAGTGCAGTCACACTAGGGACTGACTCTGGAAATGTGGGGAATGCCAGAAGGGAATTCTTTACCCATCCCACCTGGAAATGGGCCAAACCAGTCAGACTGGGGAGCTGTTCACCTGCTCTGTGCGTGTTGGGGGGAAGGGATTCACTCAGGCATCCATCCTGCTGAGACACCAGGGAATTTACTCATAACCACAGTTGAAGGATTTTTTTCTCTTTCTCACGCCAAGTAATGAACAATGGTTTTGGCAGTTCAAAGTTTTGCACACAGAGATCTTAGCTTTGGAAATGTTCACAACATTGTTGAACATGTACAGATTCACACTGGGTAGAGACTTTTATTTTCCTTTATTCATTCACAGGATGAGGATGTCGCTGGCCCGGCAGCATTTCCTGCCCATTCCTAATTACCCAGA
The DNA here is from genome assembly GCF_020745735.1 of Hemiscyllium ocellatum. NCBI lineage: Eukaryota > Metazoa > Chordata > Chondrichthyes > Orectolobiformes > Hemiscylliidae > Hemiscyllium > Hemiscyllium ocellatum. The sequence continues at coordinate 7,696,268 of NC_083438.1, forward strand.
GGGCAGGTAAGAGTCAACCACATTGCTGTGGGTCTGAGGTCACAATGTAGGCCAGACCAGGGAAGGATGGCGGCTTCCTTCCTGAAAGGACATTACTGAACCAGATCGGTTTTTCTGACAATCGATTAATGGTCATCATTAGACTCTAAATTCACAAGTTTTTTAAATTCAATTCAAATTCCTCCATCTGCTGCAGCAGGCTTTGAACCCAGGTCTCCAGAACGTTATCTGGGGTTTTAGATTAACTGTCTCACGACAATACCACTCGGCCAATCCTTCCCCACATCACTGTCCATCTACACAGAGTGAACAGTGATTTTCTGGTTCATCAGAACTGGTTAATCACATGTAAGTTTGCTCAATGATTGCAGGAATTGGATGTTGATTGGCAATTGACATCCATCTCCGAACCATGTATTCTGGGGTTTGTTTCTGGTGATGATTGGAAGCGCCATCAGTCTTATCTTTTGGGGATAAAAACAATTTCAATTAGCTTTCTGTTAAATGCATGGCAATCAATTCTATTTCACAACTCTCAGGCAGATTAGTTTCTTTTGAAGGGCTCTCCATCTCCCCAACCTCCTCCATCCTTACCCCCAAGAATGCAATAATCTCATAGAGTCTCTTTATGACAATGAATGAGACAATCTGATCAGCTGCTTCTTTCCCTACTCCTCTGTCAAATTGGATCTCAAACTCCCCTTGCTGCAGGTGTGATCCTGCATCATTGTACAGTGTTGCTCGTATTTCATGTCTTGGCCTATCAGTGTTCATGATACTGCATTTAGTGTATGGGGCCATCAGTGTAAGAGTTTAGATCTTTCCTTCCACCAACAGCAGTAGAATTGTACTCCAACAAAACTTACAGAATCATGGCCCATCATATCCCCCAATTTAACTCTTACCATCGAATCAAAGGATCAATCCTCGTTCAACTGAGAGAATTCAGGAGGGCATGCCAGTAACAGCAGCATGAATACATAAAAATGAGGTGTTAACCTGATCAAGTTACCAAAGAGGACTACTTGTGTGCCAAACAGCATAAAGCGACAAGTGATAGACAGAGCGAAGCAATCCGGGAAACATCAGAACAGATCTAAGATCTGCAGTCCAGCCACACCCAGTTGTGAATGAAATCAGAGCACAGCTGGAGTTCTGAGGACAGTTCTCTTCAAGATATTAACAGACAAGAACATCAGACTGGATTAATTATCATAAAACTCAAGTCCTTTTGATATTCATATATTTACAATCAATGTTCAATTCACCAATGTAGCTGATGGTAAAGACAATCTTCAAGTGATTGTAACAGTGGAGACATCTGAATACTTGATCAGCAAATTTAAGCCTGTTGTGTTTCAATAGGAATAATTTTAAAGAAATTTTAAAAAGTAAGGTGACTTGAGTATAATGGAAGAAATTGATTGGTCGGTAGCTGATAGTGTTGTTTTAATCTGAAGTTAATTTAGGATTATTTAACAAATAAACACATGGTAGGGAATCCAAGACCCATGGAGTGCACACCCAGTTCCATGTGGGAAAACCAGGATACTTTTTGTGAGAGAAACAACCACAAGAACACGGAGGTGACATGAGAAATGTCAGGAACACTCGTTTGACTGCGGTTAAAGTACTGCACACACTTCTGATCCCACATTCCAAGGTTGATGTGATCACACCAGAGAGGGGACAGAGGAGATTGATCAGAATGTTTCTACAATTGGAGAATTTCTGCTCTGAGGAAAGGTTGGGTAGGCTGGGGATGATTTCCGAGGAGGATGAGCTGAGATTTAATTGAAGTGATAAAATGCTGAGGAATCCAGATCGAGTGGATAGGAAGGAACTATTCTCTAACAGAGAGGTCAGTAACTGGAGGATTTAGATTGAAACTAATTCTCTGAAAGAAGGGGAGGGGAGAATTCATTTCACTCAGAGATGGTGGGGAACAGGAACTCACTGATGGGGTGGCAGAGGCAGTAACCAGCATCACAGTAGAATAAAAGGACGTGGATGTAACTGAGATGCTGGAGCAGGCAGGGCTGCGGACTAAAGTCTGCAGAATGTGATCATTGTGATTTATTTAACATTTCTCCAATTTGAGAATTGATGAACATCATCCGACCTGAATTCCAAATGTCACAATAAATTGATCAGAAAGTTACAGCACAGATTGAGGCCACTTGGCCTCTCCTGCATGTCTTGGCTGCAATAGAATGATCCAGGCTTTACAGCATTCTGTACTCACCAATGAAAGCAACAATTTCAGACTGTGAACTCTGCCCTCTATGTTGTTATAATCTGTTTTTTCAATGTATTTCTTTGACAGCTGCTCACCTTGTTTCCGTGTTTCCTGGTTTCTTTCCCAGCCCTAACTCCATTCCCCATGGCCTTGAGGGACTACCATTTCTGCAATTTAATCTCTCCTGCCTTCCCCTGTGTGACATTGTCTTTTTGTTCTTCTCTCAACCCACCTTGCTCACAACCTATTACATTTCTGATGGTTGCCAGACCTCCGTGACTTCACTGTGCCCCGAGTCACTGGCACGAATTTTGAATTCTCTTCCTCATGAGATAATCGGAAATCTTTCTGGCTGCAGCATCTCCCAGACTCTCTGGGCAATAAACAGCAATGTGACAATGAGCAGGGATCATCTGTTTTGATTTAATTGGGATTCTAGCACTGCTGCTTCACCACACCAGGTACAAGGTTGGAGTCCAACCTTGGTCAACAGCCTATGTGGAGTTTGCACATTCTCCTATGATAGCCCCCTCCAGGTGCTCTGGTTTCCTCCCACAGTTCAAAAATTTGTGGGTGAGGTGGATCAGTTGTGTGAAATTGTCCACAGTGTCCAGGATTGTGCAGACTCCGTGGATCAGCCATGGGAAATGCAGTGTTACAAGGACGGAGTGCTCCAGGTGGAATGCTCTTTGAATGGTTGGTGGGGTTTGATGGGTCAATGCTTTCCTTCCACACTATCAGGATTCTATTCTATGATAGAGTATAAAGCAGGGTGTCCTTGTAGAAGGATCATGTGGTATGTATCAATGTTTCAATGCGTTTAGGTAGAGGTGGGCATCGTAGGGGATACAGTGCTTTATCTCCACCGCTGCCCCCTCACCCCCCAACTCTAATTTGATTTGGTCCCTTCCCACTCTGTCACATGGAATGGTTTGCTTTGCCCGTAATGGGCTTTGTTTGTAAATATTCAATTGGTTACACGGGTGGTTTCCTGCTGGTGATTATATATTAACAAAATCCAAAATGGCGTAATGATGAACGTGGGAAGGTTGCTCAGCTGTGTGTGATAACATTTCTGGGTCGGAGAAATTTGGGGGTGGGGGGTGAGGAGAACACTTCACAGCTCACAGAATGAGAATTGAAAAGCAGTTAAATCAAACCAAAGGTTCAGACAGGGATAAAATATTTCCCTGGAGTTTGAATAACTGGAAAGTGATGGTGTCCGGGAATAGACAGGATTTTGTTTTTCAGGGCGTTTGAAATTCTTAAAAACTTATGTCCAGATAGTTTCATTTCTTTTCTTTTAGTTTTATTTATGGTGGAGTAAATAGCTACAATATTTTAAAACCAAATTCACAAACCTTGTTAAAGACATATTTTTAAAAATCTATCAAACCATCCCTCACTGAAAACTGATGTGGAGGTGCAATCTCCTGCAGAATCCCTGCCCACTCCTTCCTACCCAGGCTCCATGACTATATACATACCTGAAAGATAGTAGCGGGAGGCCATTCAGCCTTTCACTCCTGCTCCACCATTCAATGGGAAACAGCTGACCATCCAGCTCAGTCTCCTGTTCCTGCTGTGTTCTAATCCCCTTTCATGACTCTACCTCGAAGAACTATATCTAAGTCCTCCTTTGGGTTCACTGCCTTTTGTTCCAGTGATGTTGCTGTGTTACTGTGTGGGTGTAGGCAGGGGTAATGTGATGGTGCTGCCTCCTGGAGGATACACTCAGCATTGCTCATCATCCTGCAGTAACATCAACTGGGGTTCAGCAACTAGAGATAGAAACCATTTCCAGGATATGGGCATCACAGGCTCAGCCAGCATTTATTCCCCATCTCTAGTTACCCTTGAGAAGATGGTAGTGAGCTGCTGTCTTGAACCATTCGCAGTCCATTTGGCACAGATAGACTGACAATGCTGGGAGGCAGAGTGTTGCAGGATTTTGGCAGAGTCATTCTCCATCTTTGGTTCTTTAAACACTAGGCAACTTAATCACAATCTGCACATGATTTTGAGATTTCAGTCTGCAAACCTTCACCGTCTAGCACCCTGTATAAAGGAATATGTACAGATGAGAAATTCAGAACAGACAATTCTAGCTTCTCTAGAATATCTTTTTCCCTTTTCTTCCCCCAAAGCTGTAACCCTCCAGCCCACTTACTCTCTCCCACCATTCTGGCTCTGCTACTCCTGAGTGTACACCCTCCCCATTCTCATGGAGTTGTTGATAAACAGATCCATGCCACCACTTCCCATCCCTGGTTAGACTCTGCACCCTTTCTGGGTTCACTTCCTTTCCCTTCAGTTACTGCAAGTCAATAATGTAACAGCAGAATGAAACAAAAGGAAACAGAAAGGAAGGTGGCAGATCCTGGACAGAAGAGGAACCTTCAGTCTGGGAGAATAGGTCAGAGCCTTCTTTGTTTCTCATTGGTCTGTTCCAGGGTTATGACAAGTTGGGAATGTAACTTGGTCCAATGTGGGTGTGGTGACACTTTAACCCCCCAACAGACCAATACTACAAGCAAATACGCTCCTCCTCCAGACAATCACTGTGTGAAATACTTTCCACTAGTTATCCCAAAGCACATGCTCCAGAACCCACCCACATTCTGCACGTGTGCAGTGCCACGTTTCCCGACAGACGTTTGGTCCCTGCCTCGGAATTTGGGAGTTGCAGTCCTCATGCAGCCACTGGAGCCCTGTCTCTGGAACGTGAATGAGAAGTGTGGAATGGAGGATGTTGTGTATCGGATCCCCATTCAGACACACGGGACATGTGGGCCGTCACTGGGATTTACTGAGACATCCGCTTAGACAACCTGATTTCTGACGTAAGGAACATAGATTCAGCCAACTGGGGAATTGGGAGGTTAATAAGGCGCAGTAGGTTTTAAGCAGAGGTGGCTCAGTGGCTAGCACTGCTGCCTCACAGCATCAGAGACCAGAGGTGACTGTGTGGAGTTTACCCATTCTCCCCATGTTTGCATGTTTTCGTGCAGTTCTCCAGTTTCCTCACACAGTCCAAAAAGATGTGCAGGTTAGGTGGATTGCCCATGCTAAATTGCTGAGTGTCCATGCACGTTAGCTATGCGAAATGCAATGTTACAGGGAACCAGTGGGTCTGAATGGGATGCTCATAATAGGGCTGGTGTGGACTCGATGGATGAATACTGTTTCTGCACTATAGGGACTTTATTCTATTCTCATGAAGAAGAATATACTTGTCTCAATGTGTTGTGAATCTATGGAATTCCCTGTTCAAAATGTGGTGGATGCCAGGACAATGAGCCAATTTGAAGAGATACAGATGTTGTACTTGCAATGAGATGAAGGGTGAGAGAGAGCAGGTGGGTACATCCAACTGAAACCGGGGTGAGCTCAATCATCACCGTATTAAATTATGGAGCTGGTTTGAAGGGCTGCATTGCCTCTCCTGTGCCCAGTGCTTATCTTCTTACGGTAATAACTGGAAAGCTGAATCCAAAAATCACTACCTTCACCAAAGGAGATTATCGGAAAATGACAGATAGTCAGGTGGATTAGCATTCCAATCTTAGATAGTAAGGACGCGTGTAGGAGATAATGATTTTGCAATTTTAAACTGAGGGGAGACAGGGATTTATGGTTTTAGATTGTGTAGGATATTCGCAGCATCCAGAGTGTTGAGAATATCTATCCTGTATTTTATTACAAAGCCAAGGCCACAGATGGAATGCTGGAAGATTAGATCCACTCCCAAGATCCAGTGCTTAAACAAAAGAAGACTACAATAGGATGAGGCAGGAGTTGGCTAACGTAGACTGGAAACAAAGACTTTATGGTGGGAAAGTTGACAGACAGTGCGGGAATATCAAAGCAATTTTTTGAAATGCTCCGCAAAAGTATACATCAGGGAAAAGGAATGACTGTAGGAAAAGGAGTAATCTGCCATGGGTGGCTCAGGAAATAAGAGAGTCTATCAAACTGAAATAGAATGCATACAAATTACCAAAGACCAAGGAGATTAGAAAAACATTAAAGATCAACAGAAAGCTAGATGGGATTGGGGGAGAAAAGCAATGAGTATCTATTCCCAGGGCCATAATACCAGTATACACTGCTCGAGGGGAACCTATCGTGTGGGGAACATATGGCCTCTGTAATTGTTGAAGCACTTCACTGTTACCATAGAGACAATCCTGATCAAGTTAAAAATCACAGCACACTCCAAAAGCTTGTACTTCCAAATAATCCTGTTGGACTATAACCTGGTGATGTGTGGTTTTTAAACTTTATCCACCCCACCACCGGCTCCTCCACATCAGAATCCTGTTAGACAGCCTCACTGAAAGTGAAGCGCCTCTCAGATTCTTTAGGGATCCATAGGGGCGTGGGGGAGGGGTGTGTGATTTAACCATAAAGTGCTGAACTGAACTAGACTTTCTAACTGCCGTTGCCTTGGAAATAATACTGAGAGACAGTCTCTATTCAAAGTCACAAACCACCAAGTTATAAGAATGGGAGTGGCACATCGGACAGGCGGGGAGTTACCTGATGCTGCCTGGAGGTGTTTTGCATGTACACTCTCCACATAACTGCCATGTCTCATCAATAAAGACACAAAGAAGACCTCTAAGTTCTGCGCCGAGTTATTCCTATCCAGCAGGGTTCAGGAATATGAGTACACAGCAGTCAGTCTCACAGTGGAGGATACAAAGAGCATGGCAGTAATTGATAAGGAGACGTAGGAAGGTGACGACCTAGATAATAACCATTACCGTGAAAGTGTTAGAGCTGGGCAAGTTAACGGAGCTAAAGGTAGACAAGTCTCATTGCCCTGACGGAATACATCCCAAGATACCAACAGGGTTAGGGGGAGAAATAGCAGATGCACTTAGAGTCAGAGCATCCTGCAGCAGAGACAGGCCCTTTGGCCCAAACTGGCCCATGCCGACCAGAATGTCGATCCACGCTAACCCCATTTCCCTGCACTTGGCCCACCTGCTTCTGACCCTTTCCTATCCATATATTTGTCCAAATGTCTTTTACCTGTTGTTGAGTGTTCCTGCCTGAACCACTTCCACTGGCAGCTCAGTCCATATACATACCACCCTCTGGGTAAAACAGTTGCCCCTCAGCTTCCCTTTGTTTTTTCTCCTCTAACCTTAAACTGATCCAATCAAGCCGTCCAATCCTTGAGTTCCTGGGAAAAAGACTGTCTGCATTCACCTTATCCATGCCTCTCATAGTCTTATACACTTCTAGAAGAGTACCCCCTCAGTTTCCTCTGCTCTAAACAAAAAAATCCTCGCTTGTCTAACCTCTCCCTATAACTCAGACCCCTGAGCCCTGCCAACAACCTTGTAAATTGTTCTGCACTTTTTAGAGTTTAATAACTGAAACCTACATTACATTCCTCATATTTCCAGTATTTCCCCACGGCGCTGGAACCGACAACGCCCATGGATTACAATCCATGATTGAGAATGAACTCCTTTACAACAATCCCGTTTCCATAGTATTTCCCATGGTGCAGGTATCCTTGTGTCTTTCTGGTTGCATGGTTAATTAAAGGCTTGTCCTTCTACAAAGCAAAGTTGTGGCTTAATTGTTGCTGGGAGATGTGCCATGATTTTTCAAACTTTCAAAAACAAATTAAATCTCTCTCCACACTCACCATGCTGACATGGACTTGGTTATGTCTCAGTACTTTTGCAGTCACACTGAGATTTGAAATATTCGCCCACGGACAGATTGCACACCTTTCCTTCCACATGAAAAGGCCAATGATATTCAGATCGGCACGGATCAAGTAACTATCAAAACTGAACATGAAGTTCAATTTGAATTTCTCATCTGCAAATCCACACTTTCAGTACCAGACAACAGAGCACACAAGTTACCACCGTTAATACAGGATGGAAATTCATAAGACAATTGTAGTATTAAACTGCAGTTTCCTTGTTCTCCCAAAGCTTTAAACCTCAGTCTCACAATTTCTCTCTTCTGTGAGCTGAAATCCAAACCAATTCCCCCACTCCTTTCCTCCATACCCAGTTCTCTCACACACTCTCTTCGAATTCAGTTTCCTAGCTCCTGATGAGAACCATCCTGCACACTCTGGCCAAGACCCATCTTACTAAAATGAGCCAAATTAGAACTCTAATTGCAGCCCCATCCTTGTCCCTTTCCATAACAACCCTGAATCTTCACAGAAAAGTTCTGATAACTTTCTGCAAAACGCTGCACCACTGATAGTCTGATCACATGTCAGGATAGCAAGAAAAGGGCCATTCCCCTGGGTCCTGATCCCAGAGGGAGGAAGCTGCCAATGACAGATTAATCCCTCACAACCGCAGCCTCCTTCCCAGGTACTGTGCATACTCCCATAATTGGCTAGCATTGCGCCCATACACTGGTCTCCTCTCCTACAGCACGAGCTCCCGATCATACAGGAGCCTGGGTGATTGACAGCAGCTGCTCCCCAATATATCAGAATCCCTACAGTATGGAAACAGGCCCTTCGGCCAAACAAGTCCATAATGACCCTCCAAACAGTAACTTACACAGACCCATGCCCTCTAACTAATATAACGGGCAATTTAGAATGGCCAGTTAAGCCATCCTGCACATCTTTGGATTGTGGGCAGAAACCAGGGCATCCGGAGGAAACCCGCTCAGACACGGGAAGAATGCACAAACTCCGCGTTTGGCTGGAATCGAACCAGAGTACTTGGTGCTGTGAGGCAGCAGTGCTAACCACTGAGCCGTCTCTATGGACAGGAAGGGGCGGGGCTGGGGAACTGGCGTAATGGGATTGTAAACAATGAATGAATGTGGAGGACACTGGGGGATGGACAGGTCAGTGAGGGACAGGAGCAGTGCAGCAGCAGGAGGGAATCCTGGACAAACTGAGCAATGGGAGAGTCTGACAGGAGAGAAACTACAGGAAGGTTCTGTTTAGAGGCTCAGGCAGGGACAGCTGGGAGACAGTATGGCCTAGTGGCTTGGGCATGTTTACTAATCAGCCTCTTCAAAGATGCTGTTACTCAACTCTGAGCCTGATCCTCCTAGTCCAGAGGTAAGGACACTTACACTATTTCCTGGTGGGCAAGGGATACAGGGACTGCTTTTCAAAAGGAACTCACTGGGTTGGTGACATTAACAAGACTCAATACACAGTCACTGACAAAATGCTGGTGTACTTGAACTTCATCCCGAATATTAACACCTATAACTGGGCAACGCAGACCCTAATGTACAGAGTTAAATCCTGGATATTAATAACAGCTGTGTTCATGGTAAATCATGTCTCATGAATTTGATTCAGCTTTTTTGAAGAAGTAACAAAGAGGATTGCTGAGGTCAGAGCATGGACATGATCTACATGAACTTCAGTAAGGCGTTCGACAAGGTTCCTCATGGGAGACTGGTCAGCAAGGTTAGATCGTATGGAGTACAGAACTGGCTCGAACGTAGAAGGCAGAGGGTGCTTTTCAGGCTGGAGGCCTGAGACCAGTGGAGTGTCACAAGGATCGGTGCTGAATCCACTACTTTTCGCCATTTATATCAATGATTTGGATGTGAACATAAGAGGTATTGTTAGTAAGTTTGCAGATGACACCAAAATGGGAGGTGTAGTAGACAGTGAAAAAGATTACCTCCGGGTACAAGAGGATCTGGATCAGATGGGTGAATGGGCTGAGGAGTTCAGTTTAGAAAAATGTGAGCTGCTGCATTTTGGAAAAGCAAACTTTAGCAGGACATATACAGTTAATAGTAAGTTCCTAGGGAGTGCTGCTAAACAAAGAGACCTTGGAGTGCAGGCTCATACTTCCTTGAAAGTAGAGTAGCAAGTAGATAGATTAGTGAAGAAGGCAGTTGGTCTGCTAGCCTTTATTGGTCAGAGCATTGAGTATAGGGGTTGGGAGGTCATATTTCGGCTGTACAGGGCATTGATTCGGCAACTTTTGTAATATTCCATGCAATTCTGGTCTCCTTCCGATCACATGGATGTTCTCAAACTTGAAATGGGTCAGAAAAAAATTATAGGATTTTGCCAGGGTTGGATAGGCTGTTTTCCTTGGAGCATCAGAGGCTGAACGGTGACCTGAAAGAGACTTTTAAAATCAGGCCGGGCATGGATAGAGTAAATAGAGAAGATATTTTCCCTCCAGTGGGGGAGTACAGAACTAGGGGACTGGGAGGGGGTGGGCGGAGAGACAGAGAGGGTAGGTGGATCGAGACTAGTGGGACAGAAATGGGTGAGGACAGAAAGTAGGATTAGAGAGGAGGGGAACAGAGGGGGCGACTGACGGTTGGGGGGAGGGGGGCAACCGACAGAGAGGGGGAGCAGACCGAGTGGGGTGCAACTGACATGGGGTGGGGGCGAAATGATGGGTGTGCAACCGACGGGGGAGTGAATGACAGAGAGGGGGAAAGACTGAGGGCGCGACAGACCGACAGATGGGGGGACAGAACGATGGGTGGCGGCGACAGGGGTGGTGGTGACCAACAAAGGGCTGGGCGAGAGAGAGGGGGTAACAGACATAGTGGGAGGAGACGGGGGAACACAGAGGGGGAAGATGGAGACTTATTTTATAGATCTACAACTCAACCCTGTTCCTGTTTTCTCCTCCTCAGCTTAATTCCGCCTGAAGGTCACAGTACAACTGCACAGTTTCTGGAAAGTAGAGTTTCAGGGAGATCAGGTGCTGAACGTGGCATTTCGAACATGCTGATCAATAAATGAACTCTGGTTCGATTCCACTGTCTGTGTGGTGTTTGCACATTCTTCCTGTGTGTCTGCGTGGACTTCCTCTGGGTGCTCTTAATTTCCTGCCACAATTTCAAAGACACGCAGGTTAGGTGGATTAGCTTTGAGTAATGGTAGGTTACAGAGTTAGGGTGGAATGCTGTTCCGATGGTTGGTATTGTCTCATGGGCCGAATGGCCTGCTTCCACACTGTGGGGATTCTGTCACTGAGTATAGGGATTAGGAGGTCACGTTGCGGCTGAATAGGGCATTGGTGAGGCCAGTTTTAGAATACTGCATTCAATTGTAGTCTCCCTGATTTCAGAAAGACGTTATCAGAATAGGAGTCAACCTCTTAATAGCAAGTTCTTGGGAAGTGTTGACAAACAAACAGACCGTGCAGTGTAGGTTGATAGTTCCTTGAAAGAGTGGTTGAGGTAGACAGGTCAGTGAAGGTGGTGTGCGGTATGCTAGCTGTTTTGGGGCAGTGCATTGAGTATAGGAGCTGGGAGATCATGTTTCGGTTGCACGGTTTATTTGCTTGGCCACTTTTGAAATGAAAATGTATTGCTGGTTAAAGCGCAGCAGGTCAGGCAGCATCCAAGGAGCAGGAAATTCGACGTTTCGGGCATAAGCCCTTCCTCAGGAACCAGCTTTAACCAGCAACACATTTTCAGCTCTGATCTCCAGCATCTGCAGACCTCACTTTTTACACTTTTGAAATGCCCAGACTGCTTTCAATTCCAGTCTCCCTGGCATAGGAAAGATGCTGGGAAATTGCAAGAGTTCAGAAAAGTTTTACTAGGGTATTGCCAGTATTCGAACATTTGTACTATAGAGAGAGGCTGAATAGGCTGAGGCTATTTCCCTGCAGCACTGGACACTTTAGGTGGATTTATCGAACTTCATAAAATTATGAGGAGCAATGATAGGGTGACTAGTCATGGTTTCTTTGTTTCCCAGGGCAGGGGAGTCCAAACGAATAATGTGAATTTTTTTCCAATGTGGAAATGACAAATTCTAGAGGAGAGGGGGAAAGTTTAAAGGATATGAAAACTGTAACAACTGCAGATTCTGTAAACCAGGAAGAGAAACAGAAGTTTCTGGAAAAGCTCAGCAGGTCTAGCAGCATCTGTGAAAAGAAATTAGAGTTAACGTATCTGAGGAAGTGTCCCCAGACCGGAAACTCTAACTGATTTTTCTTCACAGATGCTGCATTACCTGCTGGGCATTTCCAACAACATCTGAGCAAGTTTAAAGGGAGTTGTGTCAGACAAGTGTCTTGTGCAGATGTTGATAAGTGACTAGAATGTATTCTCCTGGGAGATGGGAAAAGCAGAAACAATCACAATTTAAGAGGCATTCGGACAGACAGATAAGCAGGCATAGGCTATCAGGGATATGGATCATGTTACAGGCAGATGGAATTAGTTTGGAATGGCATTATGATCTGCACAGATACGATGGACTGATTACTCTGGTGCTGTAACTGTTATGCTTTCCAGGGGGTAGAATGGTTTTTGAAGAAGTAACAAAAATGATTGATGAGGGCAGACTGGTCGACATGATCAACGTGGACTTTAGTAAGGCATTCGGCAACCTTTCTCATGGGAGAAAGGTTAGCAAGGTTAGATCTCATGGAATAAAGCGAAAACCAGCTATTTGAGTACATTACTGGCTCAAAAGTAGAAGACAGAGAGTGGTGGTGGAGGGATGCTTTTCAGACTGGAGGCCTGTGGGGTGTCACAAGGATTGGTGTGTATCTACTATTTTCCGTCATTTATATCAATGATTTGGATGTAAACACAGGAGCTATTAGTAATTTTGCAGATGACGCCAAAATTGGAGGTTTAGTGGACAGTGAAAAAGATGACCAAGGCTGTAATGTTTCCTGCAGGTGTCACCATTTCACATGCTGCCCGACCTGCTGGGAATCTCCAGCACTTCTTGGTTTTGTTGCAGGTTCCCCCCATTTTGCTGAAGCACTTGGGAGACAGAGAGCTGTACAGCTCCAGATTTTGTTGACTCTGATTCCTGGGATGTCATGACTGATGGATGAAGAGGGACTCAATCCTCGTTTAATCCTCCTTTCCATTGGTTTTTGGAGCTGCTGACTACATCACTAATATTCTACCTCCCACTCCCTGTTCTGAACCTGACCAATCTAACCTAACACTTTAGCTCCCATCCCCCTGCCAGACTAGTTAATACCTCACCAACGGAACTGGCAAAAGCCCCCACCAGGAGATTTCTCCCAGCCCTGCCCCAGGCTGGTACAGGTCCCACCTAACCCAGAAACGCTCACAATGCAGAAAGAACCTAAACCTTTCTCTGGTACACCATTTCTCCAAGCACACATCCAGCTGATCTACCCTCATATTCCTGCTCTCACGAGCACTTGGCACTGGGAGCAAGTCTGACATCATAACATTTCAGGAGCTGCATTATAATGTGTCCCTGCTCTCCCAATATCCAGCTTTCAAGCACTCATCCCTTTGTTTCATTATGTCGTTGGTATCGGTGTGTTCTGCAACCATGGGCTGTTTACCCTCGAGCTCCAGAATGTCCTGTAGCTGCATCATGATATCGCGGATCCTGTCACCAGGGAGATAACATACCATCCTGGATTCATGGCTGTGGCCAGATAAGTGCCTGTCTGTAACCCTGACTATTCTGTATCCCCTGTCACTCTCTCTCTTCCCGTTCTGTGCAGCAGAGCTATCTACGGTGTCATGAACCTGGCTGTTGCTGATTTCCCCTGAGACTGACACACACACACACACACACACACACACACACACACACACACACACACACACACACACACACACACACACACACACACACACACACACACACGCCTACACGAATCCCAAGCGGTATACAGTATCTGTTTGGGAAGGGAATAACCACTGGGAACTCCTGCACTTCCTTCCTGAGCCTTTTACGTGATCTGATGGTCACCCATTCCCTTTCTGCCTGTGTAACCCTCACCTGCGGTGTGACTAACTCACCAAACATAATGTCCATAACATTCTCAATATTGCAGATGCTCCACAGTGAGTCCACTCACAGCTCCGGGTCTGAAAAGCAGTTTCCCAGTAGCTGCTGATGGGCACATTTCCTACACACATAGCCATCACGGACACTGGAAACATCCTTAATTTTGGTGCACACCATGGGTCTGTGGTCTCCTGTCACACAGGCTCTCTAGATTCAGCTAGTTACTCCCATTAAAAGAATTTAATGACCGAGCAATCTTCCTCCCCTTCAAACATATCTATTATAATCAAAATCCCATATTCTATACTTAAGCTGATAAGTTGTACCTTAAAAACTGTTACAAAATCTCCACAGGTATCGCTTACAAACTGGCTGTTCCCTTTGGGAGCATGTGAATTTCTGAATGGGCTGAAATAAAACTGAGTTTCAGCTTCACCTTCTCCCTGTCCCACCTCGCTCTGTTTACACCCAACTTCAAAACACTCTCAGTGAGCCAAGCAGCACCCACAGAGCAGCCCGATCATTTTCATTGTCTGCTCACACCTACACTGCCCTCAGCCTCCTGTACTGTTCCATTGCATCTCAACGGGAGCTCAGGGACAGCACGTCATCTTTCAATTCAATCCTTTGTAGTCCCAGAGTCAACATGGACCTCAGCAGTTTCTGAATGAACAGACAGTTGTTAGAATCTGGAACATTCCACCGAAAAAGGTACTGGAATTTGTGTTTATAAGGAGTTGCAGGGAATTGAAAATAAGGAGTTTTCAGGTTAGCATCATGAAGTGGGTGACTGGGACTAAATCTGACCGTCCCTATAAAGTAACGAAGTGCAATCTGGACAAATCTGCGCTCCCTCTCAGACCTAAACAGACCCCGAGTCCAGTTGCCTGCCACTTTAACACACGAACCTGGACACTGGCCAACATCTGTCTGATTCTTACTGCAGTGTTCCAGGGAAGCTAGATGCAGAACACTCCAGAACATACCAAATGGCCCTTTATCTCAAGGACTGCAATTTCCCCTCCCATGTGGTCAACAATACCCTTCAGTGTATCTCCACCACTTCCTGCACTTCTGCCCTTGAACCCCACCTCTCCAACCGCAGCAAGGATAGAACCCCCAAGTCCTCGCTTTTCAGCCAGATACAACACAACATCCTTTGCCATTTCCACCACCGACAATCAGACCCCACCAGAGATATCTTTCCCTCCAGACCCCTTTCAGCATTCCTCAGAGACCATTCCCTGTGACTTCCGCATTAGATCCATGCTCCCGACCAACCCATCCTCCACCTTTGCCTGCCATTCCAAGACGTGTGAAACCTGTGCCCACACCTTCCCCTCACCTCCATCCAAGACACCAGAGGTCCCTTCCACATCCAGCAGAGATTTTCCTGTACATTGAATAACCTCATCTATTGTGTTCATTGCTCTCTACAATGGGGAGACAGGACGCCAACTTGCAGAATGTTTCAGGGAACCTTTCTCGGAGACATGCACCAATCAACCCCACTGTCCTGTGGTCAACCATTTCTACAACCCATCCTCCCACTCTGCCAAGGACATGCATGTCCTGGGCCACCCCCACCACAAAATCCGAGCTACATGACTCCTGGAGGAAGAATACCTCATCTTCTATCTTGGGACCCTTCAAACACAGAATCAACGTTTCATCATTTCCCCTCCCCCACCTTATAACAGATCCAGCCCTCCAACTCAGCACCACGCTCTTGAACAGTCAGACCAGTCCATCTTCCTTCCCAATTATCCACTCCACCCTCTCACCATTGCCCTCCACCAGCATCTTCCTATCGCCTTCCCAACTACCTTCCCGCCATCCCCACACAAACATTCTGTTGTCTGTCAGCCCTCTTCCCCTCCCTCACATTCCTGCTGACGGGAATAGGCCCAATATGTCAATTCTTCTGCTCCTTGGATATTGTCTGACCTGCTGTACTTCTCCTGCGCCAAACTTTAACGTAAGCTGGAAGAACAACACCTCATTTTGTACTTGGGGACCCTTCAGGCCTCTGGCCTTAAAACGGAATTCATTAATTTTAGGTCCTAAATCTCCCATGTCCTAGCACCTTATTCCCCCACCCCACACACCAGGCCTTGTTATTACACAGCCTGCCATTACACATTACATATGATTCGTCACTAACAATCTCCAATAACATCTATTCACCCTCCCCCAGCCAGATCATTATCCATTCCTTTGCCCAATTGCTCCTATACCTCTCTTTGGACTATATCACCACCTATCATTTACTCCTTAACCCCTACCTTCTGCATATAAACTGACATTTTGTCTCAGTAACATCAGTTTTGAGGAAGGGTCAGCGGATCCAAAATGTTAACTCTGATTTCTCTTCAGATGCTGCTAGACCTGCTGAGCTTTTCCAGTATTTTCTGGTTGTTGTTTCTGATTTAAGCATCCACAGTTCTTTTGCTTTTCATTTATTGGGAGTTTCCATTTCAGGTCTAGCAGCATACATCATGAGTTTATAAACCCTCCCAGTCCACACTAATCCATTTCTCTCCCACTCCCTTCACACTCACTGGGGTCTCTTCCCACCCCCTCACCATGACACTGTACCTGCACAGCTCATGGTTACATGTTGGCCTGTTGGCAACACCCCTCATTCACTGGAGGATTGCACCTAGTCTCCTATTGGTCTGAAGGTGCCGTCAATCAGCCAGGCCCCATTGTGACATGAGTGGTGGGATCCTCCCAGGAGTGTGGGAGGCTGAGGGGTAACCTCATAGAGGTTTATAAAATCATGACGGGCATTGATGGGATAAATAGACAAGGTCTTTTCCCTGGGGTGGGGGAGTCCAGAACTAGAGAGCATAGGTTTAAGGTGAGAAGATAAAGATATAAAAGGGACCCGAGAGACTACTTTTTTCATGTAGAGGTGGTGCGTGTATGGAAGCTACTGTCAGGGGAAGTGGTGGCAGCTAGTACAGTTACACCATTTGAAAGGCATCTGGATGGGCATATGAATTGGAAGGGAAACGAGTCGACTGTACTAGATTAGGATAGGATATCTGGTCGGCACGGACGAGTTTGACTGAAGGGTCTGTTTCCATGCTGTATATGTCTGTGGCTCTGCGCTGGGATGAGCTTAATCATTCACAGTGAATGGGGCAGTATCGCAGAGTACAGGGGTTGGGGGCTATTCAGCCCATTGGGGCTATACTCTCTCCCTCTGGACATGCTGCCAATCTGCCCTTACTCCCCTCCCATTTACCCGTAGCACTCCAAATTTATCCTCAAATAGTTAAATTCCGAGATGTACAGCACAGAAACAGACCATTCGATCCAACTCGTCCGTGCCACCCATTTATCCCAAATTAATCTTGTCCCATTTGCCAGCACTTTGCCCACATTCTTCTAAAGTTTTCCTAATCACGTACTCAGTCAGATGCCTTTCAAATGTTCTAATTGTACCAGCCACCATATTCCACGTGCCAGCTCATTCCACGTTCAGCTTGAAAACATTGCCCCTTAGATCCCTTTAAAATCTCTTCCCTCACACTTTAGGCTTGTGCCCTCTAGTTTTGTAATCACTTAACTTTGGGAAAAGACCCTGGTTGTTCACCCTATCCATGTGCTTCACGATTTTATGTACCTCGAAGGTCATCTCTCAGCATCCGATGCTCCAGGGAAAACAGCCCCAGCCTATTCAGCGTCTCCCTATTGCTCAAATCCTCAACCCTGGCAACACCTTTGCACATCTTTTCAGAATCCTTTCCTGTTTTGTAATATCACTACTACAGCAGGGAGACCAGGACTGAAAGCAGAATTCCAGATGTGTCTGAATCAATGTCCTGTAGAGCTGGGAAACAATGTCCCAACTCCAATACTCAATGTACTGACCAATAAAGGCAAGTACACCAAACGCCTCCTTCCCTACCCTGCCTATCCATGATTTCACTTGCAAAGAACTATTAATCTGCACTTCAAGGCCTCTTTGTTCAGCAACACTCCCCAGGACCTTCCCATTAAATGTATAAGTCCTACCCTGATTTGTTTTTCCAAAATGGAGCACCTTACATTTATCTGAATTCACTCCATCTACCACTCCCCAGCCCATTTGATTGAAGTCCCATTGTACTCTGAGGTAACATTCTTCCCGATCCACTTTGGTGTCTATGTAAAGTCACTAACCATAGCTTCATATAGAAATCATTTATATAAATGATGAAAAGCAGTGAACCCTGCACCGATCCTTACACCATACTGCTCATCACAGGCTTCCAGTCTGAAAGGCAACCCTTCACCACTACCCTCTGTCTCCAACCTTACAGCCAATTTTATATCCAAATAGCTAGTTCTTCCATCTTGAATGTCTTTCTTAAGTCCAAGTTAGTGATTTCCATACACAAAGCCACGCTGACTGTCCCTCATCATTTCTTAACTTTCCAATTACATCTAAATCCTATCCCTGAGAAGTCCTTCCAACAACTTGCCTGTCTCCAGGCTCACCAGTGTATTGTTCCCTGACCTTTCCTCATCACCTTTCTCAAGTAATGGCGCCCGTCTTCCAGCACCTCGGTGATACAAATATCTCAGCGACGGGCCCAACTATCACTTCCCTAGCTTCCCACAAAGTTATGGGATTCACCTGATCATGTCTCAGGGATTTATCAATCCTGATGCATTACACAAGTTCCAGAGCCTCATAACTAATATGGACATTTTTCAAGTTATCCCCATTTATTTCTCCAAGCTCTCTCACTTCCATATCCTCCTTCAGTATAAGGTGACATGGAATACGCAGATAGTATCTCTCCTGCAGATCCATAGACAGCCTTGTTGATCTTTGAGGATCCCTATTCTCTGCCTGGTTACTCTTTTGTCCTTAGTGTATTTCTAGAATCTCTTTGGATTTTCCCCAAACCCATTTCACAAAGCTCTCTCGTCCCCGTTTTTCCCTCTTAGTTTCCCTCGAGTATACTCCCATTGCCCCTATACTCCTCCAGGTATTCACACAAACCAGCTGTCTCTACCTGCCATATCCCTCCATCATTTTCTTGACCAGAGCCAGAATTCCTCTTGACAGGCAGCATTCCTTACACCTCCCAGCCTCGGCCTTAACAGGAACATACTGTCTATATACTCATTGTCGCAGGCCTGTGGGGGCAATGTCAGAGGAAGACAAAGAAACAATCCAGCATTCTCAGTAAAGAGGCAGTGCTGGGAAAGATACCAGCCTAAAGGTAGATGGGTCTCCAGGCCATGATGGAATGCATCCCCGGGGACTGTAAGAGATGGCAGTGGGTAAATAGTAAATAAACTTGTGATAATTCACTAAAATTTGCTGGACTCTGGGACGGTTCTAACAGATTGGAAAGCTGCAAATGTGATGCCATTATTTTAAAATGGACGTGTTAGCATAACTTCTGTAGTGGGGAAAATGTCCGATCTCTCAAGAAATAAATAGTGAGCTATGTGGATAGAAATTGTCTCATCGAGCAGACACAGCATGGATTCATGAAAAGTGGACGACACTAAGATGAGTGGTAGAGCAATGTGTGCAGAGGCCACTGTCAGTCTGCACAGGGGTACAGATAGGTTAATTGAGTGGTTAAGGGTCTGGCAGATGGAGGACAATGTTGGGATATGTGAGGTCACTCAGTTTGGTCGGACTAACAGCAAACTGGATGACGACATGATGAAAACATGCAGCATGCTGCTGTACAGAGGGAGCTGGGTGCCCTTGTGCATGAATCACAGGAAGTTGGTTTGCAGGTGCAGGAGGTAATTAAGACAGTGAAGGGAATATTGTCCTTCATTGCTAGAGGGATGGTTATGCTGCAGCTGTACAGGGTGCTGGGGAGGCCACACCTGGAGTACTGTGTACAGGTTTTCGTCCCCTTATTTCAGGAAGGATGTAATGGCACTGGAGGGGGTGCAGAGGAGGGTCACTAGCTTGAGTTGGGAGTTGAGAGGATTGCCTTATGAGGACAGATTGACAAAACTGGCACGATCCTCATGGGAATTTAGAATAATGGGAGGTTGTACAGAAAAATATAAAATTATGAAGGGAGTAGATAAGATAGAAGCAGGGAGGTTATTTCCACTGTGGAATGGACAAAGTAGGGTGCATGGCGACAAAATAAGGCGGTATCAGATTTAGGACTGAGTTCAGGAGAAACTTCTTCAGCTAAAGGGTTGTGAATCTGTAGAATTCCCAGCTGATTGAAACAGTTGAGGCTTTCATCTTGGATGTCTTTAGTTCAAAATGTAGATTTACGAACAGGAAAGGAATTAAACGTTATGGGAGAGAGCAGGAAAGTGGAGCTGAGGTCATGAAAAGATCAGCCCTGATCTTATTGAATGGCAGAGCAGGCTTGAGGGGCCAGATGGCCTACTCCTGCTCCCATTCCTTATGTTATGTTCCCAGTTTCCAGTGTCCATTTCCCTGGGAATAGCAAAGAAATATTGAAAGATTTCGCCTTGGTCAATCACAATTCACCTTTATCCAATTTAGAACAGCAACTTTTAGATCTGGTCCATTCTTTTTTGGAACTATTTTAAAACTGTTAGAATTATCAGAGAATCCAGACAGTGGAGTAGCAGGCCATTCGGCCCATCACATCCACACTGACCCTCAGACTCCCATCCTACTCGTGTAATGCTGCATTTCCCATGGATACTCTACCCAACCTGCACATCCCTGAACACTGAGGGCAATTCAGCCTGGATAATCCACCCAACCTGCACATCCCTGAACACGGTGGGTAATTCAGCCTGGATAATCCACCCAGCCTGCACATATTTCAATGTATCAAATTCAATGTATCGAATCGCTACTCTGTTACGATCTGATTCGTGCTACTGGAAATGTTTCTGCACTCATATTTGAATGCTTTTACGCTGTTTTTTCCTCACCATCCTGCTTCCAGTAAACACTTCAATCCGGAACAAGTCTGTTAAATGCTTTTCATTCCAATGTGCAGTTTGCAGAAGTCACGTGTTTGCGCTTTCACTGACACTTTGCCTCCCTAAGAGCTGCAGTCCTTCCCCACCAGATTCAGGCAGCACTGTCCTTCCCGTGACATGTCCCATCGAGAATGGAAGGACAACTGCACTTGGGAATGGAGCACCAATTTTAAAATATTTACACTGTCCCAAGTGGAAGATTGAGCCATGTGACAGGCGGGGACACGAACTACTACACTACCGAGGTCAAGAGTGTCAAAGGAGGCCCTTCAATCAATTGTGACCACATTTGTCAAAAACACCTGCCTAATGAACTGAATCCCATTTCACAATGTTTATCCTACAGCCTTATATATCTTGGCATCACAAGTTCACATCTGAATGTTTATTCAGGCTATAACAGTGTCTAGGAGAAAGTGAGGACTGCAGATGCTGGAGATCAGAGCTGAAAACGTGTTGCTGGAAAAGCGCAGCAGGTCAGGCAGCATCCAAGGAGCAGGAGATTCGACGTTTCGGGCATGAGCCCTTCTTCCTGAAGAAGGGCTCATGCCCGAAACGTCGAATCTCCTGCTCCTTCGATGCTGCTTGACCTGCTGCGCTTTTCCAGTAACACATTTTCAGCTATAACAGTGGCTGCCACGCTGAAAAATGCAGACAGTATATTCCAAATTCCAACCACCCACTGGCTGATAAAGCATTTTCGCACATCTTCTCAAACCTTCCTGCCTTTCTCCTTAAATCTCTGGCCCCTGCTAATCGATCCTTCCATCAATGGGAAACTCGTTCAGTCAACCCTGTCCATACCCTAACTCAATCGTGTCTCCTCTACATCCCATTTGCACAGCGACAAACAGTCCACTTTGTCCTGTCTTACTTCCTAACTGAAACTCTTCGTTCCAACAATATCCCCGTAAATATCTCCTGCAATGTTTTCAGTGTGATTACATTGCTGCGGTAATGTGACTTGCAAAACTGCACACAACACTCTTGCTTGAACCTAATGAGCGTTTGTTTTAAAATGTCTGTATGAGTATGAGGGCGATTCTGGCAAAGCAGAATTTATTACCCATTCCGAATTGCAGAGAGCGCTGTTGAGACTCAACCATATTGCTATGAGTCTGAAGTCACGTGCAGGTCAGATTAAGTAAGGACAGCAGATTCCATCCTGAAACGACATCAGTGAACCAGATGCCCTTTTTTCAACAAATATCAATGGACCTATAGTAGTCATTAGATTCTTCATTGCCGATATTTGCTGAATCTAAATTTTACACTCTGGCATGATGTGGCTCAAGCCCGAGTTCCCAGATTATTACCTCGGTCTCTGGATTATCAGTCCTATGAAATTACCACAAGACCAACGCAGAAAGCCACAAAAGCTGATATTTTCCAATAAAATCTTTTTCCTAAAACTGTCCTGGGTCTTGTCCATGAGTCTGACGTTCCATTTGTCTCTGGCCTATGTCAGTAAAAGCTGCTGCATGGGGATTGATTTCACAACTGCGGTATTCAAATGGATCGACTTGTTTGGAGTTCCCGATGGTGGGATTGGTGCACGTTCACCCAGCAACAGTGACCGCAGTACAGACAGAACAGTATGAATGTGAAAGAGAGTGATAGATTGTGCGTTGCCTCAGAGAAATGGGAGAAGGGACGGAAAGGAGGTTAAATAAACGTGGGAAGGAGAGGAATCACCGACAGCGGTTGTGTTTGAATCCTGATGTATGCAACGCAGAGATGTGAAAAAGCAAAATTTGAAGGTAAAACAGTTAATTTCTTACCATATGTCAGAAAAAGGACAACGGAGAGAACACTTAGTGCTGTGATATGGTTTCGAACCTAGGTTGCTGTGGTCACAATGCAAAATACAGACGACCACAATCACAAAAACCACAGAACAGGATGCTTGCAAGCAGCAATAAGTATACTAGCAGAGGAAATGTTCGGAAGAACAGCAAATGTACAATATTAGTACTCAGCTAACAGTGACAGACATGTGGGAACTGAGAATGAGCTGGATCTTTAAGTTCGATGTCCTCAGAGACGGTGGAGCTCCTTGAATGAGACTGTTGAAAACTGAGATTGATAGATTTCGACAAAACATCAAAGACTCGGGGGACAGTACAGGATATTGTTGACATGTATGCTTCAATAGCATTTTAGCTTAACATCGGCGACTTCACCAGCTTCCTCAAGGCAGTAACCAGTGCTGGGAACTAATACCAGTTCCCAGCCTCGGAGTCAGAGAAACTGCGGCACAGCCGCCCAGATCCAACGGGAAATGGGGATGGGAATGAGTGTGCAGAGTTACTCTTTGTCTCCAGTGATGCAATAGGTGACAGTGCGGCCCTTCTATGATGTATAGAGGCGCAAGAAATTCTTAGGTTGAGTATGCTCCTCATCAAGGGAATAGTTGTCCCCGTTTATACTATCATAGCGATCTACAGTGCATCTTGCTAAGATAGCTGAGTGGCACAATGGGAGCGTGTTGAGCCCTTAACTTTGCAGTGGTGGGTTTAAAAGATGATTTTGCTACTTGGATCTGTGATTCCGACACTGGCGATGGTTTTGCTTGCATCAGCTCAGCATCAGTTTCTTCCCACAGTAAAGACTTCAATATGGGGAAGGTAGTGTTGGGGTGAAATTTTAAACTAGTTGTCTTTGGGGACTTGGACAGCGAACCCGTAATGTTTAAGTTCGATGAATAAAACCTAGAATGCAAACCTGACCTCAGGAACAGAGATCATGACTTTAATTTCCTGAAATCTCATTCATTCATGTCCCTTATGCAGGGGATTCTACCAACTTCACCTAGCCTGGCCTACGAGAGACTCCGGGACCAGACAAAACATTAGCTGACCCTTAATTCAAGAATCCCCACCGTGTGGGGAAGCAGGCTAGTTAGCCGTTCCAGTCCGCACGGTCCCTCCGAAGGGCATCCCACCAGACCCCACGCTATTCCCGATCCCATAAGCCTGAATTTCCCATTGCTGGTCTCTTTAACTGGCACATCTTTGGTCAGAGGGAGGAATAAAAACGCAAACATACAGACAACGTGCAGACCGCCCACAGATAGAGACCAGAGGCTGGGATCGCACCCGGGTGTGTGATGTAGCCAGGCAGCAACGAACAAGGGGCGAAGAATAAATGTTGTCCTGACCAGTCATAGTCAAACCCTGTGGGTGAATGAGAAAGAATGGAAACACATTCACACCATGGAAAACAGGATTTGTTTCTGAGTGAACACAATTTGAAAGGATCGTTCACTCTGGGTAGAGAAAAGGACACTGATACCAGAGAGAAAGCAGGACAATGTGGGAAACTCTAGAAGGGATTCAATTAACCACAGAAATGGAACCTCATTTAATCAGTAACCCTGGGGAGAGGCCGTTTACCAGTCCTGTATGTGGGAAGGGATCACTGAGCAAAACAAATCCGGAGCCTCCAGTAGGATTACATTTCCCATCAGGAGTTCGATTACGCTGTCAATGCGGCTGTTAATCCCAACCAACTGTATGTTCCGTAGCGTCAGTCAGAAAGTCATACAGCATGAAAACAGGCCAGTCAAACCAACGAATCCATGCTGAACATACTGCCAAACTAATCTAGTCCCATCTGCCTCCTCCTGTACCCGCTGAGCGGTGATAATGCCCTTGTGGTTTTATGGCTGCATTGTTAATCCAAATCCCAGGAATTATTGGGGGGAAAAGGGCTCAGATCCTGGCAGGGCAGATGGTGGAGTTTGAAGACTTTCGTGATGACCTGAATCAGTTGGTGTGGTAACTCCCACCTGATTCACTCATGCCAGTTCGGGAAGCAAACTGCCATAGTTATCTGTTCTATCTCACATGAAACTCCAGATATGTAATACTGTGGTTGACTCCTAACTGTCCTCTGGGAAATAACTGATGTACTAGGCATGAAAGAAAATATTTTATTTTTAAAATCCCACTTTCCGATTTTTCTATGGATCCAATTTTCCTTCAAAATGTTGCAACTGCATCCTCATCGATCACTTCATCAGCAAGTTAATTGCACACGTAAAACACCCTCTCTAAAATAAATGCCTCACATGTCTTTTTCATAATATCTCTCTTTTTTCTCTTAAACATATACCCTCTCGCCTTGAAATCCCCCTTCTGGGAAAAAGCAGTTATCATTATCTTTAACTTATAAACTTCTGTCTGGTCGTCGCTCAAATCCCTAAACTAGAGTGAAAACATTCTCAATAGGAAAAAGTGAAAACTGCAGATGAGAGATCAGAGTCGAGAGTGTGCTGTGCTGGAAAAGCTCTGCAGGTCAGGCAACATTTGAAGAGAAGGAGAATCGACGTTTCGGGCAAGAGCCTGATGAATGACACTTGAGTGAAAAGTTGATTCTCCTGCTCCTCGCATGCTGCCTTACCTGTTGTGGTTTTCCAGCACCCCAGTCTCGAATCGGAAAATAGTATCAGCCTATCGAGCCTTTCATTTTAACTCAAACCTTCCACAGACAACATGAGCGTCTACCTTTTTTGAACCTACTCCAGCTGAATAATGTCATTCCTACAACTGGGCGACCAGAATTGGACATAATATTCCAGAAGAGGCCACAATGATGTCCTGCAAAACTTCAACATAACGTCCCAACTCCTGTGCACGAAGGACTGAGCAATGAAGAGAAGTGTGTCAAATGGTTTTTAACCATCCTGTCTGTGTGCGATGCAAACTACAAGGAATTATGAACCTGTAGCCCTAGCTTCCGTGTTCTCCAACACTACGCAAAGCCCTACTCTTGTACCAAAATGCAATACCTTCCATTTATACAGATTGAACTCCATGTTACATTTTTCAGTCCATCGACTCATTGGATTAAGATCCTTTTGAATCTTAGATAATCTTCCTCACTCTCTATAATTCTGATGTTGCCTGCAAACCTATGAAGCATGCCTGCTGTGAGTTCTACTGTTTTCTCATATAGATCAATGACTCATATTTACTTGTAGCAGTTTGCAGATCATACAACAGTTAGTCATGCAATTAACAATGAGGAAGAAAGCCGCAGACTGCAGGAAGATATTAAACAATTGGAAAGAAAAATGGTGAAAGTAATTCATTCCAGGAAAGTGGGTGATCGTGAAGCAGAATCAAACTTAAACCAGCCGCCCACGCTCCAGCTGTGGCACTCAGATGGCTCAGCAAGATGCACTGTAGATTGCTATGTCATTATAAACGGGAACAAATTTTCCCTTCTGCCCCCCTCCCCTTTGACCAGGAGCACTCCCAACCTCGGAATTGCTTGTGCCTCTAAACCATCATAGAAATACCGTGCATTCACCAGTTGTTTCACTGGAGCCATTGAGTATCTCTGCGACCTCATTCCCATCCCGATTTCAAGTTGGCTCTTCGCGACTGCGCCACTCAGTTCCTCTGATTCTGGAGCTGGGAATTGGGACTATGTGGCAGCAGAGGTTACTGCCTTGTGTGGGGAAACTGGTGAAGGAGCCGATGTTAAACTGCATTGCTATTGAAGCATACATTTCAACAAAACCCGCAATGTTCCCGGAGTCTTTGAAGTTTTAGAGAAATCTATTTATCTCAGCCTTCAGCATGTTAATGATGGAATCACCACAGCCTCTGGGGGCACCGATGTTAAACGGTCAGCCCATTCTGAGTTCCGACACATCTACCTCTGTTCGCTTCGCATTGATATTGTGCATTTGGTGTTCTGCCTGACATTTCTTATGCTACTGTACTGCACTTACTAGCGTGCTTGTGTGTGGGATGTCGTGATCGTATAGTGGTTAGTACTCTGCGTTGTGACCGCAGAAACCTCGGTTCGAATCCGAGTCACAGCAGTAATTGCTCTGTCTGTTCCAGCTTTTGTGAAACACAAAGGAATCAGCTGTTTTAACATGGCAATATTCTCCAAGGTGATGACTTTTTTCCTTCAAATTCTGTTCGCTCAAATCTCTGTTTCAAATGTCAGAATTCAAATCCACCCGTTCTCAGAGATTTCTCTCCCTCCTACGATCACTAACTGAACTTTCCGTCCCAATCCCCCCCCCCCCACCCACCCCCACCCTTTTCATTACTTTAGAGACTCTGGTGTTGGACAATGGGGTGCAAATTTAAAAATCACACAACACCAGGTTAGAGTCTACCAGGATTAAATGAGCACTAGCTTTCGGAGCTATGCTCTTTCATCATGTGGTTGTGGAGTCATTTCCTATTTCATTAAGCACTGCAGAATCTAACACTGACTCGCACATTGATACCATTCAGTCTGTGCTGCTGCGGTCACTGTTGCTGGGTGAACATGCCCACAATCAGGACCTGAAGACCAGTTGATCCATTTCGTTACCGCTGTTGTGAGATCAATGCTCATGTAGCAGCTTTTACTGACATGGACCAGAGATTATTTATGATGCTAAAACATATAAGACTATGGGCTTAACGATGGAAAAATTGATTTAGGTCGTTAAGCAGTTGTGTTGAACAAGTGAGTCCACAATAGGCTGAAGGGTCTCCTTCGATGTTGTTGTCCTCCACAGTATCGTGGTTAGTGTCCCCGCCTGCTACGGGGCTCAATTTTCCGCTGAGGGCATCGTAAATGTTTTAAAACTGTCGCTCTGTTCCCCAGTGAAGGTTATTAATGCCTGACCTTCCATTCTCGATTGGATATGTCACAGCAAGCACAGTGCTGTCTGAATCGGCGTGGAGACGGACTGCAGCTCCTGGGGAGAGAGGGTGTCAGTGAAAGTGCAAACACGTGAGTTGTGCAAACTGCACATTGTGTTTGTGAAGGAATGAAAACCATTATATATAGTTGTTCCTGACTGACATGTTTACTTAAAGCAGGAATCTGAGGAAGAAAATCAAGTAATCCCACTCAGATCTGAGTGCAGAAACATTTCCAGCAGTACTAATGAGGTTGTACAGTGGAGAACCACGTTTGGATACAGTGAATTCGGGTTGATGGGCGCAGTTTGCTTTCACTTGGCTGAGTTACCAGTGTGTAAAGCCATTGCACATGATATAGATAGTGTTCAATGTGATGGTACATTTGCTCAGTGGTTCGCACTGCTGTTAAGTCTGTAGGTTAGGTGGACTGGCCATGTTAAATTGCGCTGGTGTGTCCAGGGAGTGAATTCAGTAAGTTAAGTGAATTAGCCATGGGTAACGCAGTGATAAGGTCAGCAGTCACACGATGCCACGTTTTATTCCAACAGGTTTAATTGAAATCACAAGCCACAGGCCTGCGGGGATAAAGAGGGGAGGTGGACCGGTGGAGATGCTGTTCAGAGTGTCCCTACAGACTCGATTGGCTGAATTGTACTTTCTGCCTTGTAGGGAATCTGTGATTCTCTCAGAGAGGACACTGCCAGCGTTTACTGGGCTGCTAAGACATGAGAGATGATGCTGATGGCGTTTAGTGGGGACGGAATTTTATTTATTTGTTGGAAAATTTGAAACTGAACCAAGGAAAACCGAATAGAAGTTTTCCAGAGTATTTGAGGTTTGGATAGAGTAAATAGTTGGTAAATTCACTCTTTCAAGTTCGCAAATTTCTGAATGTCAGGAAATCAAAGCCATCGATGTCAGACAAAGAAATGTGGGAGCAGAATTTCTGTTACTCAGAGGATCCGTTTCCAAAACATTTGGAAAGGCACATTTAGAGACACACAAGCAGTGAGTTTCACCAGGAGAGAGACAGCCTGTCGCCAGGTAAAAGTGTAAATGTGGGGTGTGGGGAGTGGAAGGTGCGAAGAAACAATGTCTAATTTGGACGACTTTAGATGTAAAGAAATATCCGAAACGTATGCAGCTGAGTTAGATTCCGCAAAAGAAAAACTCAGAGTTTTGAAAGATTTCTATTAATATTCCTCATGAAGCATTATAAATGGAACTGAGCAGATTTTGTATATTGTCAAGGAAAGATATTCCATACTAAATAGGAAGTGACCCGTCTCTTGGAGATCGATTTCCTGCTTTAATCCCATGTCTTAAAAATGGGAGGGCAATCGCCATGATGTTGGGTTTATCTGATACCCACTGAAATCTGTCAAAGTAACTGAAACTCAAAACTGGCATCTTGTTTTGTAGTTTAACCTTCTGTTTTTCTCATCAGTATTTTCTTTAAGCTGAAATACATTCGGGCCAAAATTGAATGCAACATTAAACAATCAATATATCCAATGATATAAATCCAATTCACTTCTGATCATTGCAATGAACAGGGTGAGGTTGCAGCAAAATAAATAAAATGAAACGAACAAAATTGCATTTCCAGGAATTTTACCCAGCTCAGGTTCAGCCGTATGAGAAAGACCATCGAGCTAAAAAAAAAACCTTCACTTCTCTCTCCATATATACTTCGTCACGTGAGAGGGAAACTTTCTGAAGAATTTATGCGTCAAGACTAAATGTGCGTGTGAATGTGACGGGAAATTCATGTTTGCTGGTTCATTCTGAGACAGTTCAGACACGGAATGAATCAAGGACAAGGTATTCCGTCCAAGGACGAGGTCAATTCCGAGGATTTTGCTGGTATTGTTATTCCATTGAAAGCAGAAACATAATGATGTGAATTCGATTCCGCTCAGGGAAATTTGTTATCCTCTAGGTGCACCATATGTAATCTTGACATGTCACATGTGAACTCCTTTGCAATGGGCTGAAGTGGCCACGGGGTTCAGGCGACGGGTTGCTCTTCCATTGTGCATGTGTGGATTTGGATCCTACTCTGGCTGTCACTTCTATCAAACGCAGCTATGGTTTCCCTTTGTGCTTCACATCTTTAATACACATTGGATGGAGAATGTTGCTCTTGCCCTTCATTTCACCGGAGATTTGTGATAAATCGTTACCTCATCAAAGTCGAAATAAAGCAATTTGTTTATGTTGTAAGTTATATTGGGATAATGAAAAGGAGTGCAATGTTTCTTTTCTCCCTTCATTCCATCTTGACTTTCTATGAATTTACATCGAATGAAAATGAAACAAATAAGGAGAGATCAGGTGGAATAGTTTATCCAGTGGGATTGTGAATTTCAACAAAGTTCTGATCAGTATTTCAAACAGTCGATTGGAATTGGAACCACAGAAAACGTTTCCAATGAAACGAACCTTTCATTCTTTCACAACCTTTTGCTGTGTGAATCATACCGCGATCTATCATCCAGTGTGATCACCAAGTTGGCAACAATAAAAGATCCACCAATTTTCTTTAGTAATCACACCTTCTGCACATACGCATCTGCGGAATGCCCAGTGCCATTTGTTGTCTCCAGGCCACATCGCGTTTCTTCTTCATGACCTTATGAGCCTCGTTCCTGATCTTTCTGATCAGTTTGTAAACCTTTTCTATCACTTCATCCCATCCCCTCAGAATTCTAAATTTATCAATAAAATGATGTGTTCGACCAAATGATGTAGGATTGCAAGCCGGCCATTCAGCCCATCGAGTCTGTTCCACCATTCAACGAACTCATGGCTGATCTGCTAATCCTCAACTCCATTCCCCTGCCTTACCTCGACAAAGCTTCATCGTCTTCATGGTTAAATATCTGTCTGGCACAGTTTGAAAAAACACACCAACTCAGCCTCAACAACAGCTTCAGTAAGGAGTTCCACTGGCCCCTGAGCAAAGAACTTACTCCACATGTCTGAATTAAATAGGCAATATCTAATTCTGAGTTCATGTCCTCTGGTGCTCTCTTCATACTAGAGGGTAAACCACCTGCCTGTATCTACCCTGTCAAGATCCCATGAATATTGAACGTTTATAAATATTATTATGTGATTATAGAGCTCCACATCGTCTCCTTTGTTTCACGGAAATAATCCCAGCCTAACCAATCATTCAACGAAGCTCCATTTTATACAGAGTTGGCAACACGTTTGTAAATCTCTGCTGTCCTCTGCAGCGTCCAGATATATTATGAAGGCAGGTGGAAAAATTTATGTGAGTCAACTTTTGAAATTTCAAGCACAGACTGGAATTGAAACTTGAAATCAGCTAGCGACTGAAAACCACCCAAGGACGAAATCTAGTAATGATAACTCTGGTAAATGAGAACCTAATCATATCCTATTGACATTCAATGGCTTTACTTTAACCTAATTCCCCTGTGTAATCGTCCACAGAGCAAGTGCTTCGGAAAAATGGATTGACGTTGTCCATAGAAACACTTTGACAACAAAAACATGTCCGTTGGTAGACAGTTTTTGATTATAAACTCAACTCGTGTCTCCGTGAATCCTACATCGTTTGCAAGGCACAAATGAGACGTGGAATATAACTCTCTCCATTTCCCTCGATGGATTTAACTTCAATAACACATAAGGAACTGAGCACTGTCCACGACAATGCAGTCACTTGATTGTACCCTCTTCAATACCTGAATGTTTGTTCTCTTCACCGCTGTCACAATTGCAGCAAGGTTCACCAACTACACGATGCACTGGAGAAAGTCATCTGGGCATTTTTGATAGAACCTTCAAAGCTCAACAGCTGTACTGACTATAAGGACAAGGTTGAAAGATGCAAAGCAACGCCACCATTTGCAAGTTCCCCTCCAAGGACCATAGCACCCTTACTTGGAAAGGAATCAGTGATAAACTCATTGAGTGGTGAAGCAGTCTTGATGGGCAAAGTTGCATACTTCAGCCCTCCATCTTTTAATCTTAACATTTAAGAAATGTTGATTAATGCAGTGACTAGATTTGTGCTCAGTCCTTAAGCTATTTCCTAAACTGGTGGTTGCTAAAGTTCTACTATCATCTACAGCCTGGGGTCAACAATAGAAAATATCCGAAAACCCTCTCAATCAACTGATTCCCCGCAAGATGAAAGTGGTGCTGGAGAAGCACAACAGGTCCGGCAGCATCTGAGGAAAAATCAACGTTTTGGGCAAAAGCCCTTCATCAGGAATGAGACTGGGAGCCTATGGAGTGTAGAGATAAACGGGAGGGAGTGGGACTGGGAAGAAGGTAGATGAGAGTGCAGTAGGTTGAAGGAGGTGGGGGGTGAAGGTGATATGTCAGGGAGGAAGGTGGAGTGGATAGGTGGAAATGAAAATACACAGGTTGGACAGGTCAGGAAGATGGTACTGAGCTGGAAGCTTAGAACTTGGGTAAGGTGGGGGAGTGGGAATGAGGAAACTGATGAAGTCCACATTGATGCCATGGGGTTGAAGTGTCCCGAGAAAGAAGGCGAGGCGCTCTTCCTCCAGGCGTTGGGTGGTGAGGGTTTGGCAATGAAGGTGGCCCAGGAACTGCATGACCTCACGAGAGTGGGAGGGGAGATGAAATGTTTGGCCATGGGGCAGTGGAGTTGATTCTTGCAGGTGTCCTGGAGATGTTCTCTGAAGTGCTCTGTCTGAAGACATCCGATCTCCCCAATTTAGAGGTGACCGCATTGGAAGTAGCAGATACAACAACTGACATGTGAGGAAGTGCAGGTGACACTTTGATGGATGGCGAAGGCTCCATTGGAGCCTTGGGAAGAGGTGAGGGGGAAATGGGAGCGCAGGTTTTGCAATTCCTGCAGTAGCAGAGCAAGGTGCTGGGAGGGAATGGTGGGACATTGGAGGATGTGGACTTGAGTAGGTAGTCGCGGAGGGCAAGGTCTTTGAGGAAAGCGGATAGGCTTGGGGAGGGAAATATATCCCTGGTTATGGGGTCAATTTAGAGGTGGTGAAAATGCCGGGGGACGTGAGTTTTTCTGCATCTCGAATGCTTCCTCACCTGCTGTGCTTCTTCAGCACCACTCTAATCTGACTTTGATCTCCAGCATCTACAGTACGCACTTTCAACCAACTGATTCCTCTGTCCATTGATCTTCAGCGATCATGAATGTCCACTCCAAGGTCTCTTTGTCCGTCTATACCACACAGAATACTCACTGTTATGTTTCGTCTCCCCAATTTCGTTCGCACTATTTTATCTGGATTCAGTTCCATTCGCCATTTTCCATTCCACTGATTGATACATCACTGCAGTCTCTGACATTCTTCATCATAATCAACTACACGACCAATTGTTGCATCATCAGCAAACCTCTGAATCATGGCTCCTACAACTAAGTCTAAATCATTGTTCGACAACAGAAACCAGTGGAACTCTACTGGAAACAGGCATCCTAACATGGTTGGGATAAACAGCTGCAATAACAGCAGAATCGAACACCAGCTTTCATTTGTAAAATTGCTGCTGACTCTATCAGTTGGTCTCCTGAGTGATCACTTCTCACATATGAGAGTGGTGAATGGCCTGAGCGCATTGTGACTGAGTAAGTGAGTTTACACCTCAGCGGGTAGTTGAATCCCTTCCTGCAGTCACCCCATGGCCCTGACTTCTTGGCGCTGCGGGTATCATTGTGTTTATTTAGTTTGATAATCAGTTGAATTCGAGTCCACACGGACACTATTCCCATTTTCCCCGTTGTCCATGTATTTTTATTCTTCCTTATTCTCCCACAGAATGTGGCAATCATTGGTCTGAAGACCATTTGTTGTTCATTCTTAATTCACCTTGAACTGAGTCAGAGGACATTCATGGGTGAATCACGTTGTTGTGGGTCTGGAGTCACATGTTGACAGGACTCGTTATGGTTGGCAGATTTCCCTTTCGAAGGGACATGAATGAATGAGTGTTCAGTAAACTAAAGTTATTGTCTCTGTCCCTGAGATTGGGTTTATTTTCCAGATTTTATTCATCGAATTCAATTAACAGCAGCTGCCACGTTCCAGTCTCCAAAGATTCCTAGCCCAAGATATCGCCGCTGCACTGACCACTCCTACTGCATTTCTCAATTCAAAGAATGACATTGTAAATTCAGATTATCCCAAATGGAGAGAGAATAGGATGCGTTTCTGTGTTGGAATGGAAGCAATGTACGCTGGATTGGAGTGTTTACTGGAGCAAGAGATTGATGTGGAGACAATGTGAGCAAATGCAGTTCTTTCTGTCAAAGTAACAAAATACCACTTTGTTCAGGAAAATCTCTGAGAATGCTTTCGATTCATCGACCTCTCACTGAAGGCTCCAGCATGCTACCTCTGAGCCAATCCTCAGTGGAGGTTAATGCTGCTGCTTAATCTTGATAATATAATACATTGAGACCAATATGCCCTTCCACCCCACCTTTGACGAGAAGCACTCCCAGCCTCAGTATTTCTTGCACTTGGATAAATAGACAAAGTCTTTTCCCTGGTGTCGGGGAGTTGAGAACTCGAGGGCATACATTTAGTTTGAGAATGGAAAGATATAAAATAGACCTAAGGGGCTACATTTTTCATACAGAAGGTGGTGCGTGTATGGAATGAGCTGCCAGAGGAAGTGGTAGAGTCTGGTACAATTGTAACATTTAAGAGGCATTTGGATGGGTATATGAATAGGAAGGGTTTGGAGGGATATGGGCCGGGTGCTGGCAAGTGGGACTAGATTGGGTTGGGATATCTGTTCGGCATGGACCAAAGACTCTTCTTCCCTGCTGTATATCTCTATGACTCTATGATCGGACCTTTAGCAATCATGTCACTGGGGCACCAGAATAGCTTCACGTGCTCATTTCCACCGCCACGTCTGGTTAGGTATTCGCAGCTGCGAAACAAAGTTTGTCTGATTCTGGTTCTGGGAAACTGTTGTTAACACATTGTTTATAATACATTGTTAATAACACATTGTTATTGAAACATACATTGCACCAACATCCCACATTATCCCATGAACCTTTTTATACCCTAGAAATCTATCAGAATCAGTCTTCAACATGCAGCACTCGATGGAACCACCACAGCGTCTGAAGATAGCGAATTCAAAATTCAGCTAATTCTATATTCCCATATGTCTGCTATCACTCGCCTAATATTCCTGTTTTGTATCTGCTATTCTTCCTAACATATCCTCTGTCTCTGTAAACATTGCTGTTTTTAAATGCGTGTCTTTGCATGACTCAGTGATGGTTTGAATGTTAAAATATTCTGTATTGTGGCCGCTGTAAGCTCGTTCGAATCGGAGTCACTGCATTTTAGTCCATGTGACTCATGCTGAAGAAACACAGAAAGAAATTAGTTGATTTTACATGAAAGCATTCCCTGAGATTATGAGTTTTTTTTCCATCAAACCCCTCTCTCTCTCACACACACATCTCTGCTAGTCATATATCAGGATTCAGACACATCCATTCTCGGAGAATTCCCTTCCTCCCGCAATCACTTTCCTCTTATAAGTTTAGGGAGTAAAATTAGGGCGCATGGTATTGGGGGAAAATACTGACTTGGATTGAAAATTGTTTGGCTGACAGGAAACAAAGAGGAGTGATAAACGGCTTCCTTTCTGAATGGCAGACGGTTACCAGTGAGGTTCCACAGGGATCGGTACTGGGCCCACAGCTTTTTACAATGTACATTAGTGATACAAATGATGGTATTTAAAGTAGTATTAGCGAATTTGCTGATGATACAAAGCTGGGTGACAGGGTGAACTGTGAGGAGGATGTTAGGAGATTGCAGGGTGACCTGGACAGGCAAGGTGAGTGGACAGATGGATGGCAGATGCATTTTAATGTGGATAAATGTGTGGTTATCCACTTTGGTGGCAAGAACAGGAAGGCAGATTACTACCTAAATGGAGTCAAGTTAGGTCAAGGGGCAGTACAATGAGATCTAGGTGTTCTTGTACATCAGTCAATGACAACAAGCATGTAGGTACAGCAGGCAGTGAAGACAGCTAATAGCATGCTGGCCTTCATAACAAGAGGAATTCAGTATAGAAGCAAAGAGGTTCTTCTGAAGCCGTACAGGGCCCTGTTGAGACTGCATCTGGAATATTGTGCACAGTTTTGGTCTCCAAATTTGAGGAAAGACATTCTGGCTATTGAGGGAGTGCAGCGTAGGTTCACGAGGACAATTCCCAGAAAGGTGGGACTATCTTACATTGAACGATTGGAGCAACTGGGCTTGTATACACTTGAGTTTAGACGGCTGAGAGGGGATCTGATTGAGACGTATAAGATTATTAAAGGATTGGACACTCTGGAGGCAGGAAGCATGTTTCCGCTGGTGGGTGAGTCCAGAATCAGAGGACACGGTTTAAAAATATGGGATAGGCCATTTAGAACAGAGTTGAGGAGAAACTTCTTCACCCAGAGAGTGGTGGATTTGTGGAATGCTCTGCCCCAGATGGCTGTGGGGGCCAAGTCTTTGGATACTTTCAAGAAAGAGTTGGATACAGCTCTTAAGGATAGTGGAATCAAGGGTTATGGGGATAAGGCAGGAACAGGACACAGATTGAAGATGATCAGCCATGATCATAATGAATGGTGGTGCTGGCTCGAAGGGCAGAATGGCCTACTCCTGCACCTAT
This sequence comes from Hemiscyllium ocellatum, assembly GCF_020745735.1. Taxonomy (NCBI): domain Eukaryota; kingdom Metazoa; phylum Chordata; class Chondrichthyes; order Orectolobiformes; family Hemiscylliidae; genus Hemiscyllium; species Hemiscyllium ocellatum. The sequence continues at coordinate 7,732,557 of NC_083438.1, forward strand.
TGTCTATTTTTCCCCTCCCATTTCCCTTACCATCACTTTCACATTGACTTCATTCAGTCTGTGCTGCTGTGCTCATTATTACTGGGTGACCATGCCCATGTCTTACCATTGGGACGTTCAAACCAGTTGATCCATTTCGATACCGCGGTTGTGAGATCAATCCCATGTCGCAGCTTCTACTGACATGGACCAGCAATTATTGCAACATCAGGCTCAGGAAAAGTGCACAGGGCAGCATTGAGGAAATGAAACTTTATTCAAAAAGCACCAGTTTCTGTCGACTTCCGCATCATTTACTTCACTTCGTCATTCGGCTCTAGCAAGACGATTGTATGTAGTTATGCAGGGGAGAGTTGCCAGGATATTGTCTGTGCTGAAGAAGAGAGATTGGATAAACTGGAGTTGTTTTTCTTAGAGCAGAGGAGATGGGGGGGTGGGGGGGCGGAGAGAAATAATTAAGATGTGCAAAGTACTGAGAGATATGAATATATTGACTGAAATACATGTTACACTTTGATGGAGATTTCGATCATAGGGGGCCATTGATTTAAGGTCATGGCGGAAAGATTAGAGTGAATGCGTGGAAAAACGTTTTCAAATAGTGGTTGGTTGAAATCTGGAACACAGTGTATGCAAGGAATGGAGAGGCAGAAATCCACATAACTTTCCGAAGTATTCAAATGTGAATTTGTGATGCCAAGACATGCAAGGCTGTGAGTCAAGTGATTTGAAAAGGAAGTGGACAGTTAAGCGATTGTTATTGAGCAATACAGATGATCTATTCCTAGTACTGGTTACTAATACCTGTCCCGCCATTCTCCAAGGGACATGTCACAGGAAGAACTGTGCTATTTGAATCAGCGTGTGGGAATACTATTGCTCCCGGGGAGACAGAGTAACAGTGACAGTGCAAACACGTGAATTCTGCAAGCTGTACCTAGTGTCGGTGTTGGAATGAAAATCTTTAGATACTTTTGCTCCATAGTGAGGTGTGTACTTATAGCAGGTAGCTCAGGAAGATATACGTTCTACTGCCCTTTCCCACTGGCCTATACCACTGAATACCGGCATTATGCAGGACAATTGCTTTCTGTACACCATCGCCCAATCCTCCTTGACCCCCAGCACTTCCCCATCTAGCACCATTACACGAAATCCCAGAAGGTGTAATGCTGATCGTTAACGATGTCTCACCTCACTGTGTAAGGTTCCAATGACTTATCTGCCCATCACTCAATTTAGCAAACTGCATTTCCTTCTCACAGTGTGATCTCATCGGGACTGTGGAGAGAAAAACAGAACGGGTGAAAAGAAGTGTGTACACCTACGTTCTGTCTGCAAGCAAACAAAGACCCTGAGCTTCCGGGTTCCTGTCACTGCAACATTCCTCTGTGTTCCCATGCCTCCATTTCAGTTTATTGTGCTGCAGAGCTCCCACATAGCACAGCGCAAGTTGGAAGAGCGGCACTTCATTTCCTGCTGAAACACCATGCAATCATCCGTACCCAACATCGAGTTCAATCATTTTAGACCCTGTCCACCTTCTTTCACGTTCCTAAACCACCTACACATACCGTTCGTTCCAAAGGCGGATCGTTTGGCTTGAAAATCTCTCCCCAGTTGCACTAGACTTGCTGATTTTGATCCGATATTTCTGCTTTTCTTCGGATAATTTTGTTCTGTTCTGATCGGCAGCCTTCAGGAAATGTGTGTTTGCACGGGAGAGTGGTCAGAGGAGATTTACCAAGGTGGGGCCTGAGCTCAACCATTCCCCCTGCGAAGGTAAGCGAAAGTGAGGGCTGCAGATGCTGGAGCTCGGTGTCAAGAGTGTAGTGCTGGAAAAGCACAGCACGTCAGAGAGCATCTGAGGAGCAGGAAAATCGATGCTTCGGGCACAAGCCACCACCATTCCATTACCAGCCGATGCCTGGAGCAGGAACGTCTCATATTCCACCTTAGGACCCTGCAACTACACGGGATAATGTGTATTTCAACAGCTTCCTCATTTCACCTCCACATATTATCCCAGTCCAATACCTCCAGATAGGCACTGCTCTCTGGACCCAGCTATAAATCCCTCCTCTGAACTATCACATTCTCTCTCACCTTCATTCACCTATCGCTTTCCCAGCTACCTGACAACCAAACCCGTTCCCCTTCCTCAACCCCAACTGAAAAGTTTCATTCCTGTGGAAGGGCTTATGCCCAAAACATCAACTCTCCTGCTCCTCGGATGCTGCCTGACATGCTGTGCTTTTACAGTACTACACTCTCGCCACTGCAAGGATAGATGAGCTCGACTGGGGCTTTTTATCTGAGAGCGGAGAAAACCGAGAGAGGAATTGATTAACGTGCACAGAAAGGGGATAGATACGTGTGACAGGAATAAACTTCTTATGAGAAGGGTTAATAACCTGGGATATAGTTAAAACGCTGGAAAGAGGATGTTCAGAGAAGATTTAGGAAGAATGTTTAAATCCTGAGAGTGTTGTTTGTCTGGAACTCCATGTTTGAACGTGTGAAAAAGCTGAGATGAAGCAAAACACTTCAAGAGTATTTAGCCGAACACTTAAGGAGCTAAAGCATGCACGGACAATGACCAGGTACGGGAAAGTGGGGCGAGGATAAACAGATGCTTGATGAAACATTTGAATACCGTAACTTTAGGAGCAGTAAAATGGAACCTAGCGCAGCTCTGTGGCACAATTAAAGACGTGTTGGACATCTACTGCATTAAGATTGCGATTCAAAGTTTGTGGGTTGAAGTCCCACCAGAATCGGAGTTTAGTTCAGATTTCAGCGTAATCAACGATTGTTCTGCTGATTCATCATCAGATCCCATTGTCTGGAGTTCTCGTCCCTGCTACTGAGAAACATTCCTTCCCTTCTTGATGGTGAGGTTTGAAGTAATCATATCATTTGAAGCATGATCAGCCCCGAATCGGCTGCTCATTCACAAAACCCACGGCAGAAGCCCACTGTCTCTAATCACATTTCCCTCCCACAGTTACACAGAATTTTTCGGTTTATTCAGTGTCTTTTTCCCTTTGGGCGACAGGTTGATTTGGATGGGCTGGGAAAAGACATTGACGTGTTTGGTCAGCCATAATGATATCAAATGGCGGGGTAGTGTTGGCGGGTTAAATGCCCCCCCCCCCACCTCCTATTCCTCTCAGTCTGTGCTGTTTCTGACAGAGAGTTTTAAACAATAACAGGATGTGGGCAACGTGAATCTACACCACGCAATACCAAGGTCCCCCCCTTTATCCCACTGCTCTCACAGCTGGGATACACAGCTCCTGTTGCAGCTTTAGATCAGACAGTGGAGGATTCTCCCAGGCGCTCTGTCTGACTGCATGCTCCTTCGCACAGGTTTCCAACTGGGCACATGGAGCAAATGGCCGTGTGGATACTGGGGATTCAGGGACAGATTTCCCCTTTGCCTGGCTAGAGTACTGGCCATGGTAATAAACATGAATTTGGGATCTTACTCTGGATTCTTATCACTTTACAATTTAAACTGAAATTCAATTTGCTCTTGCATAACATTATTCATTAAAACTGTGCAACATGTCCTTGGATGTAGCCATGGTGAAGATTGATGATGAGTGCAGTTTGTTTCACGTTGTCTGTAGGAATTTGCAGAAGGAAGTTAGTGAAGTGTCGTTGAATCGAATTCTGTGCTAAATTGAAGCAGACCGAATGAGAAGCCCTGTGACAGCGATAATATAACATTGTCTGTAAACAACGCAGCGACACACAGAAACCCAGTTTTCAATCAAGTCTATTTTGCGCATCATTATTCTGTGTCCCATTTCCTGAACCTGATGCTCGAAAAGTCACAGGTCCATATCAGTTCCCTCTCTTCTGCCTTAGCTTTAATTTCAGAACCACAGCAAAAGTCGAGCAGGCGGGTCGAAGGTCCCAGAGGTTCGAGTAGGGCACGTTATAGACTTGCTGCCGGCGGCTAGAGTGGAGCAACTGATCAGCGCTTGGTACCTAACAGCGTGTAAAAATGTTTCAGTCGTAATTTCAATCCTTACCTAAAGCTATTTTTACTGACGTTGATCAGGAATTATTGAAGCATGAGACTGAAGCGTAGTTGAAGAATAATGTCGAATGAAGCAGCATCTATTCTAAAACTCCAGTTTCTGACTTGTGGGATTGTTCAGTCTTTGGGAAAGATATCAATTATTTATCTTAAAACTGCACATATTCCACAGGCGATTGTCCATTTGTGGATCGAGAAACAGAGGTGATATTTTAGGTTGATGACCTTTTTCAAATCTCTGACACTGCTCTGGATTACATTATTGGAAAGCCTGTTAAACTCGTTTCATATAATCCTGTTTGCTGCAAACTCACACAGCTTATTAAACCGTTCTAAAGGAATTAGATTTACCTCGATGAGTAGACTGAATATTGTCAGTGAATCTGGTAAAGTTATGACAAATGGTTTTGCTGCTGTGCAGAACAGAGGATTCCAACAGGAATAAGGACGAGTCTTGTCGCTGGATATTTCGGGAGGAGATCATTGAGTATTAAATGGACTACTCAGTCCGTTCCTGATCATTGTGACCAAATGTTCAAGGCAACAGATGGCAATGATAATGATGCTTGACATCGACAGGTCCATTCCTACTCACTAGAGTCACAATTATATTACAGATAACATAGGCGGTGGAGATGATGTTCCTTATGGCAACCTGGGACAGTGTGCCAATTAATCCCACGTTGTTAGTCTCACTCTATACCATAATCCAGTTAGCCAGCGGACTGAGCTAACCAGCTTCCATTTAATGCAAAGCTAAAACACACAGCTCAGCACATTAACAATCTAGAACCAGCTGCTACACATTTCCACACCACCAGCTCTTCTTACACTTAACATGTTCAGTTGCAGGTATTATGCAATTTCTTTCTGATGAACGCGAAACAATTTGTGAGTGTGTCACTTTTGCCGCCCCATTCAGGCATCCCAGAATTCCTGTCACTGTGAAATTCGCTCCTTGTGTGTCTGCATGTGTCCTTTCAAATATGCTGGATTCATCTTCTTAAATGTTTGTTTTTCTTTCTGAAAAATCATCTCCGATTTCAAAAACTCAGAATAAAAAGTACCTGCTACAAACTTCTTCGTCGTTCCTCGCGGGTTTGGAAGCTATGACCTCGAGTTATGCACTCACCTGAACGAACAAATTTCCGTCTTATTTACCCTTACCGCTGGAAAACCTCCATTAGGACACAACTCAGTCATTCCTGATTTGTGTCGTGTGATGTTTCCTCTATTCCACCATCGCATTAAACCCCTTCTTTTCGTTACTCGTGGCTTTAACTCCCAGTAAATCTCATGTCCGTCGTCTCTAATGATTTTGCAACGAAGGGAATCTGACCATATCCTTCCTAACCATATTCCACCCACCAACCCCCGTACATTTCATCATGTCTTTACATCCCAGTAAATTGCGTCCTCTGAAATCATGCTGGGTCTAATTCAACTCATGAAAACTTATCTCATTACTGGCACAGGAAAGGTGTGGGCTATTTCACTTATAGCTGAATCGGTAGGCTGTAGCAACACTGGGTCAAATCGCAGTTACATAGATGTCAGTTGTTCTCATTTTTATTTCTTCTCAACGTGTGCTTAAGTAATACAGTGAGAAATCAATTAATATTGTAAGACATACATATGGGGGCGTGTTAAATCTGAGGTTATGAGACGAGGGAATTTTTGATTAACATAGACCAGAGATTGTGCAAATCTCAGGCACATGAGATTGACAGAGAGCGATGTTATGCGAAATGTACTGTCTTGGCAAATGCCTGTGTTATGAAGTTGTGGGTGTAACGTACTTTTAATGGTGCTGAAATGTCTGGCTAGCACAAGGAGTCCAGAACAAGGCAACAACATAACATTTAGAACATAGAACATAGAACAGTACAGCACAGAACAGGCCCTTCAGCCCACCAAGTTGTGCCAACAACTGATCCTCAAGTATGCACCCTCACATTTCTGTGACCATATGCATGTCCAGTAGTCTCTTAAATGTCCTCAATGACCTTGCTTCCACAACTGCTACTGGCTAAGCATTCCATGCTCTCACAAATCTCTGTTTAAAGAACCCGCCTCTGACAGCCCCTCTATACTTTCCTCCAACCAGCTTAAAAACATGACCCCTCGTGTTAGCCATTTATGCCCTGGGAAATAGTCTCTGGCTATCGACTCTATCTATGCCTCTCATTATCTTGTCTACATCAATGAGGTCCCCTCTCCTCGTCCTTTCCTCCAATGAAAAAAGTCCGAGCTCAGTCAACATCTCTTCATAAGATAGGCCGTCCAGTCCAGGCAGCATCCTGGTAAAACTCCTCTGAACCCTCTCCAAAGCATCCACATCTTTCGTATAATAGGGTGACCAGAACTGGACGCAGTATTCCAAGTCTGGTCTTATCAAAGTTTTTAAGAGCTGCAACAAGATCTCACGGTTCTTAAACTCAATCCCCCTGTTAATGAAAGCCAAAACACCATATGCTTTCTTAACAACCCAGTCCTCTTGGGTGGCCATTTTAAGGGATCTATGTACCTGCACACCAACATCCTTCTGTTCCTCCGCACTGCCAAGAATCCTATCCTTAATCCTGGAATCAGCTTTCAAATTCGACCTTACAACATGCATCAACTCGCAATTATCCAGGTTGACCTCCATCTGCCACATCTCAACTCATCTCTGCATTCTGTCAATCTCCCGCTGCAGCCTACAACAGCCCTCTATACAGTCAACGATACCTTCAACGTTTGTGTCGTCTGCAAACTTGCTGACCCATCCTTCAATCCCCTCATCCAAGTCATTAATAAAAAATTACAAACATTAGAGGCGCAAGGACAGAGCCTTATGGAACACCACACACCATTGACTTCCAGGCAGAATATTTTCCTTCTACTACCACTCGCTTTCTTCTGTTGGCCAACCAATTCTGTATCCAGACATCTATGTTCCCCTGTATCCCATTCCACCTGACCTTCTGAATGAGCCTACCATGGGGAAACTTAACAAATGCCTTGCTGAAGTCCATATGCACCATCACATCCACAGCTCGACCCTCATCAACTTTTCGAGTCACGTCTTCAAAGAACCCGATAAGTTCTGTGAGGCATGACCTGCCCCTCACAAAGCCGTGTTGACTGCATTTAATCAAGCCATGCTCTTCCAAATGGTCATAAATCCTATCCCTCAGAATCCTTTCTAACACCTTGCAGATGACAGACTTACTAGTCTGTAATTGCCGGGGAATCACCCTATTTCCTTTCTTGAAGAGAGGAATTATATTTGCCACGCTCCAGTCCTCAGGTACGACTCCAGTGGAGAGCGAGGATGCAAAGATCTTCACAAGTGGTGAAGCAATCGCATTTCACATTTCCCAAAGCAGCTGAGGACAATTCTGGTCCGGGCCTGGCGACTTGTCAATTTTAATGTTTGTCAAAATTTTCAACACATCAGCTTCCTCTATCTCTATCCATTGCAGCATGCATACCTGCTCTTCAAAGGTTTCCTTCATACAAAGTTCGTTTCTTTCGTAAAGACAGAAGCAAAAAAAACTCATGACGGGCTTCCCCTACCTCCTCAGACTCCACACACAAGTTCCCTATGCTATCGGTCCTACTCTTCCTTTGACCATTCTCTTATTCCTCACATAAGTGTAAAATGCCTTTGTGTTCTCCCTAATCCATTCTGCCAAGCCTTTCTTATGCCCCCTACTGGTTCTCCACAGATCATTTTTGAGCTCCTTCCTCGCCTGCCTGTAATCCTCTAGAGCTGAGCTTGACCCTAGCTTCCTCCACCTTATGTAAGATACCTTCTTCCTTTTGATGAGAAGCTCCACCGCTCCCGTCATCCAAGGTTCCTTTATCTTACCCCTTCTTGCCTGTCTGAGAGGGACATATTTATTCATCAATCGTAACAACTGTTCCTTTCACAATCTCCACATGTCTATAGTGCCTTTACCATGGAACAATTGCTGCCAGTCCATGCTTCCTAACACATGTTTAATTGCATCATAGTTTCCTCTTCCCCAATTAAATATCCTCCCATTTTGCCTCATCCTCTCCATCTCCATAGCTATGTAGAATGTGAGGCAGTTGTGATCACGATCATCAAAATGCCTTCCCACCACAAGATCTGATATCTGCCCGGCTCGTTTCCGAGCAGCAAGTGTAGAATGGCCTCTCCCCTCGTCGGCCTGCCAACGTACTGAGTGAGGAAACCCTCCTGAACACACCTTACCAAAACATCTCCATTCAAAACTTCTGCTCAAAGGAGGTTCCAATCAATACTGGGAAAGTTAAAGTCACCCATTGCAACAACCCTACTAAGTCCACACTTTTCAAAAATCTGCCGACATATGCTTTCTTCAATCTCCCTGCTGCTATTGGGAGCCTGTAGTAAATCCCTAACGAGGTAACTGCTCCATTTCTGTTCTTAATTTCCACCCATACCGACTCGGTCGGAAGATCTTCCTCGACAATGGTAACTTCTGTAGCTGTGGTAACCCCCTCTGATTAGTAGTGCTACACCCCCTCCTCTTTTTCCTCCCTCCCTATTCTTTTTTAAATGCTCTAAATCCTGCAACATTCAGCAACCATTCCTGCCCCTGAGAAACCCATGTCTCTCTTATGGCCACAACATCATAGTTCCAGGTACTGATCCATGCTCTAAGCTCATCACTTTTATTCCTGATCCTCCTTGCGTTAAAGCAAACACACTTTAACTGATCCCTTGGTTCTTTCCCAGGAAAATCCTTCCCGCTAGCTGGTCTACCTCTTGCTATTGCCTCATCTGCATCAACTCTCACCTCCGGTATACAGCCAGATTCCCACCCTTCTGCCATATTAGTGTAAACCCTCTTGAACTACTCGAGCAAACCTTCGTCTCAGTACATTGGACCACTTCCAGTTCAGATGCAACCTGTACTTCCTGTACACGTCCCACCTTCCCCAGAAGGCATCCCAGTATCTACATCTCTGAAGACCTCCTTTCTACATCAGCTGCAAGCCGCGTGTTAAGCTGCGCCCGCTCCCTGTTCCTCGCATTGCTATCTCGTGGCACCGGTAGTAAACTAGAGAACACTACTCTGTTCGTCCTGCTTTGAAGTTTCAATCCTAACTTCCTGAAATCACTTTTTGTATCCTCAATCCTTTTTCTGGCTGTATCCGTAGTGCCAATGTGTAGCACGATTTCCGGCTGTTCACCCTCCCCTCTGTACATTATTGGGTTACACGGCATGGAAACAGAGTCTTCAGTACATCTCGTCCATGCTGACCACACAGCCAAAATTAAACAAGTCCCACTTCCCAACGATTGGCCCCTATCCCTATAAAGACTTCCTATCTACAAGCTCATCCGGTTAATTTTACAATCTTCCAAGTTTAATAGCCTCCTCCACTTCCTCTGGTAACACCTTCCATACATGCACAACCTTCTGTGTGGGAAATGTGCCTCAGGTCCTTTTTCAATTTTAGCCCACTCACCTTAAACCTATGCTCTCAAGTTTTCAACTCGCCCTAGCTTGGGTAAAACACGAAAATACTCAGTTGACAACCCTTCCATAAGATCATGTCGCAGCCGTTACGCTGCAGGTTAAGTTGTCCAAGCCTTTTCCACCTCGCCCTACGGTCCAAACATTATCGACATCCTTGTCTATATTTTGTGATCAATTTCGCGTGTCTTTTTTTTTTACGTTTTCAAGATGTCAATTACCCTGGACAACAACAGGAAGATGAAACGTAGAATGGCTTTAAATTTTAGTGCTGGATGTCACTGAGCCGCAAGAAGGCCAGCTGAGGCTTGTTTCTGTAGTATAGTGGTCGTCGCGGACACCTTACCGCTCGGAAGGTCCCCAGTTCGAAACTGGGCGGAAACTGCGTTGTTCTTCAACAGCAGCCTTTTACACGGACAAAAACGGAGCTTTATTGCTTGCTTTCCCATCTGCAAACCTGCCTTCGAAATTACTTGATCAAATCTGCTTTCGTCGTGAAATGTAATGCAATTCCATTAAATTAGTTTGCAAAGCATTGTAAAGATTTTCTACAACCTGGGTCTGATCATATGCCATTCTGTTTGAGAGTGCAGTTTCCGCGTTCTGATACCTTCCACGAAAGACAGTCCCGCATTTGCATTCCTTGCGCAGGGGGACCGGTTCAAATACAGGGAAGAAGCTGATGCGCTGGTGTCACAACGCACCACGGATTCCCGAACTAGTCTGTCTGTCAAATGTATCCCAAAGTCGTCTCTGAAAGGCCTCATTTGGAAGCTGTCTGTCGTTATTCAACGTGCGAGAATTGGCAGCAGAGGTGCTGAATCATGGTTTGGATCGTTTCGCACGTTAGTGACTCATTCAATCAGCAACAGCAATGAAAGAAATTACACTCTCAGAGGAACCTTTGGACTTCTGCTTTCATAAAGTCCCTAGCATTAAGGTGCGCCCCGAGATCTAAGCCGTGTTGGAACTGAAACGGAGGAATCGACAGAGAGGCTACAGAATGACATCGCATCCTTTTGGTTTTCTTTAAATCACTGACGAGTAGGAAAATGTAAACGGGAGGGCGAGTGGGAAAGTGAGGCAGTTGCAGCTCTGGTGAAACTCCTTCTTTGTGAGTCACTCAGCAACCAGTGACGTGAAGGTGACTCAGGCGTGAGACCTGTTCACATCGAGAACAAAAAACACTCAAGTGCAGTTAACACCTCTCCCAGAGTTTTATGCAGCTTTGTGCATTTTCCCTGTAGTCCGGTGTGTTTCATGTTCCGTGTAAACGTGAAAGTTGTCCTGTTTCGAGCAATGGGTGAAATCATTTAGAGAAGCAAGAATCGAAAATTGAAGTAAAGTCAAGCAGCTCGTGGTTATTTGACCAAATCATAAACGAACATATATTCTCACGCAGTCACAGATACATTTGTAGCTGAAAAGAGTCTGAGAAGATAGACTCAGCTTACTATTGATTTTTGTCTGGATTGATGGGCTTTCATTATCTGCTGCGAAATTGACATTGTAGCTGGGCACATCCCAGCAGCTGTGCGAGTCGGAGAGGGACCATGGAACACTTTGCATGTGACTTTCCATCTGTTGTTATGCAGGGGCACAATTGGAAATGCAAGAAAATGGGGACCCCGGCTGGCTGGCACTGTGGCTGACTGGATTCAGGTTCCAGTCTCGAAAGGGGCGTCGTTCTAATCTCACCACTGCCATTTCTGCTGATCAACTGCACCGCCGCAGCAGCGTAAAGCAAAAGTAAAATTGGCTAGCGTTCAGGGGAATTGACTGTGGTGTGAGAACGCGCTGAATACTGCGACGTTTCTCTACTGTCATGATGGTGTTTGCCTCCCATGCAGAAAATCGCAAGCAGCGCAACTGTTGCTTTATGTTCCAAGCAAGTTGAGGCTGTTGTGAAACAAAGTCCTGTAGTGAGTCGATTCATCGTTATTTGGGTTTCTGGCGAATGGGAAAATCGTTCCAATGCATATGTTATTGAATTTCTCCCATTTCCTTCATTTCCATCCTAGAGACATCGGGGGGGGAAAGGTAATCTAATCGAGACTGTGATTGATGAAATTCACTTTTTTTATGGCCCCTACTTATTATATTCTTTCTTTCTCTCTTTTCAGCATTGTCTGGGAAGTGGTGGTGCACTAACGCTGCAGTATGTTTGAAACAGTAGTTTGGAATTGCCCTGTTGTTAGTTGTGAGGTTACTTTATGCCCCTTGACCTCGGACTACTCACGTTCAGCATTCATGCTTCGCTATGTCTGAACATGCATTAGGTTTGCCAGTTTTGTTTGTGTTCCGTGTTAAATGCTTTCTGATTGCGATTCGCTCAATACATTACGACTTAACAGGGTTTCTGAGGTAACTTGCAGCAGCAAAAATCCTCAAATTAGGATCTGGGAAAATTTCACGAAGTATGGTCAGTCACAGCAAAAGTAAGGAAGTCGTTCGTTTCTGCAGTGTTTCACAATACTACCTTTCCAGTGAGCAGTCGAACAGACTAAACGATTGTGCTACAGACTGCGAAGGCAAGCTCCGCTAAAAAGTAATCCTTTAAAACCGGTGTAAGCAACACAACGTTATTGGGGTACACCGCGTGGAAACAGATAGTTCGCTGTATCTCATCCATGCTCACCTCTCAGCCGAAATTAAACAAGTCCCATTCCTTAGCATTTGGCCTCAATCCCTCTGAACCCATCCTATCCAGAAACTCATCCGATTACCATTGCAATTTTCTCAGTGCAATGGCCTCCTTCACTTCCTCTGGTAGCTCAGTCCATACTTGCACAACCTTGTGTGTGGGAAATGTGCCTCGGGGTCCTTTGTCAATTTCAGATCACTCACCTTAAACCTATGCTCTCGAGTTTCCAACTCATCCCAGCTTGGGTAAAACTCGTAAATACTCAGTTTACAGCCCTTCCATAAAGTCATTTCGCAGCCGTTACGCTGCCGGGAAGGTTGTCCCAGCCTATTCCACCTCACTCTACAGTCCCAAACATTGACGACATCCTTGTCTATATTTTGTCACTAATTTCACGTCCCACTTTTGTCTTTTAACTTTTTCAAGATGTCAATTACCCTGGATAGTAACGAGCTATTGGAAACAGAAAGGTGAAACGGAAAATGTCTTCAACTTTCTGTGCTGGATGACACAGAGCCGCAGCGCGACTGCCTGCGGCTTGTTTCTGTAGTGTAGTTGCAAATGTGTTGCTGGTCAAAGCACAGCAGGTTAGGCAGCATCTCAGGAATAGAGAATTCGACGTTTCGAGCATAAGCCCTTCATCAGGAATGTGGTCATTACGCTCGCCTCACGCGCGGAACGTCCCCAGTTCGAAACTGGGCAGAAACTGACTTCTTCTTCAACTGCAGCCTTTTAGATAGACTTTCTTGCTTGCTTTCCCATCTGCAAAATCTGCCTTCAAAATGGCTCGAACAAATCTGCTCTCTTCGTGAAATGTAATGCAATTCCATTAAATCAGTTTGCAAAGCATTGTGAAGTTTTTTCTCCAACCTGGGTCTGATCATATGCCATTTTGTTTCAGAGTGTAGTTACCGCGTTCTGAATCTTCCACAAAAAGCATTACCGCGTTTGCATTCCTTGCGCAGGCGGGCCGGTTCAAAGACAGGGAAGAAGCTGATGCGCTGGTGTCACAGTACAACACGGATTCCTGAACTAGTGTGTCTGTCAAATGTACCCCAAAGTCGTCTGTGAAAGGCCACATTTGGAAGCTGTCTGTCGTTATTCAACGTGCAATAATTGGCAGCAGAGGTGCTGCATCATGGTTTGGATCGGTTTGCACGTTAGTGACTCATTCAATCAGCAACAGCAATGAAAGAAATTACACTCTCAGAGGAACCTCTGGACTTGTGCTTTCATAACGTCGCTAGTTTTAAGGTGCGTCCCGAGATCTAAGCCGTGTTGGAACTGAAACGGAGGAATGGACAGAGAAGCTACAGAATGACATCGCATCCTTTTGGTTTTCTTTAAATCACTGACGAGCAGGAAAATGTGGGCGAGTGGGAAAGTGAGGCCGTTGCAGCTCTGGTGAAACTCCTTCTTTGTGAGTCACTCAGCAACAAGAGACGTGAAGGTGACTCAGACGTGAGAGCGCTTCACATCGAGAACAAAAAGACTCAAGGGCAGTTAGCACGTATTCCGGAGTGGGGGTGAGGTGAGTAGGAACTTCTGTTACTATGTTCAGAAACTGCCTTTTAGATTGACGTGGACAGAAACTGCATTTCTAATGAGCACCATGGAGTTTAGCAAAATTTATTGAGTCGCTTCTCGTCAATTCCCACACAGGTTTCCAACTCAGTTGATATCCATGTGGCTCATGTCCAGGTGTGAACATCTCTGCAGCAAATTATACGGTTAAGGTAAAAGGCAAGGAAAGTGGCATCTCGAAATGGCCCCGAGGTCAGAGCATCCTCACAATGTGATCTGTCGTTCTCGGATTGTAATGCTACCTCCGGTTTTAGGGTGGAGAACATTCTTTGGGACTCTTATCCTGCAAAACAGACACAGTGACTGAAACGATGCTGCACGGTATGATGTGAAACACGGCCTGCTCAGCTTTGTGCATTTTCCCTGTAGTCCGGTGTGTTTCGTGTTCCGTCTAAACGTGAAAGTTGTCCTGTTTCGAGCAATGGGTGAAATCATTCAGCAAAGCAAGAATCGAAATTGAAGTAATGTCAAGCAGCTCATGGTTATTCGACCAAATCATAACCGAACATATATTCTCACGCAGTCACAGATACATTTGTCGCTGAGAAGAATCTGAGAAGATAGACTCAGCTTACTATTGATTTTTGTCTGGATTGATGGGCTATCATTATCTGCTGCGAAATTGACATTGTAGCTGGGCACATCCCAGCAGCTGTGCGAGTCGGAGAGGGACCATGGAACACTTTGCATCTGACTTTCCATCTGTTGTTATGCAGGGGCACAATTGGAAATGCAAGAAAATAGGGCTCCGGTTGGCTGGTTGTGTGGCCGAGCGGTCTAAGGCGCTAGATTCAGTTTCCAGTCTCGAAAGGGGCGCGGGTTCGAGTCTGTCATTTCTGCTGGTCAACTCCACTGCCGCAGCAGTATAAAACAAATGTGAATTTGGCTTGTTTCCAGGTGAATTGATTGTGGTGTGACTCGGCGCTGAATTTTGCGATGTTGCTCTACTGTCATGGTGGTGTTTGCCTCCCAAGCGGAAAATCGCAAGCAGTGCGACTGTTACTTTATGTTCCAAGCAAGTTGGAGCTGTTGTGAAACAAAGTCCTGTGGGTGAGTCGATTCATCGTTATTTGGCTTTCTGGCGAATGGGAAAATCGCTCCAATGCATATGTTATTGAATTTCTCCCATTTCCTTCATTTCCATCCTGGAGACATCGGAAGGGAAAGGTAATCTAATCGAGACTGTGATTGATGAAATTCACTTTTTTATGGCCCCTACTTATTATATTCTTTCTTTCTCTCTTTTCAGCATTGTCTGGGAAGTGGTGGTGCACTAACGCTGCAGTATGTTTGAAAGAGTAGTTTGGAATTGCCCTGTTGTTAGTTGTGAGATTTCTTTATGCCTCTTGTCCTCGGACTGTCTCACATTTAGCATTCATGCTTCGCTGTGTCTGAACATGCATTAGGTTTGCCAGTTTTGTTTGTGTTCCTTGTTAAATGTTTCTGTTTGCGATTCGCCCAATACATTACGAGTTAACAGGGTTTCTGAGGTAACTTGCAGCAGCAAAAATCCTCAACTGAGGATCTGGGAAAATTTCACGAAGTATGGTCAGTCACTGCAAAAGTAAGGAAGTCGTTCGTTTCTGCAGTGTTTCACAACACTACCTTTCCCGTGAGCAGTCGAACAGACTAAATGATTGTGCCACAGACTGCGAAGACAAGCTCCGCTAAAAAGTAATCCTTTAAAACCGGTGTAAGCAACACAACGTTATTGGGGTACACCGCGTGGAAACAGATACTTCGGTGTATCTGTAAAAGGCAAGGAGGTATGTCTGGCCGTGGCGGTTAGTGTACAGTGGGAGGTGTGTCGGGCCGTGATGGTTACTGTACAGTGGGAGTTATGTCTGGCCGTGACGCTTAGTGTACAGTGGGAGGTGTGTCGGGCCGTGATGGTTACTGTACAGTGGGAGGTATGTTGGGCCGTGATGGTTACTGTAAATTGGGAGGTGTGTTGGGCCGTGACGGTTACTGTACAGTGGAAGGTATGTCAGACCGTGACGGTAACTGTACAGTGGGAGGTATGTCGTGCCGTGATGGTTACTGTACAGTGGGAGGTAGGTGGTGCCGTGATGGTTACTGTACAGTGGGAGGTATGTCGGGCCGTGATGGTTACTGTACAGTGGGAGATATGGCGGAGTGTGATGGTTTCTATACAGTGGGACGTATGTCGGGTCTTGATGGTTACTGTACAGAGGGTGGCATGTCGGGCCGTGACGGTTACTGTACAGAAGGAGGTATGTCGGGCTGTGATGGTTACTGTACGGTGGGAGGTATGTTGTGCCGTGATGGTTACTGTGCAGTGGGAGATATTTCGGTCTGTGGTTTCTATATAGTGGGAGGTATGTCGGTCCAGGAAGTTCCAGACTGTATGAATTGTACAGAATGTGACTGTGCTGTCGCCGCCAATGGGCCGTTGTACCTTATGGATGCATCGTCATTGGTTGGTTAATCTGTTTAAAGTCTGTACCATTCAGTATGTGTCATGGTGAGGAGAGTTTGCAAAATGTGAAGTTAGCCCTTGCTCCCCATAAGGACTGTGCAGTGACCATTCTTACTGGTATATGAAATGGAGGGGTGTATCTGCAGCAGGCAGATCGGTAATGATGTAGTCAATCATATGTTTCCGTTTTATTGGTTCCCCATAACCTGCCACAGAACAGTCCAGCCACCACAGGATCCAACATCAATGCTGAGGACTATCATTATATTAGATTCCCTACAGTGTGGGAACAGACCTTTTGACCCAACAAGTCCTCCAATGAGCAACCCACTACCATGGCCAATTCACCTGAGTTGCATTTCTTGCGATTGTGGGAGGAAACCCACGCAGACATGGGGAGAATGTGCAAACTCCACAGAGGTAGTTGCCCAAGGCTGGAATCAAACCTGGGTCCCTGGTGCTGTGAGGCAGCAGTGCTAACCACTGAGCCACCATGCTGCCCTATACTGACTCTATGCCAAGGTGCTGCACTCTTCTGTCTGGCTGTGTCCTTTCTGTGGGACAGAACCTACCAGAGAGGGTGCTGATGTATCCTGGGACATCGTCCTGTTCACATAATCTTGCTTTCCAAACAATATCTGACTTTGCTTGATTAGTCTGTGGGAAATATACAACAGGTCACTTTTACATTCTGTATAATGAAGAGTTAATATCACTTTATTTCTTACATATTTTAAAATAAACCAAACATCATTGTTTTTCATTTGCAAGCAATTGAAGTGAGCGATAATTTACTTACCAGAGCGCACACCTAATTAGTACACAATTCAGTGACTGTAGTAAACAGCTGATTCATATTCAGATCAGTGAACACACCATCTTGCAGGCAGCAAAGCTGTTGCAAATGTCACCTACGTTCAGACACTGTTTTACTGGCACTCACCACGACCTCAAAACACTGGCCATCTCCAAATTCTGTTCCGTGAGCTTCCTAACTGGAGCTGGGCAGTTACTCACACAATCCCTCACAATAGACTGGTTAGAGACATACCTGAACAACACGGAGATGAGTGTGGGGCAGACTGGTCAATGTACTAGCACATGGCACAGTTCAACATTTGTAACAATGATCTGTAAACAGCCATGTCTTGCAAGTATATCTCTTCTTGTGTGCCACCTAAACTCTGTAATTCTGCACCTTGGACCCAATCCTGAATGAATGTGTTATAAAGATGAAGGGTTCCTGCATCTTTCTTTGAATCCCTCATGAACCATATACAGTGTATGTTAGCCCCACAATGTCAGTTTCCAAACAGAATTGTGCATCTCCATTAATGGCCGGCATCAGCCCAGCTCAACGTCCTTGTGTGTGACATGAGCTGGAAAGCTCTGGGTAAATGCTTGCAGCATTGTTCTAACCATTAACAGCATAGTCTTTTTTACTTTAGGTCCGACATCCTTTTATAAAACCAACTTTTAGATTGTCCAATAAACACAAAATTCCCTTTATTCAGTTCATTTTTATAACAATATGATGAAAACAATGCACAACTCACAGTATGGAGCATTGAAATGATGGGTCTCATTTCCACACACAAGAGCAAGTTATTATTAAGTGCAAGGACTTTGAAAATAGAGCATAGAGCATAGGATGGTACAGCACAGAACAGGCCCTTCAGCCACGATGTGGTGCCGATCATTGATCCTCATGTATGCACCCTCAAATTTCTGTGACCATATGCTTGTCCAGCAGTCACTTAAACGTCCCCAATGACATTGGTTCCACAATTGGTGCTGGCAACGCATTCCATGCTCTCTCAACGCTCTGCGTAAAGAATCCACCTCTGACCTCCCCTCTATACTTTCCTCCAACCAGCAGAAAACTATGACACCTCGTGTTAGCCATTTCTGCCCTGGGAAGAAGGGTCTGGTTTTCGAATCTATCGATGCCTGTTATTATCTTGTATCCCTCAATTAGGTCCTCTCTCATCCTACTTTTCCCCAATGAAAAAAGTCCGAGCTCAGTCAACCTCTCTTCGTAAGACAAGCCCTCCAGTCCAGGCAACATCCTGGTAAACTTCCTCTGAAATTTCTCCAAAGCATCCACATCTTTCCTATAATAGGGTGACCAGAACTGGACGCAGTGTTCCATGTGCGGTCTAACCAAAATTTTATAGCGCTGCAACAAGATCTCACAACTCTTAAACTCAATCCCCCTGTTAATGAAAGCCAAAACACCATACGCTTTCTTAACAACCCTGTCCACTTGGGTGACCATTTTAAGGGATCTATGTACCTGCACACCAAGATCCCTCTGTTCCTCCACACCGCCAAGAATCCTATCCTTAATCCTGTACTCAGCTTTCAAATCCGACCTTCCAAAATGCATCACTTCACATTTATCCAGGTTGAACTCCATCTGCCACCTCTCAGCCCATCTCTGCATCCTGTCAATGTCCCACTGCAGCCTACAACTGCCCTCTATACTGTCAACGACACCCCCAACCTTTGTGTCGTCTGCTAACTTGCTAACCCATCCTTCATTCCCCTCATTCAAGTCATTAATAAAAGTTACAAACAGTAGAGGCCTAAGGACAGCACCCTGTGAAACACCACTCACCACAGACTTCCAGGCAGAATATTTTCCTTCTACTACGACACGCTGTCTTCTGTAGGCCAGCCAATTCTGTATCCAGACAGCTAAGTTCCCTGAAGTCACATTCCTCCTGACCTTCTGAATGAGCCTACCATGGGGAACCTTATCAAATGCCTTACTGAAGTCCATATACACCACAGCCACAGCTCGACCCTCATCATGACCTGCCTGTCACGAAGCCATGCTAACTGCATTTAATCAAGCCATGCTCTTCCAGATGGTCATAAATCCTATCCCTAAGAATCCTTTCTATCACCTTGCAGATGACAGGCGTGAGACTGACTGGTCTGTAATTGCCGGGGATTTCCCTATTTCCTTTCTTGAAGAGAGGAATTATACTTGCCTCTCTCCAGTCCTTAGGTACGACTCCAGTTGAATCTCAGTATTCAAATGCCTATATTGTCGCTCTATCATTTGCAAAATGGTTGACCTCTGACAGATTGCATATTCAGAGTGAGCATTTGATTCAACAATCTAATAGAATTATAACTCTTACACATTTAAATATAGCTGAAAATGTGTTGCTGGTTAAAGCACAGCAGGTTAGGCAGCATCCAAGGAACAGGAAATTCGACGTTTCGGGCCAGAGCCCTTCATCAGGAATGAGGAGAGTGTGCCAGGCAGGCTAAGATAAAAGGAAGGGAGGAGGGACTTGGGGGAGGGGCTATGGTAATGTGATAGGTGGAAGGAGGTCAAGGTGAGGGTGATAGGCCGGAGTGGGGTGGGGGCAGAGAGGTCAGGAAGAGAATTGCAGGTTAGGAGGGCGGTGCTGAGTTCAAGGGAATCGACTGAGACAAGGTGGGGGGAGGGGAAATGAGGAAACTGGAGAAATCCGAGTTCATTCCTTGTGGCTGGAGGGTTCCCAAGCGGAAGATGAGGCGCTCTTCCTCCAACCGTCGTGTTGTTATGTTCAGGCGGTGGAGGAGTCCAAGGACCTGCATGTCTTCGGTGGAGTGGGAGGGAGAGTTAAAGTGTTGATCCACGGGGTGGTTGGATTGGTTGGTTCGGGCGTCCCAGAGGTGTTCCCTCAAGCGTTCTGCAAGTAGGCGGGATGTCTCCCCAATATAGAGGAGGCCACATCGGGTGCAGCGGATGCAATAGATGATGTGTGTGGAGGTGCAGGTGAATTTGTGGCGGATGTGGAAAGATCCCTTGGGGCCTTGGAGAGAAGTAAGGGAGGAGGTGTGGGTGCAAGTTTTGCATTTCCTGCGGTTGCAGGGGAAGGTGCCGGGAGTGGAGGTTGGGTTGGTGGGGGATGTGGACCTGACGAGGGAGTCATGAAGGGAGTGGTCTTTTCGGAACGCTGATAGGGGAGGGGAGGGAAATATATCCCTGGTGGTGGGGTCCGTTTGGAGTTGGTGGAAATGACGACGGATGATACGCTGTATATGGAGGTTGGTGTGGTGGTAGGTGAGGACCAGTGGGGTTCTGTCTTGGTGGCGGTTGGAGGGGCGGGGCTCAAGGACAGAGGAGCGGAAAGTGGAGGAGATGCGGTGGAGGGCACCGTCGATCACATCGGGGGGAATCTACAGTCCTTGAAGAAGGAGGCTATCTACGGTATTGGAACTGGTCCTCCTGGGAGCAGATGCGGCGGAGACGAAGAATTGGGAATATGGGATGGAGTTTTTACAGGGGGCAGGGTGGGAGGAGGTGTAGTCCAGGTAGCTGTGGGAGTCAGTCGGTTTATAGTAGATGTCTGTGTTGAGTCGGTCGACCGAGATAGAAATGGAAAGGTCTAGGAAGGGGAGGGAGGAGTCTGAGACAGTCCAGGTGAATTTGAGGTCGGGATGGAAGGTGTTGGTAAATTTGATGAACTGTTCAACCTCCTTGTGGGAGCACGAGGCAGCGCCGATACAGTCATCGATGTAGCGGAGGAAAAGGTGGGGGCTGGTGCCAGTGTAGTTGCGGAAGACGCACTGTTCCACATATCCTACAAAGAGACAGGCATAGCTGGGGCCCATGCGGGTGCCCATGGCAACTCCTTTAGTTTGGAGGAAGTGGGAGGATTGGAAAGAGAAGTTATTCAGGGTGAGGACCAGTTCAGTCAGTCGAAGGAGGGTTTCAGTGGCAGGGTACTGGTTGGTGCGGCGGGAAAGGAAGAAGCGGAAGGATTTGAGTCATTCGTGACGGGGAATGGAGGTGTACAGGGACTGGATGTCCATCGTGAAGATAAGGCGTTGGGGACCGGGGAAGCGAAAATCATGGAGGAGATGGAGGGCGTGGGTGGTGTCCCGAACGTAGGTGGGGAGTTCTTGGACTAAAGGGGACAGAACCGTGTTGAGGTACGGGTAGATGAGTTCGGTGGGGCAGGAGCAGGCTGAGACAATGGGTCGGTAGAGGCAGTCAGGTTTGTGGATTTTGGGCAGGAGGTAGAAACGGGCGGTGCGGGGTTGTGGGACTATGAGGTTGGAGGCGGTGGATGGGAGATCCCCTGAGGTGATGAGGTTATGGATGGTCTGGGAGATGATGGTTTGATGGGGGTGGGAGGTGGGGTCATGGTCAAGGGGGCAATAGGAGGGGTCGTCCGCGAGCTGGCGTTTGGCCTCAGCGGTATAAAGGTCGGTGCGCCAAACTACTACCGCGCCTCCCTTGTCTGCGGATTGATGGTGAGGTTGAGGTTGGAGCGGGGGGAGTGGAGGGCTGCACGTTCTGAGGGTGAAAGGTTGGAGTGGGTGAGAGGGGTGGACAGGTCCAGTCGGTTAATGTTGCGGCGGCAGTTGGCTACAAATAGATCGAGGGCGGGTAAGAGGCCAGCACGGGGTGTCCAGGTGGATGGGGTGTGTTGGAGGCGGGAGAAGGGGTCGTCAGAGGGTGGGCGGGAGTCTTGGTTGTAAAAGTAGATATGGAGGCGAAGGCGGCGGAAGAATTGTTCAATATCTCGCTGCGTGTTGAACTCATTAATTGGCTATGCCTGTCTCTTTGTAGGATATGTGGAACAGTCCGTCTTCCGCAACTACACTTGGACGACCCCCCAAATTTTCCTCTGCTACATCGATGACTGTATCGGCGCTGCCTCGTGCTCCCACAAGGAGGTTGAACAGTTCATCAACTTTACCAACACCATCCATCCCGACCTCAAATTCACCTGGACTGTCTCAACTCCTCCCTCCCCTTCCTAGACCTTTCCATTTCTATCTCGGGCGACCGACTCAACACAGACATCTACTATAAACCGACTGACTCCCACAGCTACCTGGACTACACCTCCTCCCACCCTGCCCCCTGTAAAAACTCCATCCCATATTTCCAATTCCTTCGTCTCCACCGCATCTGCACCCAGGAGGACGAGTTCCAATGCCATACAGCCCAGATGGCCTCCTTTTGGAGGGATGGGGAGAGTACATGATTTCTCAGTGCTTAGCACGGCAGTCTCACAGTACCAGGGACCCAGTTTTGGAGGGAGGGGGAGAGTACATGGTGTCTCAGTGGTTAGCATGGCTGTCTCACAGTACCAGGGACCCAGTTTGCGGGGGAGGGGAGAGCGGGGCATGGTGTCTCAGTGGTTAGCACGGCTGTCTCTCGGTACCAGGGTCCCGGTTTGACGGGTGGGGGTGGGGAATTGGGACATGGTGTCTCAGTGGTTAACACGGCTGTCTCACTGGACAAGGGACCCGGTTTGAGGGAAGGGGTAGGGGACATGGTGTCTCAGGGGTTAGCATGGCTGTCTCACAGTACCAGGCACACGGATTGGGGTGGGGAGAAAGAGGGGACGGGGGCATAGTGTCTCAGTGGTTAGCATGGCTGTCTCACAGTGCCATGGCCCCGGTTTGTGGGGGTTGGGGGATGTGGGCATGGTGTCTCAGTGATTATGGCTGTGTCATAGTAGCAGGGACCCAGTTTGCTTCCGCCTCAGGACTTTTTGTATTGAATTTTCACATTCTCCCCGGGTCTGCAAGTGTTTCCTCCAGGTGCACTAGGTTCCTTCCTCAGTGCCACCAATCATGTGCAGCTCGGTGTATTAGCGATGTGAGATGCAGATTTAGATGAGTTGTCGGCTTAGCCATGGGAAATGCAGGAGTAGGGCATGAGGTGGGTCGGGGTGCAATGATTTGCAGAGGGTCAGTGTGGATTCGAAGAGCCTATGTCCCATAAAATAAGGAAAAAAAATGTTAAATCAAACAGTGGAAGATACTGGAAGCCTGAACTAAAAAGAAACAGAGTGCAGGGGAAATGGAGCAGGTTTGGCAGCCTGTGTCGAGTGAAGATCAGATTTAACATTTTGAGTCCACTGACCATGGATCAGACCTGAAAGTAGCTGGGAATTAATCTAATGTCTCTTGGTGGGGTGAGATTAATATACGGGGAAATAGAGAGATGGAATACATAAACAAAGGGATTGTTGATGATCAGCTGGGATGGAAATAAAATGTGACATTATTTTAATTCATTTTTCACCTCCTCCCATATTCCTGAGTTTCATGCACGTGTGGGCACATATCCACGTCCCTGTTTGAAGTGAGTTCTGTCCCCACTATCTCTTTCCTCAGTGTGCCCATCTTCTTTCCTTTATTAATGGGACATGTTTGATGTTGGCTGGGCCAGAGTTTATTTCTATTTCCTATTTGCTCTTGAGAAGCTGTTGGGGAACTGTCTTTCTGAACCACTGTACTTCGATGTGCTGTCGGCTGCCAGTGCTCAGGTCTATCTGGTTTCACTTCTTTGAGATCTTGTAGTGTTATAACTGAATGGTTGGCTTGGCCATTTCAAAGGGCATTTGAGAATCTACCATTGCTGAGGGTCTGGAGTAACATGTCGATCAGACCAGTGACGGTACCCAGTTTCCTTCCCTGAGAGACTTTAATGAGCCAGGGGTTTTAGTTTTAACAACCATCAACCTTTTATTAGATTGTTATTTCTAAATATTTTATTGAATTCAAATTCTACCCTATGCTGTGGGGAGATTGAAGGCCGGGTATGGGTCATTGCCTGCGTCCCTGGATTTATAGTCTGGAGAAAATAACACGAGACCATCACCTCCCCAACAACTCCATTAGCAATAGCAGTGTTGCTATTATCATGACAGGTAAAGAAAATTGTGCAGTGACATTGTCAAATATTTCCATGGAGAAAAACGCTGTTAATATTCGAGGTGACAGCGTCTATGCAAAGATCCTATGGATTTTCAGCCCAGAATAGAAACTGAAGTGAAAAGCATTTTCAACATTGAGGGATGTGTCTGTCTACAGGGTTTTGACTTGTTCCTGTCGTGGAAAGTCAGTGCAGGTTCTCTGGATGATTTTTTCGGATTTGTGGTGTCAGCTGCTGCGATCGTTCAGGGAGATTCGAGTGGCGAGTGTTCCCACTCTGGACAAGGTGTGGGCGCTGCATTTAAGGAGTGTCTGGGTCTACAGGGAGGAGCAGGACACTGCACTATCTTTTCTGAAATTTCCACAAATATTTCCCAATGGCATACTTTTCCAGATGCAAAGTGTGAAGCTAGTTTATTTCAACAATGTGGATATCACAGAGCTTTGAACCCTCCTTCAGCATATCCAATAATCTCACACCAGGGAGAGGACTGTACTCAAAATCTCCAACAATGGTTTTGTTCTGGAACATTCCAGGCAGGAGTGAGTGACATACCCATTATGCCAGAGTGCCATCCTCTTGTGTATTCATGAGGTGACAGAGGCTATCTCTGTCTTGGCTCTGTCTCCACGAGGAAGCAACAGAAAATCCCCCTGAAATATTAAGGAGCAGAGTGACTGGGGAAAATGAGGAACTGCAAGAAATTAGAATTATTAAAGTGGAAATATTGGGGGAAAAAACTCATTGTATTGAAGCTTGGTAAGTGTTTGGACCAGATGAGTGATGAATTGAGAGGGTCACAGATTTAGGGCTGGAGAGTTTCGATTCCTGCATAGATCTGTATGGAACAGGAATGGAAACAATGCGTCAGTGGCCTGCTTCTGTACTGTCAATTCCATAACTCTATGAGAGAGGTCAAAGTGCTTTATGATATGGAAAGTGTCCTGCAGACTTGAAAGTAGCTACTGTGATCGCAAATCTTTAAAACAGGAAAGAGAGAGGGACAAGAGAATATCAACTGCTGGATAAATTCATGTCAGTTATGAGGAAAATATTAGATTTTTTAAGTCATTAATAACAACTAGATCTTTGGAGAATAATGATATGATTTGCAGAGTCAGTCTAGATTCAGGGAAGGGAAATCGTTTTTGATAAACTAGTGGGAGTTTTTGGAGGATATAGCTTGTGATATCAACAAATGAAAACCAATGGGATTGGTGTCTTTGAATTTTCAGAAGGCATTTGACAGTTGAGCGAAGAACGTTAGAGTCCTTTTGTAAGGCGTGAACACACTAAATGGATTGAGAATTGGATAATGAGAAGAATACAGAGAGTAAGGTCGTGCTCTAAACTGAAGGTCATTGCTGATAGGGTATCACATCTATCAGTGCTTGGAGCACAGCTGTTCACAAGGCAAAGAAATAATTTGAATGTGAGCAACAAATGCAGTTCTTTCCGTTTTGTATTGGTTAGAAGATAACAGGTTGGCAACTGCAGTTGTTAAAAGGCAAGTAATCAGGACAGTGAATGGTATGTGGTCATTCATTATAAAATTATTCAAGTAAAGGAGTAAATACTTCTTCCTGCAGTTGTAGAGTGTTGCCGAGACAGTATTTTGGGCACTGTTGGCAGGTTTTCTCTCTTTTGTAAGGAACGATTTTGTTCCGATGGAGAGTGCAAAGGAGTTTCACTCGACTAATTCCTGGATAATAAAAGAGAGTATAAAGGAAATGAGTGTTTAATCTCTAGCACTGCGAGGGAATAGCAGGCGATTACATTATAACTTGAGGATTATGGACTCACACTCATTATGTCATGAAAAAAGACAGTGATTTTGTGAGAAATTGCACTTTCCACATGATATGTTTTCCCCAATATTTCACGTATCTGTGTCGAATCCCCATGTTGGGTGAAATGGAGCTTTAGGCTCTAAATAAACTCTCACCGTCTCAGTGTGCAGTTGTGTGCGACCCTGCACTGTTCATACATCTGTCAGTAGCCACAATGCCTTATTCCTGAAAGAGTTAGCCATTCCCAACAGCTTCTGACCTCCACAGGAACACCAGTCTGTCTTCTCAGAGATACAAGGTATTGTCTTGAGACTTTGCACAAACCATCCATTTTCCGTCCTCACCTTCAGCAAACCACATTAAAGTGACACGTGTTTACCATGAGCAATAGAGCCATAAGGAAAAGCATGCAACAGTCTGTCTGTGGGGTATCAGTAACATCCTCCTATTTCTGAATAAGTAGCTTGACAGGCTGCAATGCCTCTTCCTGGTCATATGGAAGTGGCTCAAGGACCTGACTTAGCGACTCCTGGTTCCTCTTTAACACCTCGATGTGTTGACTACACTCTTGCCCTTCTTGTGTAATAGGCAGAAAGGACTGAATGGGCTTATCCAACAGTTTCAATGTGTTGAATGGCATCCTTATATTCCTTTGAAACCAGCATGAGGTGCTGAATGACCTCCTAATATTTAACTCTGGAGATGAGTAATGTCTAGCAGGACTGTTTATGAATGTTACCAACAGCACAGTTTAAGTGCTATCCAGGTCTTGCTGCACATGGACATAAATTGCTTCAGTGTCAGAGAGCTTATTCTGAACATTATGCGATCTTCAGAGAACATCTCCCACTTCTGACTGTATGCTCTAAGAAATACATTGAAGCAGCTGAAGAAAACTACCTTGAGGATGCCTGCAGAAATGTCCGGTCACTGAGATGGTTGATCCTCACCAAACACAAACATGTGTTCTGAATGGCCTCTAACCAGTGGAGAGTTTGCACTTCATTCCCATTACATTCAATTCTGTTCGGGTTCCTTGATCCCTTCCTCAGTTAAATCCTGCTTTGATATCAATGTCTGTCAATCTTACCTTGTATTCAAATTTTGATTCATATCAATAGGTCATGGCGTGTTTGCGTGGAGTATTTCCTTCTCACAGAGGGTAGTGACTATTGGGACTTCTCTATTCCAGAGGGTTAAGGGAGATGGATCACTGAGAAGTTTGGGGGGGTGGTGGGGTGCACAATGGATATTTGATGCATCAGAGAGTTGAGGGCTGCAGGAATTGGGCATAAAAGAGGAGTAGAGGCATTGAGCAGATTAGTCATGATTTTATTGAAGGGAAAGACAGGCTTAAAGGGCTGAATTACTTATTTGTGTTTCTGTTGTTCTCGCATTCGGTTATTGGAAAGTTATTTTCCTGGAAATCCTGTGATTGAAGATTGCAGTCAGGGAGAACAGATGATTTTGTGAACCACCTCTGGATGAGGTATGGGGAGCTGAACACATAATGAATCTGGGTCTGCAACATAACCAACAAAGTTATGTTATAAAGTTACGTTACAAAGTTTTGTAAAGAGAGAGGAGTAGGATGTTTCACACTGGCACCGACTCTTTCTTTTCCCAAGAATATTTTCCAACACCATACCGTATGTGTGACAGTCTTCAGGTGCTAAAAAAAGTGAGGACTGTAGATGCTGGAGAGCAGAGTCTGGAGTGTAGTGCTGGAAAAGCACAGCAAGCGAGGCAGCATCCAAGGAGCAAGAGAATCGACATTTCGGGCATAAGTCCTTTGTCAGGAATCCTGATGAACAGTTTATGCTCAAAACGTCGATTCTCCTGCTCCCCTCGATTCTCCTGCTCCTTGAATGCTGTCTGATCTGCTGTGATTTTCCAGCACTACATTCTCGAGTCTTCAGGCCCTGAATGATCTGCTCTGTTTCTGTGTACCAGCTGATCGAAGTAAATGACCTCCAAATGCTCTTGTCTGGCAGGTTGAGGAGCTGAATGGAACATAGGGACGTTCGACTGAGGAGCAGGAGTGGGTAATTAGACCCTTTAAGCCTTCTCCAGCTGACAGTAGGATTGTGGCTGATCAGTTTGTGGTCTCAGCCCCAATTTCCTATATGTAGCTCATTGTCCTTTACTGTCCAATATCTAACTAACAGCTTTGACTAAACACAAACACACAGGCACCACAAACTTTCGGGGAATAGCATTTACCCTCAAACAGCCCTTTGTGAATTTCTCCTCATCCATGCTCAGACTGTGGTAGAGGGGTCACTGTTTTATTTTCTAGTGCCGCTACTCCACTGGTCATTATAAATTTTAAATGTAACTAGGTTGGCGTTATGGCCACGTTCTTTGTGAGGGACAAAATCAGTTAGATATCTTACACTTGCAAAAATAATTCACCAAATCAAAGATACTCAAAGTAAGATGGAAAGATACATGACAAGCAGTTTGGACAGATATGTACATTAATATTTATCTTTCAATGCATACACCAACACATTTTGTGCATACACACATACACATACGTAGGTGCACACAGACACACCCATATGCATGTCTGAAGACAGAAAAACAAACTCTGCAGAATACCAGCTCAAAAGACCTTTACAAGAAATAGTTAAATTCAAGACAAAAAGGAAAAACAAAATAAATGGTATTCTGCTTCTGAGGTTATTCTGCTCACACAATCTGTTGGCATTCGGATTCCTTCCTGTGACATTTGGAGTTGGCTGAATTCCTTTTGCTTCAGGTAATGTGGAGATTCCAATGAATCGTCAACACGAATTCTTCATGAATGGTAAAGATGAGTAACAGGTTTTCACCTCTCATACGTTGCTGGGAGAAAGAAGAAGGAAAGAAAGGGAGCAATACGCTGTGGCTTCTCAAGCAGGCTGCATTCTCTCGATCTTTTAGCTGAAATATGTAATAATGTTATCTGACCACCATTCTGGATCATGTGAAGCCTCCTTGTACATTGTCGGGATTGTATGACTCCATCCCTGTAACCTGCTCCCTGAACGAGCAATTTATAAAGTATAATTTGAAGATACGTTTGTATGTGCCCGCATAATGTTTGTCCAATAAATTCATGTCTTCAAAGTATCTGTTTTAAAATGAGTACATCGTTCTCTTAAATATTAATCCTTAATTCTAGTCTTACATAACCGTAGGAAATGTCCAACAGCTACGCAACTAATACACTACCCTCAAGATCTTATATGGTTCAGTCTGAACATCACTCATTCTCAATCCTGAAGTACTCTGGCCTTGTAGAGTTTTATAAAATGACGAGGGACATGGAAATGGTGACATTTCCTTGATTGGGGAATCCAAAACTAGATCAAATACATTTAAGGCGAGAGGGGAAAGATTTAAAAGAGACAAAAATGGAAACCTTTTCATGGAGTGTATGGTATGAACTGTCAGAGGAAGTGTTGGAAGCTGGGACAATTACAGTATTTAAAGCCCATTGATTTGGTGCTTGAATAAGCAGTGTTCAGTGGGATATGGGTCAAATGCTGGCAAAAGGGACTGCATTAATTTAGGACATCCAGTCAGCATGGAAAAGTTGGACCAAAATTTCTGTTTCCATGGTCAATGACAGAATAAGGCCTTCATTCCAGGGAAAAAAAAGAAAAGTGAAACATTTTTTACAAAGGCTCGAAAACAATTGAGTATATTTACTATTCAGTTTAGGAAATCATAATTATATACAATGCATCTAATGTGGCCTCAGGACAGTTGCAGTAAAATGTCCTGACAGACTTTGTATAAAGTAGAGTCATTCCATATAAATTCCTAAACACTCGCTACTTTTGCATAATAACTTTGTTTGATGTCTGTACCAGGATTCATAAATCCATTTGCACACTGAGTTTTGCGACCTCGCGCCATTTAAACTGTTTACTGTTTTTTTACCTTTCTTTCACAGTACAAACCTCGGTTGCCCCAGCTTATACTGTTTCTGTGGAAGGTTTGCACATTAAACTCCCCTGACTGTATCCCATTACAGACTCTCTACCTCCACTTGACATCTTATTGAATGACTATCTTGGTGGCTGAGCTAATTGAGCTCCAATACAATCAGTCCCCACATCCAATTCATTGACAGGTTCGAAATAGTTGTTGATCTTGCACAGATCTCTGAGGTATTACACTAAGTTAAAGTTTTCCAACCTGAAAATAAATATTTATCCCTTATGTTAATTTCCTGATAGTTACTCACGGCTCCACATTCCTGTGTAGCAGCCTAGAAAGGTTGGATGGCCTCCTCCTGCGCTGTGTATCGTACTCAAATGGCTGAATGACTTCATCCTCTCCCTTTATAAATCCTTAGGGGGCACAGAGGTCTCCTCGTGTCTCATTGTACCAATCCTGACTGGCTGAATGGGATCTTCCTCTCTCTGTAACAGCCTCGAGAGGTTGAGTGAGAGAGCAACACATGGGGCAGGAGCAACAGTTGACCACTCAGCCCCTCGAGCCTGCTGCACAATTTGGAATGTGCATTGTTGACGTGATTGTAACTACACATACCCTTCCTGTCTGTTCCCAATAAACATGAATTCTCTTGTTCATCAAAGGGCGATGGAACTCAACCTTGAGTGTTTTCAGGAACCGAGTCTTCACTGTTCCCTGGGGAAGAGAACACCACAGATCACACAATCCTAAAAAGAAAGGAATATTCCCATCTCAGTCTGAAATGGGAAGGTCCTTATTCTCAAAATGCGTTCCCCTCAAACCAATCACCACTGTTTCGAAACACAGGACACAACAATTAGGAACAGATATAGACCATTCAGTCCCTCAAACCTGCCCACATTTCCAAAACTCTCTTCAATCAAATACTTACGAAACGTAGCCTCCACTGAAGTTAAAGGAATTCCAGATCCTGTAAGCTGACAGGAGTTTAGGAAATAAGAACATAGAACAAAACAGCACAGTACAGCCTTTCCACCCTCAATGTTGTGCCATGCTTTTAGCCTACTTTAAGATAAAACTAAATGGCATGCCCTTAACTTTAGTTTATTTCACGTGCCTATCCAAGAGACACTTGACTGTCCCTAATGTATGTGATTCTACTAACACTACTGGCAGTGCATTCCACGCACCCACTACTCTCTGTGTATAAAAAAAAACTGCCTCTGACATCTCCTAAACACCTTAAAATTATGCTCACTTCGTGACAACCATTTCCGCCCTGGGGAGAAGTCCTTGGCTACTTACTCTGTCTGTAACTCTCACCATCTTGTTCAGCTCTATCAAGTTGCCTCTCATCCTTCTTTACTCCAATGAGAAAACCATAGCTCCCTCAACCTTTCTTTCTCTAGTCCAGACAGCACCCTGGTAAATCTCCTCTGCACCCGCTCTAAAGGTTCCACATCCTTTCTATAATGAGGTGACCAGAACATTTCAAATGTGGTCTCACCAGGGCTTTATAGACCTGCAGCATAATCTCGCGGCTCTTAAGACTCAGTTCCCCGCTGAAGAAAACCAACACACCATACGCCTTCTTAACAAACCTCTCAACTTAGGTGTCAACTGAAAGACCTACAGACCTGGAGCCCAAGATCCGTTTGTTCCTCCACATTACATTTGACCCAGTAATCAGCATTCAAATTCAACTTCCAAAATGAATCCCTTCACAAAATCGGAAATTGGAACAGAATTAGGCCACTTAGCCCCTTGGATCGCTGTGCCGTTTGATCAAGGCCAAAATGTTTCTCATCCACATTCGCCTGCCTTCACCAACTGACCATTGATTCCCTTATTCATTAAAAACGTACTTATCTCTATCTTAAACACACCACTATGTGTGTGTGGGCGTGAGCATGTGTTTGTGTGTAAGTGTCCATATCTGTATGTGTATGTGTTGTGTGTTTAATGTGTCAATGTATGTTTGTGTGCATCTCTGTCAAATGATGGCTCTGTGGGTTTGGGGGTAAATCCATTGAAATTGAGATGAACCCCGAGTCCCCTCCTCCACCTCTACGTCTGTCCCTCTTAAGTTTATAGCCATACAATGCCACCCTCTGCTGGTCTCCCCATGCCACTGCACAGGTGTTAGTTTATTTCTCTCTATCAGAGGACATCAAATACTGTGAATCTCTCATTTTGCACGGCTGTTTGGTTTTGCAAATATCCCTGGAGGCACAGGACAGTTTTCTCTGATACCTAGATATATTTCCATCACCACTGGGTCAGTTTCAGGACTTTTCAATCCTTCTTCATTTACACCTTGTAGGGGTGAATTATAAAATATTTCAATTTAAAGAACGTGTAATAAATACATTGCATCACCTTACAAATGGTTTGATCAGAGTTGCTTGGATGCAGTTGCAGTGGAAATACTCTTTAAGGTGTTCACTCTGTGTAACGAATAATCTTCAAAGACAAATCTCTTCCACATTGCAGAGCAAGCACAGATATTACTCCTCAGGAGCATCCGCCAATCTGAGTTTCCTCAGTACAATTATGATCCTTCCTATGCCCAACTCTCTGTGTGTGTGTGTGTGTGTGTGTGTGTATGTGCATGTTCAGATGGTGCTGTCAGTTTGGATGGTGCTATGATCTACCTCCCTCTCCCCATGTCCTAGATTGAATCCCTTATGGTTTTCTCCCTCCACTGCCATCAATGCAGTAGAATGTGAAGGCCAGGAGAGGCAGACATTGCATCACTTTAAACACCACAGAGGCTGGCAGATCCGCTGTGCACACGGATACGCAGAGAGACACGCAGATACACACAGATATGAATAGAGATACACAGGCACACATAGAGACTGGTGCAGTCACACAGATACTAAAGCAGACACGCAGATACTAAAGCACACAGAGTCAAATGCCAATGCACTGATGCACACACAGACATACAGGCATCAGTACAGACACACTACAAACACTGACACACTGACGTTTATACAGACATGGAGAAACTGCCAGCATTTATTTTTCGCGTGGTGACTTCCTCAATATTTCATTCACTCGTGTGGTGTGTGCTAATATTTCTGTTGATCCGTTGGGATTCCTCTGCACCCTCACTATAGCTTCCACATATTTCCTACAACAAGGTGACCAACGTTGAGCACAATGTTCCAAGTATGCTGTTAAGACACAACAATGAACCCGTTTGTTAATTAACCCAAACACCCAGAAAAGCTCACCTTGCCTTATAATCTGTTAAAACACGTGAAAGAGAACTTGAAAATTCCACTATTTAAAGAAAAATAATGTCATTTTTTTCCTAAACTCTAAAAGTGAACATTGAACAACTATTCACAGCTCTAAGCTTCCTTTCTCTGAACTGTGTGTCATCTGCCTCCACCTCTATAAAAATATACTGTTCCCATTTAAAAATACTAAATTAAAATTACATCAATTTAGTTTCAAAACCAGGAAGCGGCTTTCATCTCCAGTGTCCTCCTTCTTTCAGCTGTAGATCTCTCGGGGTCGTCTTCTGTCTTTTACTGCAAGTCTTTCACGCAAAAAAATACATAACTTTAATAGAAAGTGTTTTACATGGCAGTCTCTGTCGATGACAGTTTACTCTCTGTCTAACTTTCATAATGCTTGCCTCTTTGTCCCCTCAAAATCAAATCATGTCATTCGTTCAATGCTGGCAAAACAGTAAATTCAAAATCTGTTGCGTTTATTATCCTGAAGCATAATTAAAACCGATTCATTAAATATGGAAAGTTGTCAAAAGATCAACCAAAACTCAAGGTATCTGTTTCACAGCCAAATGCTACATATTTTCATTTTTCTTGTACACTCTGAAACTGCTAGCTAGTCATATGACAGGTGCTTGCAAGCTCTCAATGCAAAAAAACACTCAACTTCATAAAGCTGCAGCATAACCTCACAGCTCTGAAACCCAGTTCCCCGGCTTGTGAAAGCCAACACAACTTGCGCCTTCTCAACAGCCGCATCTACCTGGATGGCAACTTTATAGATCTATGGACATGGAACCCAAGATCCCTCTGTTCCTTAACACTGCCAAGAATCCTGCCATTAACCCTGTTATCTGCATGCAAATTTTACCTTCCAAAGTGAATGACTTCACACATTTTACGATTTAACTCGATCTGCCACTCATCAGCTTAGTTCTGTCAATGTGTCGTTACAACAAACAACCTTCCACCCTATCCACAATTCCACCAACCTTCCTGTCATCGGCAAGATTACTCACCCACCCTCCCAATTCCCCATTCAACTGTCTTATAAAAATCACAAAGAGCAGACTTCCCAGAACTGATCCCTGCAGTACACCCCTGGTCACTGAGCTCCAGGCTGAGTACTTTCTATCTACCACTAGCCTATGTCTTTTATGAGCCAGCCAATTCTGCATCTACAGAGCCAGGTTGCCATGTATCCTATGCCTCCTTACTTTCTGAATGAACCTACCATTCGTAACTTTATTAAATGACTTGCAAAAATCCAAATACACCACATCCACTGCTCTACGTTCATCAATGTGTTCTTTTCACATCCTCAAAAAATCAATAAGACTTATAAGGCATGACCTGCTCCTCACAAATGCATGCTGACTGCCTCTAATCAAACTATAGTTTTCCTAGTAATCATAAATCGTGTCTCTCAAATCTTCTCCAATACTTTGTCCATCACTGGCATAAGGTTGATTGGCCTCTAATTCCCAGGATTATCCCTATTCCTCTTCCTGAACAAGGGAATAACATTTGCCAACCTTTTATCATCTGGCACAAATCCAGTGGACAATGAGGACACAAAGATAATCGCAAACACACAGCAACCTCTTCTCTCGCTTCCTGTGGTATCCTAGGTTATATCCCATCTGGCCAAGAAGATTTATCTGTCCTTGTGTTCTCATTATTTTCAGCGCATCCTCCTGTTCTAGCATATCAGCATATTTCACGCTGTACCCAAAAACATGAAGGCTCCTCTCAGTACTGAATACTGAAGCAAGGCATTCATTAAGGACCTCCCCTACCTCCTCCGACTCCTGGCACAAGTTCCCTCCACTATCCTGATGAGCCCTACCCTCACTCAGGCCATCATCTTGTTCCTCACATAAGTGTAGAACGCCTTAAGATTTACCTTAATCCTACTCACCAAGTCTTTTTCATGCCTGCTTCTTGCTCTCCTGAGATTATTCTTCACTTCCTTCCTGACTACCTTGCAACCCTTTGGAGCACTGTCTGCTCTTTGCCGACTTAACTTTAAGTCATCTCCTCCTTCCTGCTAAGATATTCAATATCCCATTGACGCAATGGAGATATGGGGCTATAAATGGATAGGAGGTGCACATTCTGTCACTACCAGCATGGACTGCAAGTGTCCCCACGATGGTCAGTGATCTAACACAATGTTACTGAACAATGCACTGGGGCAGTGTACAAAGCTCTACATGCTGGGAAGGTAAGTGCCCCTGGTTTACAGATCAATGCACTGGGGTGGTGTACACGGCTCCTGGTTTACAGATCAGTGCCCTGGGGTGGTGTACACTGCTCTACATGCAGGGAGGGTAAATGCTCCTCGTTTAAAATCAATGCCCTGGGGTGGTGAACACAGTCCTACATGCTGGAAGCGTAACTGCTCCAGGTTTAAAGATCAACGCACTGGTGTGGTGTACATAGGTCTACATGCTGGGAAGGTAACTGCTCCTGGTTTTCACAGCAGTTCACTGTTATTCACTGGATAGGAGAGGTAGTTCATGGACTAGTGTGGGTTGCACAGATTGCTGAGTTGTATTGAGCAGTATACTACCCTGGTATGAAATCTGCTACATGCTGCACAGGTATACGATCTGGATTATGGTGTCTGATTCTGTGACGTAAATTTCAGGTGATTGGTCAACACATTTACTTTATATTCTTATTTTTGTTATTGGACCTTCGAAAGTACTACTCATCCAGTTAATCCCATTTGTCTGAGAAGAGCCACGTTTACTGAACTTGCCGATCAAGTAATCAACCAATTATAACATGAATATCCGTACTTCTGTACCTTAACCTCATATCCCTGGAATCCCAGGGAAATCATTATGAAGCTCAGAAACAAGATGTAAAATGTATGGCTCGTGCTGTCCTGTACGTCCCGGCTGTGGGTCCCATTTGTCTCCCTAGTCTATTCAGAGCTGGCATTGTGAAGCTCAGAAACAAGGAAATGATGTGTATCAGGCTGCTCACTTCCTGGTGTGTCCATGTGGTGCTCCATAGACAGGGAGGTGTGTGCTGGGCTGTTGCTCACTTCCCAGTGTGCGCCACTTTGAGCTCCATGGACCGGGGTGTGGGTGTTTGACTGTTGTTCACTTCCCAGTGTATCCCATGTGGTGCTCCATGGACAGGGTTGTGTGTGTCCTGGGCGCTTGTTCACTTTCTGGTGTGTCCCATGTGTTACTGCATGGACGGGGGTATGTGTATGCTGGGCTATTGTTCACTTCCTGGTGTGTCCCATGTGGAACTCCAAGGACAGCGGTGTATGTGTTTGAGTGCTGCTCACTTCCCGGTGTGCCCTATGTGGTGCTCCATGTTGGACAGGGGTTCCAGCAGCTTTAGACATGCCTTTGAACCTTGGTCTGTGCGTGCCCACTGAACACCTGTGCTTGTCCCTCTCAGATGATTTGGTGGTCAGTAATACGAGGAAACCTCTCGAGTATTATTATAAAAGAGCAGGCATCTAACTTGTAACTGAAGGGCTTCTGACTGACTCCTGTTCTTGAAAAGTTAGTGGAGGTGCTGGTGATGGATTGCTGGGGGTTGTGCTGTGACCTGACTCAGACATTCAGGGGCACCTGAGGATTTGGTGACCCAACTCTGGATGGAGCATGGGGACTGTAGTTACAACATCTGTGTCTGTAACATGAACATCAAATGGAGCAGAGGCTGCAGAGAGACGAGGAACTGAAACCACAGAGTGTGCTTGGGGAAAGGTATCTGCTGTAACCACACCGGGTTTTCCAGGAACAGCTTCACAAGATACCTTTAACTCAGAGTGCGACGGGACCCTGATTGAACAAGGAGCTGGTCACAGAGCAGTGTCACTTCCTTCAACACGACTTGCATCTTCACACAAGGGAGGACGGTGCTGCCAGTGGCTGTTAGCGTCACTGTGTCATTCAGCTTACATGATCAGGAACTTTCCAGGCAGGAGTGGGTGACAGCTCCATCATCTCCCACTATGCCGACGTCAATGTCACCATTTGGAGTCGGAGGATATATATGGTGGTTGAGAGCAATGAGGTCCATGGGAATATCAGGGAGATGGAGCAAAACTTCCCGTGTCTGATTGGGGTCAGAGTGAACCCTCCAGTACACACACTGCATCACTTAATCCTGTAGTATTTTTCCGTTTCAGTAACATACTACATACCATTCTTCCTGAAGAAAATGACAGACTATATATTAGCTTAAATCCCATTTGCTAAACGTTTATCCATTGATTTCACCTGTCCATATCCAATTACAGACTCTCCACCTTCCCTTGATAATTTAGTTTCCTGTTTATCTTAGTTAAATCGGCAAACTTAGTTACAGTACATTTGTTGTACTCCTCCTGATCACTGATACAGATTGTAAAGAGCTGTGGACCCTGCAGTGGTCGCTGTGTGACTCCACTGGTTACATTCTGTCAAACTGACTAAGACTGATTTATCCGGGGTGCCTGCTTCCTGTTTGATAACCAGCCCTCCCCCATTTATGCGTAACGCATTTGAAGAGCTGAATAAGAACGAGGAGCATCAGTTCGGCAATCCAGCACCTCAGCCTGTTCCGCCATTGAATACAATCATAGCTGATGTCATTGCGGCCTCAGTTCCATGTTCCTGTCCGCTCTCCATATGCCTTCATTTACTCAATATCCCCGCACCTAATGCACTCTGGGGCAGTGAATTACACAGATTCCCAACCCTGTGACATAAGTATGCTCTCCTCACACCTGTTTTAATTCTCCCCACCTCATCCTAAAACTATGGTTTAGGATCGTTCAAGATTGTCCTACACGAGGAAATACCAACTTCACATCTACATTATCAATCACCTTTAACATCGTCCAGGCCTCTGACATCTTCTCTTATTTTTCTATACTCCAGGCAGTGTTGGCCTGAACTGCCCAATCTCTCTTCAGAGGACAAAATCCTCATCTCTGGAGTAAATCGAGTAAATCACTTCCGAACTGCCTTCATGGCAAATACATCCCTCCTACAATCAGGACACCAAGACCGCACACAGTACTCAGTTGCTATCTCACATCTCCCTCCCTTCATTATCCATTGTTTTAGAAATAAATGCCAAAGTTGCACTTGCCTTTCTCATTATCTGCTGTAACCACATCTGAGTATTCTGTAGTATGGACGAGGCCAGCCAAATCCCTCTGTACCTCATGATTCTGAAGTCTCTCTCCATTTGGATAATAATTTCCCTTTCTGCCACATTGATCCGGATACACTCTTCTGTCAAATGTTGCCCCAACCTATCCATATATATTTTCTAATTTCTTGCATCTTCATTGCAATTTCTCACCTGAGTTAGTGTCATATGTTAATTTGGTTATAACATGTTCTATCCTCTCGACTAGGTAAGATTATAGATTGTAAATAGGTGGGACCTGGGGACCAAGACATGTGGTTTCCTGAGAGTTGAATTTTGCCAAACAGAAAATGGCCCATATTTTTCCATCTCACTGCATTTGCTTGCTTCACCAAGCCTATATCCAAGCTGATAAATTACTTTTAATCGTAAATGATTTTATTCTGCAGGCTAATCATTTATGCAGAGCTATGCAATGCCCTCTGCAAGTCCAAGTATTTCATCTGCAGGATCCCCATGATCCAAATCATGTTGATTCTGATGGATTGTGGTTTGACTTTTCAAATTTCTTGTTTTTAATTCCTGAATAATCGACTTTAATAATATTTCCTACATTTCAACAGTTTTCTCACTATTATATATTCCATTGCGAAGATAATAATTCTAAATTCTTACCTCACTATAATCTCTTTGTTCGCTCCAATCCTGGCATGAAATGACCTGCTCTGATTGCTCTGTAAGAGGTCTGAGTCGCTAAATGGACTCATTCTCTTCCTTGTGCACAAATTCGATGGGCTGATGTCTTTCTGGTGCTCCACATCACCATCTCGATGGTCTGCCGGTTCTCCTCCTGTTGATGCATTTGCGTCGTGAGGGCTTATGAAATCTTCCTGTTGCTTTGTAACAGTTTGAGGGGCTGAAAGAACTCTTCTCATATTCCTCCGTCACAGGCTGAAGATACTGAACGGACTCTCCTGCGTCCCTGATATAGGACTGAGGGAATGATTGGTCTTCTTCTGTCCCATACACGAGACACGTGAGGAAAACTTCTTCCTCCTTTCCCATAAGAAATCTTATAGTTTGCATCGTTCCCCAATTCCCGTGCAACAGGCTCGAAGGGACTGAATGTCCTCCTGGTATCCCAGTGCACCAATCTCCAGTCCCTGTGTGACCTCTTCCAGTTCCTATGTTACAGACTTGAGGAAGCTGAATAGACTGATCCTATTGCTGCATAACAGGGTACTGGTGCTGCATGGCCTACTCTGGGCCCAGTGTTATCGACTCGAAGAGTTGACTGGCCTCCTCCCGTAACTGTATATCAGGCTCCAGGGGTGAATAGCCTCTTCCTGTTCTGGTGTAACAGGGTCACTGTCTTTCGAGACACTATTTCCTAATAAATGTCAGAAGGCGCTGATCGAGAGAGTGCCCGTACTCTGAAGCACTCTCGTCTCCATCTGACTTACAAAGACAAACCATTAATATAGTCTTTTTCTGTGTAAAGTCCTGAAGCAGAAATTAACAAAAGAGGTTACTCTCAGATACCTCATATTCCTGGCTCAGCTGCTCAAATTTCATCTTGACCTTCCCGTCAAAAAAAAATCTCCCAAACAGGAAAATCATATGGACACCCAGACCCTAAAACCAGAATCCATCGATCCCGGCTGGAATCCCACCAATCCTACAATGGGAGTGATAGCCGAAGTTTTTGATTTGCAAAGTGCACTTAACTTGTGCCATCATTCTCCATGCTTTCACTGTGTTAAGGACAATCGGTTTCTGCAATTCTCCATAACAGTCCTCATCTTGTCCATGAACAACAGGTTAATGAGGGGACATTTTGACTGGAAGGCCTCGATGTCCAGCCAAATTGACCGTGGGTCCTGGCAAGCCGAATCAGCCACATCGGATCACAAGGAACTGAGTTGGTATTTCTTAAAATATGAAAATCGACACGCCCCCATTCACTGTGGAAGTTGCAATTTATCCAGATTAATAGGAGGCCACCTGTGACGCCAGATGAAAGATCAAAGCTAACTGTTAAGCCTCCATAGCGCCTGTCTGCGCAGCGTCAAACGGAACATTCCATGAGGTATCATAAACAAGGAAGGACATTCATTTTAACCAGAGCTAACCCAAACAGGATATTGGAAGATTCTGTCTTATCTTCTCTAGCAACTCCACGATGATAGCTTTATATAACTGATCGAAGGCTTGGATGAATAAAATACCTATACCTCCTTATGACCATCCGGAATGGAATCAGATTCCACCCCAAGGTCGGGTCTCCAATAGGGAAGGCCTCTGATTTCATAAAATTGATTTTATATCCTGAGAAAGATCTAAATAAATTAATAATTTGTATTAAACAGGGCACAAATATCATTGGGTTAATTATAAAGAGAGGAACGCCATCTTCTTAAAGGGTGATCTTATGCCTTCCTGATCCTACCTCCATGGACGATATTGGCATCCCTCTGGCTGGCTTCTGCCAACGGCTCAATCCTTAATGTAAATGATAACAGTGAAAGGGAGCAACTTTGTTGGCTGCCGCTGTCAATACTAAAATTGTCAGACTTTACACCATTAGTGAAATCCGCTGCTTTTGGATCACTATATAACACTGCCACCCACCTGGCGAAGACCCCTCCAAGGCCAAACCAATCACGGACATAAAAGGTGCACATCTACTCCATCCAGTCAAATGCTTTCTCTGCATTTAAGGTGACGACCGAGCCTGGAATCGAACCTTGCTGGCACACGGGAACCATATTTACCACTCTTCTAATATTATCAGAGGACCTACGGCCCCTAATAAAAATGGTCCCCTTCACAATGGACCTTCAAAGCCAGCATTTCCGACAAAATGTTAAAGTCCAGGTTTAATAATGATAGAGTCATATACAAAGTGCAATCCTCTGGGACTTCCCTCCCTTGAGAATAAGATAAATATTTCCTTCTCTCAGAGAGGATGGGAGGCAGTCCTGACTGTACAAATAATTGTACATATCCAACAATGGCCCAGCCAGCATGTCTATGAACTCCTTCTAAATCTCACTCCGAAAATCCATCTGGGCCGGAGCTTTACCACTCTGGAGCTGCCTCACTGTCTCCTGTATCTCTCGGATTGTCAGAGGGGCATTCTAAAAAGATGCCTGCTCCGAACTTACGTCTGGGAGGTCCAAGGTCTTAATAAAGGACTCCACCGTCGCCAATCAGTCATCTCAGCCCGCTGACAGGAACACCCAGAGTGGAACTTCCTGAACCGCTGCATTAATTTTTTGGGGATCGCGGGGGAAAATAGCGGCAACCTTCTTTCTGGCAAAGTGTGCCTAATATCTACCTGGTTATCACCATGCTCGAATAACTTCTGTTTCGCAAAGGAAATCTCTCTCTTTGCTGTCTGAGCGAGTGCAGCATTCAGAGCAGTCCGGAGGGCTGTAATCTGCTGCAATTAAGTTACAGACGGTCTGACAAGATATGGTGTATCAGCTCTCTTCAGCCGAGCCTCAAGCATACGCTGCTGCTCTCCCTTCTGCCGCTTCTGAGTCGCCGAGTAAGAAATGATCAAATCTCTTGTATAGGCGTTGGCAGTCTCACAGAGCATCGTCGGATTCTTGGCCGTGCACAAGTTAATGTTCCAAAAAAATTTAAATTCCCCCGAAAAATACTGAATGAATTTGCTATCCTTCAGGAGGAAAGGATCCACCTGCCAGTGCCGTGAGCCTGTCCCATCGCCACCATCCTTGACCTCCATGTACACTGCCAAATGATCAGAAATGGCTATGCTCCCAATTCTACAGGACAGCACCGAATTTAAAAAGACCAATGGGGCAAACAACATGTCAGTCCTAGTATAGCATTTATGTGGGTTAGAAAAAAAGGTGAAGTCCCTATCTTTAGGGTGAAGACATCTCACACATCCACCAACCCAGCTACCTGTTCAAGTCCACTCGCTGCCTGGGTGGCGGGGAAATACCCGCGAGACCCCTCGGTATCCTATCCACCTCGGGGTCCATACATCAGTTAAAATCTCCCCTTAATTGTATGACTTGCCCCAAGGATCATCAACCAGGAGCGCGGATCTATTTCAAATTTGAGGAGGTGTGCTGGGGGCAACATTAATCAAGGTCCCATATTCCTCTCCATGTATGAAAGCTTTAAGGATCAGAGACCACCCACATTCATTCCTAAACAACTGAAGTGGAAGGTTCTTATGAACGAGTATAGCTACTCCTCTACTTGTTGTATTAAAGGATGAAAAAAACACCCGGCTGAACCTTCTCTGCTGGAACTTTGAATGCTCCTTATCGGTTAGATGTGTTTCTTGCAGCAAGGCGACATCAACATTTCCTTTTGTCTATATTTTTTTTCTCTTAATCGGTGAATGGCTCCCTTTAGCATTCCAGGTGCACCATTTAAATGAGCGTTGAGCCATAACCATCCGAAGCAGCCCATGACGCACTGGGAGAAGAACCCCATTTATAACGCGCCGAGGGAAAGCTGTAAACAGTTCATATAAACTTGAAAATATAACTACAAAGGCAACCAACAACCAAATCAAAACTTTTAACAACTATTTCTACCATGAACCAACATAGAACACAAATGAACAGAGATCTTCCCCCTTGCCCACAGGGGACGCTCATACTACCTACTTATCCACCATGGCTCCTCCTAGCTGAAGCCGCTCCCAACCCGGACAAAACAAAGTTAGAAAGCGTTCCACGGGTCTCACAACAAGAAAATTAAAAGTGGGCATTCAACCTCGTCCCATTCATACCTTCACCCGAGGCAGTCCTGATGAAACAAAATGTAACCACTCCACCTCCCCCAACCCCGTTTTCCTATTCCGTACTAAGAGAGGCACACGAAAACCAAATGATAGAAAAAACAAAGGACAATGGGCGGGGAGGAAGAAAGGAGGAGAGAGAAAAAGGAAAATTGGGATCTCCACATACTAAAACAAAACCTAAAACGAGGTAAACCAGGCAAACCCCAGAGAGAACAAAGGGAACACATTTGTCCATATTATTTGAACCAGCCAGTCTATCTTAATGTGTACAGGAAGTCCTTTGCATTTTCTGGTGAGTCAAAATTAAACACAGAGCCTCCATGGCTGAAACGTAATATTGCTGGATATCGTACCAAGTACTGAATATTCACATCCTTAATCGTCCTTTTTGCCTTATCAAAGGCTTGCCTCTTGCGGATCACAGCCGTAGAAAGGTCTTGGAAAAACATAATTCGTGATCCTTTGTAGATCAGAACCTATGGATCCTTCCGCAGACCTCGAGAAGCTTCCAGCACCTGTTTTTCTCTATCTTGCTGGAGTTGCACAAGGACCGGGCAGTGCACTGGTCCGATCTGGGCCTGTACACTGCGACCTGGTGGGCCTGCTCGACCAGCACTCAGTCTGCCCTGACTTCCAGCTTCAAATATTGTGTGAGCCATTGTTCCAAGGAGCTGATGAGCTGGCTTTCTTGTTCCCATTCGGGCACACTGACCAAGCTGATGTTCTTCTGACGGCTCTGATTTTCGATGTCCTCGACGTGCTCTACACAGGCCTGTTCCTAACATTCCCGACCCGCTGAGGATTCTGCCATTATCTCCAAAGCTGCGGTCCACTCTTCCACCTCCATGACGTGTGGCCTGAGATGCTGGATCTCCTGGTCATGCTTCTGCAGCTTGGCTGAGATCAGTTCCCGCATGGTTCAGGTCTCCGCCGTTGCTGAATCGAGCTTCTCTCGCAGGCTCCTGCACTCCGAATCCAGAATTTGCTCCACAAATAAGTTCCCTGGGGTGCTCGCGGAGGCCGACATCATAGCCGCGAGCAGATCGATCACTGCAGTGTCCTGCTGGTTGTGATCTTCATGGTCATTTTCCCTTAGTCATTTTCCTTATTCACTTAAAATGGCAGAAAGCAATCCTGGGGATCAAAAACGACCGATGTTTATGACAATAGGGAAGAAATAGAGGATGAACGCAGACTTTGTCTGGGTTCTGGTGCAGAACTCAGCAGGGCAGTCCTACTGGATCGCTGCAATCATGAATCTCCCCCGAAAAATCACTGTTAACAAACTTTTCTTTGAAATGGTTTGAAGATGTTTCTTGTAGATGGAGACAATTGAGAACCACTGGATGTAATATCGTTGGATATTCAGCTGCATGTTTAAACGTTCAGAACGTGAATAGTAAATAAAATTAAACCAAAGTATTTCAGGAGGGACATTTGGAAATGGAAAAGTAAAAGTAGAGTTGGCCTTCATTTAAAGGGATTTGGAATATCGAAGTAAAGGCGTTCTGCACAGACTGCATGCAGTGCAGATGATATTATATCTCTGTTCTGTACTGTTTCAAAGAGTGAGAGTTGATCTCACCGGATCTTAGAAAATTCACGCGCAGCAGACTGACTAATACAGGGGCATGTGGTGCATCAGGTAAGATTACGGAATCCCAAGATATTTTACAAAAACATCAAGCAGAACAGAATAACCAGGGAACAATTAGGACCCATTTCAAAACTAAGCGGTCTATCTGTGTGTGAAGCTGCTGAACATTGATGGATTGTGACACGAGAGCTTCACATCTGTTTTACGTGGGAGAAGAAGGAGGCAGATACAGAATTCAAGAAGATGCATCGTGAAGCTCTCGAACAGATTGATGTTAGATGCAAGTTGGGATTGATGGTTTTGGATGATGTAAAGTCCAGATGAGTTGTATCTCAAGATGCTGTTGGAGACCAGAGAGGAAATTATCTGACGTAAATGTTTATGTCGAATCTGACCACAAAGGAGTTTCCAGAGGACTAGAGA
The DNA here is from genome assembly GCF_020745735.1 of Hemiscyllium ocellatum. Classification (NCBI taxonomy): domain Eukaryota; kingdom Metazoa; phylum Chordata; class Chondrichthyes; order Orectolobiformes; family Hemiscylliidae; genus Hemiscyllium; species Hemiscyllium ocellatum. Next base: position 7,777,335 of record NC_083438.1, read on the forward strand.
ACAGCTATATGTTCCCAACTTACTGGAAAGGTGGTGGGGATAGACCAATGTCTGGTGATGTACCACAGCGAGCAGTGCAGTGTAGCTTATTATTTGTGTATTCATAAATTATGTAGATGTGAATATTGAGGGAGAGTGGGGGGTGGGGAGCGAGTGTAATAAGTAATTTTGTGTTTGATACAAAGACTGGCCGGGTGGTTGGCAGTGAGAAAGAAGGCCTTAGTTTACAGGAAGAGACAGATGGAATGGTCAGATGGCCAGATCAATGGCAGATGGAAAGCAAACTGATAAATATGAGGTGATGCAGTGTGTAAGAAGGAATCACACAGGGGAGTACTCAAGGAATGGCAGCACACTAGCAAGCTCAGAGAGTGTTTCTGTACATATCCCTGAATGTGACTGGACAGTGTAATAGCTAGTTAAGAAAATACACGGGACTGTAGGCACAGAGTTTATTCATCGAAGTGAAATACTATGGCCATTTGTTAGGCCATAGATAGAATACTGTGTGCAGTTCTGGGAGCCACATTACAGGAAACGTTTTGGTTTCTCAGTAACTTCAGAAGTTCTTGGGGTCTCAACAGAGTGGGAAGCTTCTGTGGAAGTCTACTAGCTGCAACTCTTTCTGAATTTTCACTTGATTTTTTTTTCCATCCTCGATTGGAGAACTGCATCTGAGAATCTGTGTCTGAACTTTCTTTTTGCCAAGTATGTGTTTATGGGATATTACTGTATCAGAACTCTTAATTAATAATGGTTGCTCTATCTATCATTCTGATAAGATTTCCAAAAGACTTATTTTTCTGAATTCCGGTTTATTTGCCTGTGTTGTGTTTCTTTTAACGTCTTGTAGTTTAACCAGTCACATTGCATTTAGAACAGACACTTTACGTTTCCTTTAAAATAAGAAATCATCAGAGTCTAGATCACCACCTTCAAATATTTTTGAGGGGCTCTAGTATGGTCCGAAATACGTGACTCCTTCTTTTCCTGTGTAATTGGTTGGAGGCACTAAATTGGCTATCTCTACTCTTCTCCAATCATTTCATTGAGCTGAATGACTTCCTCATATTCCTGTGAAATGAGCTCCTCCTTTTAACTGTGGAAATGTGCAGTGTCCAGCAATACAGTTACATGAATGTTACCAACACTTCAACAGAACAAACCTGAATGTTGTCCAGGTCTTGCTGCACATGGACACAGACTGGTTCAGGAGCTGAAGGGGTCTTTTTTTCTGAGTATTGCATGATTTTCTGTAAACTTTGCCCCCCCTTGCAATCTTATGGTGTGGCCAAGACATTTGTGAAACAGCTGAAGATATTTGTGCTGAGGAAGCGTCCTTGAGGATCTTTTGCAGACATGTCCAGGACTGCATGGATTTATGTACACAAAGCACAATCATTGTGCTTTATGCTTGAAATCACACTAACCAGGGGAGTTTACAACTCATTGCCATTAAGTGAAATCTTGCTCAGGCTCCTTGAGACCGACCTCAGTTAAATGCTGCCTTAATGTCAGGGCCAGACACTCTTCCCTGAGCCCTTGTATTCACACCCAACCTGGGTTTCCTAATTATACTTTCCAAACTAGCCCAAACTGTGTTTGACAGTTTTGAGGGGCTGAATGGTCTCCTCTGTGTCTGTGCACCAGGTGATAGGAGTAAGTAGCCTCCAAATGCTCCTTTCGAGCAGGTTTGATGGGCTGAATGGAACACAGAAACATGGAACTGAGGAGCATGAGTGGGTCATTAGACACTTTGAGCATTCTCTACCAGGGACTAAGATTGTGGCTGATCAGGTTGTGGTCTCAGCTCCACTTTCCTCTCTGTGTGCCATTATCGATGACGCACTTCTCTGTCCAATATTTAACTAACTCAGCATTGAATAAATGTAAACAAAGAGACATCTCAAACTTTTGGGGAAGAGAACTTCCACTTGAAATGCATGTTTAGAATTTCTGTCATCCCGCCTATAGTGTCATATAGCATGCAAATGTGTAAGTGCTGACCAGACCTCCCATTATCTGATTTGACAGCATTTTGCTCATATTCCTCTAAACCTCCTTATTCAGATACCCATCAAGATGCCAGACTCAACACTACCTTGGCAGATAATTCCATATGAACACCTCCCTCTGTATGAAAACATTGTGTCTATGTTCCCTCTAAAATATTTCCCTTCGTACCTTAAAACAGGCCTCCACTCTGGAAAACAATCCTCTACCACCTCTGTCTCCTCCCTTCAATTTAATTTTGTAATCAATTGGCTTGGGTGCGCTGGTTCCCATGTGACCTAACCTTACTAACTTGCCTAATATGCAGAATCTTGTCGAACAACTTGTTCCAGTCTGTATGGAAAACATTTACAACACTGCCTTCATTAATCTGCTCTGTCACCTCTTTAACTCAGTCAAATTAGTGCGACACGATTTCTCATGCAAAAAGCCATGGCGACTATCACCAATCAATCCTTGCCGTTGAAAATGCATGCAATTGGCTATCCCTCAGAATCATCTCCAACAACTCACTAACCACTGATGTCAGGCTCACTGGTCCAGAGTTCCTTGGGTTATTGTGTAACTGTTTTCTTTTCTACTGTCTCTCCTCCATTGGTCACAGCAAATGATCGATGCAACCAGGCTGAGGATATGGTCAATGATATAGGTCTCATATTGGGTCAGAGTCATCCTCGGAAGAGGTCAGGTTGATTTCCTTCATTTGTTAAAATAGCAAATTCATGACGAAAACAAAGTTCCTCAAACTATGATGGAAAGGTGAATGTCAAACAGAATAGAAATTACAAAAACGTACATGGATAATTCCATTTCTAAAAATACTGAGGAACACAAACATACACAGACACACACACAGATACATACACAAACAGCACACACAGACATACTGAAATACATGCACACACAGAAACTCAAACACGTACACAGACATGTATACACATACACACTCAAACACACAAAAACACAGACACATAATTTCGGGCACACACACAGATACATGCACATCCAAGTATACACACAAACACAGACAAATGCATGTACCATAGACTGTAAAACATTAGAGCAGAAAAAAGGCAATTTAGCCCATCCGGTCTACTGAGCGATTGATCATGACTGTCATGTTTTCAAGCCCATTCTTCTGCCTTTTCACAACAAGCCTTGATCCCATCTTTAAGCATAACTTATCTCGTTATATCCTGAAGTCGCTGATGTTTCTATGTGTGTGTATATGTGCCCGTGTGTGTCTCTCTTTGTGTGTCCGTGTGTGTCTGTGCGTGTGCATGTATTATCTCTGTGTGTGTCTGTGCGTGTGCATGTGGCTTGTGACTCTGTGTGCGTGTCTTTGTGTGTGTGTATCTGTGTATGTGTGTCTGTGTGCGATTGTGAGTCTCTGTGCATGTGTCTGAGTGTGTGCGTGTCTGTGTGTGTGTCTGTCTACCTGTGTGTGTCTCTGTGTATGTTTCTGTATCTCTGTGTGTGTGTCTGTGCATGTGTGCGTGTGGGTAATATACGCGTGTATGTGTTTGCCTAATAGCAGGAGACAGCATTATTGAGGATTGTTGTTTTTCAGACTGGAGGCCTTCTGCTATGGACTAGGTCAGCTCACTCAAAACATTCTGAAGTAGGCAGCGGAAACCATTACTTTGCAATTTCCTTCAGTAAGTGCACAGTGAAAATTGCCCAGAGTAACCTAGCTATGTTGACTATCGGGTTTTGAATATGGACAAAACATAATTTACAAAATTACACAATGAAGCACAAAGAACAGAATAAAGAACCCCTACAGAAGTCAGTCTATTCAAACTAGACTTAATTAGCTCTTCTGAATGTACACAACAGTCCCAATAAGCAAACCTCCCTTATAAACTGTAAAAAATGGAACATATGCTTACCAGATGAAGTTAGAAGGGCAGAAGGAGGGAGAAAGAAAGAGAGAGAGCCTGACCACACCGCTGAACTCCAAACTGTTTCTGGAATGAACAGCTCACTGAGAGAGCTGACCACTCCCCTTTCATTATTCCTTTCACCACAAAACTTTTTAATCTCTGGACCAAACCAGTCACCTTGGAGCCGGGAGCTACTTACCACTCCTCTGAAAAAAAAACAGGGTCACGGTATCTTTGAGAAAAGGGACCAGCTTTGTGACACTGTGCACAGCGGTGTTCCACAGGGACTTGTGCTCAATCCATTATTGTTTGTCATTTATATAAATGATTCAAATGAGAATTATGGAAGGCGTGGTTAGAAAGATCATGGATGAACCCAAGATTGGCTAGATAGTGAACAATGAAGATTACACAGGGACCCTGATGAAATGGCTTAACGAATCTTAGAGTTGTACAGAGCGGAAGCAAACTATTTTGACCAACTCGTCCATGCAACCTGATTTACTAAATTAATCGTGCCCTACTTGGGTCGATGCGATTGCTCAGTGGTTAGCACTGCTGCCTCATAGTACCAGGATGACTGATTGTGTGGAGTCTGCACATTCTCCCTGTGACTACGTTGGTTTCCTCCCCCAGTCCAAAGATGTGCAGATTGGGTGAATTGGCCATGCTAAATTGCACATAGTGTTAGGAGCATTAGTCAGTGGCAAATATGGGTAGGTGATTCGGGGTGGGTAACTCTTCAGAGGGTTGGTGTGGACTTGTTAGGCAAAAGAGCCTGTTTCTACACTGTAGGAAATCAGATCTATTTACCAGCAATTTGCCCATATTCTTCTAAATGCTTCCTATTAATATACCCATCTGGGTGTTGTTTAAATGTTGTAATTGTACCAACCTCCACCATTTCCTCTGGCAGTACATCATATACACGCTCCAACTTCTGAATGGAGAAGTTGCCCTTGAGCTCCCTGCAAAATCTTTCCCCTCTCACATTAAATCTATGCCTTTTAATTTTGGACTTCCAAACGTGGGGAAAAGATTTTGACTATTCACCCTATCCATGCTCTTCATGAATTTATAAACTTCAAGAAGGTCCAAATGTGACTCCAACCCGGGGGCTGTGCTTTCAGTCATCCGGGGCTTGAATTCTGAAATTTGATACTGAAACCTCGTCCATCTCGATCAAATCACAATTCTAAACTCATTTTAGTCAACGTGTTCAAACATCTTATAAAGGACCTCTAGTAGAATTTGAAGCTAGAGCTTTGCGGCCAGAGGTAGGGACCCTACCACCACTCCATAATAGCCCCTAAACTTCCCACATTATTCTCCTGTGTGTTTGTTTATCAGCCTGTTCTGACATGCTGTGGCACATCTCTGCACCTGAATCCAGACTGTCTGGTCTCGAGCCAGGGACACGTTCAGACAAGTTCAGGAATTGAAATAGAATCCAGAGCTCTGCATCAGAGGTAGGGACACTACCGACCACACAAGTCCTAAACCATGCCCAAATGTTTAATTTTAAGTGATAGATTTCAGTTCGTATGGATTCATTGAAATCTGGTTCACTTTACTGAATAACACAGTTAGAATAATAACGTTGATTAAAAAATGCAAGGTACTTGCCTCATTTGTAGGATGTCCAGTTTATGTGCTCTGCCTTCGAGATAAACTATGAACATCTTTAAATACTTGGCTATTATTTCCAGCTTAAATGGCTATTGTCTGTAGTGTGCAATATGAGGGAAGGAAATCCTGCAGACACACACTGCACTATGAAAGATCTTGAATAGATATCAATACTGAACATCAGAGACAAAGAAAGCGCATACTTTCTGAACTCAAACACCGATCACTGTTTCCCACCTCTAATGTGTGACTGTCCTCTTCCTAAAACCATTAAACGATACAAGACAGCTGATTACTTTGCAGCCTTTCTTCCCCAGTACTATCACTCACTGGGCTGAAGAATGGCAGATGGAGTTTAATGTTGATAAATGCAAGGTGTTGTACTTTTCATATACATTGAAAAGTTGAGCCAATGGTAGTGTTGTAGAACAGAACGACCTAGGATTTCGGTCATAATTCTTTGAAGTTTGCATCATGTGTAGGCAGGGTGGTTATGAAGGTGTTTCGCTTCATAGCCTTCAAAATAGAGACATAGAATCATAGAGAGGGACTGCGTGGAAACAGACCCTCTGGTCCAACTCGTCCATGTCAACCAGATATCTTCGCCTCATCTCATTAAATTTGCCAACACGTTACCCATATCCCTCTGAACCCTTCCTATTCATATCCTCATCCGGATGTCTTTTAAATACTATAATTTAATTTGACCAGCCTCTATTACTTCCTCTAGCAACTCGTTCCATATGCGCATCATCCTCAGTGCAAACAAAATTGCCCCTGAGGTTCCTTTTAAATTTTTCCCCCCTCACCCTAAGCGTATGCCGTCTAGTTTTGGACTCGCCCAATTCAGGGAAAATACATTGTTTATTTACGATATGCATGCCTCTCATGATTTTATGAACATCTGTAATTCACCCGTCAGCCTCTGATGATTCAGAGAAAACAGCCCCAGCCTATTTAGGCTCTCCCTACAGCTCAAATCCTCCAGCCCAGGCAACATCCTTGTAAATATTTTCTGAACCTTCTAAGTATCACAACATCTTTCCAATACGCATGAGACCAGAATTGCACACAATATTCCAAAAGTGGTCTAACCAATGTCCTTTACGGCCACAACATGACCGCCCAAATCTTGTACTCAGTGCAATAAAGGAAAGCATGCCAAACACCTTCAATATTCTATCTACCTGCGACTCGACTTGCAAGGAACTATGAACTTGTAATCCAAGGTCTCTTTGTTCAGCAACATTCCCCGGGACTTTACCATGAAGTGTATGCGTCCTGCATACATTTTCCAAAATGCAGCACCTCTCATTTATCTAAATATATCTCCATCTGCCACTCCTCAATCCATTGGCCCATCTGATCAAGATCCCATTTTACTCTGAAGTAACCTTCTTCATTGTCCACTACATCGCCAATTTTAGTGTCACCTGCAAATTGACTAACTATATCTCCTGTGTTCATATCCAAATCATTTATATACATAACAAATAGCAGTGGACCGTCCTTTGAGCACAGGAGTTGGGACGGTATGTTCAGGTTGCATAGGACATTCGCGAGCCATGTCCTGGAGGACTGTGTACAGTTCTGGTCGCCCTGTTATATTAAGGATATTATCCAGATCGGGAGAGTTCAGATGAGTTTTATCAGGATGTTGCTGGGAATGGAGTGTTTGAGTTGTAAGGACAGGCTTGATAGACGCGGACATTATCGACTTGAGCATAGGAGGCTGAGAGGTAACTTATAGAGGTTTATAATATCATGAGGGGTATCGATAATGTTGAATGGTAGATGTCTTTTCCCTCGAGTGGGGGATTGTTTTAGGACAAGAGGTGTACGTTTCTAAAAAGACATAACGTCGTAGAGCTGTATAGCATGGAAACAGACCCTTTGGTCCAACGCGTCCATGCAGACCAGATAGCCAAAATTAATCTCCTCCTATTTTCCAGCATTTTCCCCATTTCCATCTGAAGCCTTCCCATTCATCTGCTCATCCAGATGGCTTTAAAACGTTGTAACTGTGCCAGCCTCCGCACCTTCCTCTTGCACTCGTTACACACAGCGACCCTCTACCTGAGGATTTTGCCCATTGGATCCCTTTTATGTCGTTCCCATCCCACCTTAAATATTTGCCATCTAGTTTTCTACTGCATTACCCTTGGGAAAAGGCCTTGGCTATTCACTCTAAGCATTGCACCCATGATTTTAGTAACCTCTAATGTCAGCCCTCATCCTGTGATGCTCCAGTGAAAACCGTCTCAGCGTATTGAGCCTCTCCTTGTAGCTCAAAACCTCCAATCCTGGCAACATCGTTTTAAACCCTTTCTGAACCCTTTCAAGTTTCAAAAATATCCTTCCTACAGCAGGGAAATCAGAATTGCATGCAGTATTCTAAAAGTGGTCTAACCAATGTACTGTGCATACGTAATCCAGTCTCATAACTCATATACACAATGCATTGACCATTAACATACCAAATACTTTCTTCACTATTCTATCAACCTGAAAATCCACTTCCAAGGAACTATAAACTTGTACTCTGAGGTCACTGTTCAGCAACACTCCCCTTTACTTTACCATTAAGTGTATTAAATCCTGCCCTGATTTGCCTATCCCATATGCAGCATCTCACATTCATCTAAGTTAAAGGCTGTCTGCCACTCCTCGGTCCATTGGCCCATCTGATCAAGATCCCGTCGTAATCTGAGGTAACCTTATTTGTTGGCTATTATACCTCCAATTTTGGTGTCATCTGCAAACTTACGAAATATACCTCCTATGTTCATATCCAAATAATTTATATACATGATGAAAAGTAGCAGAACCAGCACCGATTCTTTTGGCACTCCACTGGTCACAGGTCTCCAGTCTGAAAAACAACTCTCCACCACAACCCGCTGTCCTCTACTTTTAAGCCAGTTCTGTATTGAACCGGCTAATTCCTTCTGTATACCATGTGACCTAACCTTGCTAACCAGTCTCCCATACCGGACCTTGTCGAATGCTTAACTGAAGTCTATATAGATCACATCCAGCGTTCAGCCCTCATCAATCCTCTCCGTTACTTCTCAACAAAAAAAAAATCAAGTTAGTGAGACATGATTTTCCAGGCACAATCCAATTAGCCTATCCTGATAAAGCGCATTTGCCCAAAACGTCTATTTTCTTGCTCCTCAGATGCTGCCTGACCTGCTGTGCTTTTCCAGCACCACTCTAATCTAGACTTTCATCTCCAGACTCACATTTGCCAATCCCTAATGTCTCTTTCCAAATACATGTAAATCCTGTATCTCATGATTCCCTCCAACAACGTGCCTACCACTGATATCAGGTTCACCAATCTATCGTTCCCTAGCTTTTCCTTTCCATTTTGTTTAATAGCACAGCTTTAGTCAAACTCATGAATTCCATCATTTCACCTGTGGCTATTCATGATAAAAACATCTCAGCAAGGGGCCCTGCAATCACTTCCTTAGCTTCCTATAGAATTATTGGGTCCACCTGATCAGGACCCGTGAGTTTTTTTTCCACAGCATGTGGTTCGTGCAGCGAGTGAACTTCTTGAGGAAGTGATGGATTGTGGGCAACGTTACAGCATTTAAAATGCGTTTGATTATGTACAAAAATAAGCGAATATTTGGACAAATCTGGACCAAGCGCAGGGAGATGGTACTGGTTTAGTTTGGAATTATTGCCAGCATGGACTGTATGGGTCAATATGTCTGTTTGCAAATATCCTTTTTAACTCGATGAGTGTATGTGTGTTTACATGTTCAAGTATGTATCTGCATGTTTCTGTTTGTGGTTGTCTATTCCCGTGTGTCTACATATGTCGCTTTGTACCACTGTGTGCATGCCTATCTCTCTGTGCTTGTTACATGTGTTCCTGCATTAGTGTGTGGATCTCTGTCTCTGCATCTCTGTGCCATGGGAACTCTTCTTGTTTTTGGTGTGAATCACTGAAACGGCGTCAAAACCGTTCTCCCTTCCTCTCCCTTTCCCTCTTTTATTTAAAGAGATCTAATACCAGACTCTGCTGGCCTGGTATAGGTCTTTTCAATTCTTTCTCACATATAAGGTTACATGTAAGTGTAAGACATTAAAAATTGCAAGTTACAGGAAGTGCATTAAAATTAATCTCGTCACCTTGTAATGTGGCTCACTCGGATTTGCTTGGGTATAATTGCAATGGAAATATGCTTTAATGAGTACATTGTGTGTTGGAAATACTGCCCAGTGACAAACTGTTTCCACGAGTTTGGTCAATCAAAACTTAGATTAGATTGTGCTGTGAACTACTGCCCTCTCTCCCTCCCAAACTGAATCCTTGATAGTTTACACAGTTTGCCACCATGATTACAGTGGCGTGGGAGGTGGGGGTTGGGGTTGGGTGTGCAACAGAGATTGACAACAACAGAACGCCCAGCAGCTCTGGAAGCATCTTTGGAAAGAAATGAAAGTTGATGTTTTGGATCGAGTGACCCTTATTCAGAACTCTTGCTGGGGGACATTACATCACTTTAAACACTACAGAGACTGCCAGACTCAACACATACAGATACACACACGAATACACACACATAGAGGCAGTCATTATTCATTGACACTAACACAGACATGGAGAGTGTCAGTATTTCACTCACTCCATGGTGCCCTTGTCAATATTTCAATCATTCTGTCTGGTTGTGTCAGTATTTCTGTGTGAAGTGTGATTGTAGGACAAATTCAATCTTTGCAGATATCAAAACTGGAAGAATTGTAAAGTTTGTTGAGGACGCATGGAAAGTTATATTTTGGTGTCGAGTTCAGGTGTATGGCAGATGCCGATCAAAGCAGAACAGTGTGAGGTGATGCTCTCTGGTAGGAAGGACATTGAAAGGTTACATTAAACAGGCTGTACTGTTTTAAAGGAGGGGCAAGAGCAAAGTGCTGGATGTATGAGCACAGATTATCGAAGACGTCAGGACAAGTTGGGGTAGCAGTAAATCTCACAAATTAGTGTCAGTATCTGAGCTGTTTACAGCAGGAAGGAGTCTCCGTGCTCACTTCCTGGGAGGTGGTGGAGATGGTGTGGTGTGAGTTCACCGTCATGCCCATGGAAACAGTGGGGAATTCTACTTGTACTAGCTCAACACAAAAGGGAGATGGCATCAGGGCCACGGCTTCTAAATTGTGTAGGGGGGAAACGGAGCTGCCAGTGGGTTTAAAGTGGGAATTTCCCTTCACTGAACATTGCTCCTTACTTGGTCGGTGGGACATCGATGTTTCAGAATTTCCACACAAGACATCCTGGTCCTCTCCGGCTCATACCATGGTCCTCCCCAAATGGCCGGGGAAGGGGGGTGAGGGACTGGATATCGGGCACTCCATCACCCGGCTTCGTCCTTTGTGTCCTATTCCAGGCTGTTTTTCCTGGAATGGGAGAATGAGAGTGTAGGAGTGGGTGGAGCTGTTGTTAGTGCTGGTGTAGGTGGGGGCAGATATGATGAGGTGTCTGAAGGGAGTCAGTCCAGTGTTTTATCCATGTAGTGTTATTAGTGTCAGGGGGGTGTTATAATGGGGAGAGAGAGAGGCGGGGGAACGTGCTGCATGCAGAAGTGAGAGTGGTGAAGCATGAGCCTGGTTCTGGGTCGCTGCTGCCACTGATATACAGTGAGTGTGAGGGAGCAGAGGGAATAGAGTGACCCCTACCCTGACAGAGCGGGGAAGGATATTGATGTTTGTCCTGTATTGCTGGACATTTCTTCAGACCGCAGGTATTGCACTGAGCTGGGTGGAGAGCTCAGGCCATGCTCGATGGGTCTGGCGATGTGGCCTCCCCTCTGGGAAGAGTAAGCCCCCCCACCCCCTCTGTGCTAGCCCATCCACTTGGACCTCTGTGTCCCTGTTGACAAACCGTGGTGCAATTTCTCATTATCTGCTATACTCGGGATAAAGTGGTCAGGGCAGCTCCAAACGGAGAAAGCTCAACCGTGTGCCGATTGTCCTTTTAAAGATGGCACCAGTGCCAGGGATCATGGAATATCCAGGGGTATCTGGGCGATTGTGAGTACCTCCAAACATGATGAGTGGGAGAGTCGGGTTGGCATTGAATGAGAGGGGCACCATGGGGTGGGGGTTAATGAGAAATGTTTGATAAGATAGCACCAGGAAACTAGTTTGGCTTTGTGAAATCAATCCCTCTGTCACACTCAGTGAAAACGGCTCGGAGACGAATTATTGTTCGGTTCAATCCAATTCCCACTCACGGTTACAAAGCTGAATTTGCTTATCCAATACTCTCCATCACAGAGAACAGGCTAAACATGAACTACGCTTGGGAAATAAGACAGGTAAGGTGACTAAGGTATCAGTTGGGAAGCACTTTCGGACAAGTAATCATAATTCCATTCGTTTTAAAATAGAATGGAAAAGAATGAACTGGGTCTAAAAGATAATGTTCAAAATTGGAGGAAGGACAATTTTGATGATATTAGCAAGAATTTCCAAACTTGATTGGGACAGATATTCGCAAATAAGGGGCAAGCTGAGAAGAGGGAAGCCTTCAAAAATGAGATGTCAAGAGCCCAGAGACAGTATGTCCCTGCGAGGGTGATGGGTAAGGCTGGTAAGTGTAAGGAATGCTGGAGGACTGGAGAAATTGAGGCTCTGGTCACGGTAAGAGGGAAACATATGTCAGGTAGAGAGAGGAGGAATCGAGGTTTTTTTTCAGTCTTCATTCACGGGATGAGGTTATCGCTGGTTGGGCCTGCATTTATTGCCCATCACTAATTGCCTAGAAGGCAGTTAAGAGTCAAGCACATTATTGTCGGTCTGGAGTCACATGTAACCAAGGACAGGTGAGGATGGCAGTTTACTTACTTCAAAGAACATCATCGAACCAGTTGGTTTTTCCAAAAATCAAAAATGTATTTATCATCATTAGCCTCTTAATTCCATATTTAAAGTCAATGTCCAGTGAGTCTAAAGTCAGTAGGAGTACACTTAAGTGGGAAATAAGGAGGCCATGATGGGGACATGAGATAGTTTTGGCAAATAGGGTTAAAGAGAATCCAAATGTACTCTACCCAAACATTAAGGAGAAAAGAGTAACTCTGGAGAGTTTTGGGACACTTAAAGATTAGCAAAGCTGCCGATGTGCGAAACCACAGGAGATGGAGGCGACACTGAACAAGCATTTTGACTGTGCAGAAGGAAATGCAAATAACATTGGTATCGTGAAAAGTGTCTGCATTACAGAGGAGGAGATGCTGGACTTCGTAAAGCCTGTAAAGGTGGGAAAATCCCCAGGATCTGATCAGGTGTACTCTAGAACTCCGTAGGAGCGAGGGAAGTGATTGATGGCCCCCTTGCTGAACTATTTGTATTGTCAATTGTCACAGGTGAGGTCCCAGAAAATATGAGATTTGCTGACTTGGTGCAATCACTAAAACCATTTAAGACGGATGGTAAGGAAAAGCCATCAGTGCAGAGCAAATAGTTGGTGAGGATTATGTTGCACAAGGTTTGCATGTATTTTGAATGGCAAGGACTGATAAGGGATAGGCAACATGGCATGAAGCATGGAGAATCGTCTCTCACTAAACTGACTGAGTTTTCTTTTGAAGAATTGACTTAGAGGATTCATTGAAACCGAGAGGTGCACCTTGTCAATATGGACTTCAGTCAGACAGTTGACAACTGTCCACATGACAGACTGGTTAACAAGTTTAGTTCACATGGCACACAGGGACAACTAGCCATGTGGATACAAAATTGGCTCGAAGGTAGGAGACAGAAGGGGGTGGTGAAAGGATGCTTTTCCAACAGGAGGTCTGTGACCAACGGCGTTCTACAAAGATCAATGCTTGGTCCACTGCATTTCACGATTTATATAAATCATTTGGATGCGAATATAGCAGCGATAGTTGGTACGTTTGCAGATGACACCAAAATTGGTGGTTGAGTGGACAGCAAAGAAGGTTTACCTCATATTAAAATAGGATCCTGATCAGATGGGCTGATGGGCTGAGGCATGGCAAATTGTGTTTATTCTAAATAAATGTGAGGTGCTGCATTTTGGAAATGCAAATCAGGAAAGGACATATACACTTAATGGTAAGCTCCTGCGGGGTGTTACTGATCAAAGAGCCATTGGAATCCAGGTTCATAGTTCATTGAATATAGAATCGCAGGTAGGTAGGATAGTGAAGAATGCATTTGCTATGCTTGCCTTAACTGGCCAGTGCTTTGACTGTATGAATTGGGAGGTCACGTTGCTGCTGCACAGCACCTAGTTTGGCCACTTTTGCAGTACTGCATTCAATTCTTGTTTCCCTCCTATTGGGAAGATATTGTGAATCTTGAAGGGAGTCAGAAAAGATTTACCAGGATGTTGCCAGGATTTGAGCAATAGGGAGAGGGTGAGTAGGTTGGGGTGATTTTTCCTGGAGTGTGAGGAGCATGTATAGGATGAATTGCCAAGGTCTTTTCCACAAAACTAGAGGACATGGATTTCCGGTGAGTGGAGTAAGATTTAAAAATGACCGAAGGAGCAACTTTTTCCAACAGAAGGTGGTGCATATGTGGAATGAGCTGCCAGTGGAGATGGTGGAGGCTGTTACACTTACAACATTTAAATTACATTTGAATGGGTACATGAAGAGGAAGGGTTTGCATTGATATGCCAAAGGTTGGCAAATAGGACTCGTTTAATTTCGGATATCTGATCGGCATTGACAATTTAGACTGCAGAGTCTGTTTCCGTGCTGCATATCTCCATGACTCTATGACTGTCTGACCTCACTCCAATATCCCATTAATTATTAATTCCCAGAAATACCAGTTAATGTTGTGAGATGCTATTGTAATGTCTTCACTTCAGCATTCTGAAACCTTTGAACACATCCTCCCATAACACTGTGTCCGAGTCCATCTCCCTCTGTCTATTTCCCAAATCCCTCCCATTAGTTGCTATTTAAACTGTTGTATTTAAACCTTGACATCCAATTTTAATTGTCCAGTTTTAATTTGAATAACTGTCCCATATCTTGCTCTTGTCTTGAATGTTGCTCACCCGAGAGCATCAGCTTCCAACATTAAGAAGCTTAGAAACAATGTTCAAAATACATAACTTGCATTTTCTTTGACTTCCCAGTATCCTGCCCTGTGCTCCATGTTGGATAGTGGGGTTTCAGCAGTTTTCAGGCACATCTTTGTCACTTGCCCTTTGCGTATCCATTGAAGGCCTGTGTTAATCACTCGCTGCTGACCGTGTGCTCAGTAACATGAGGAATCCCTTCAATTGTTACTGATTCTGACCAGGCTTCCTATTTGTATTTAAGTGTCATTTGACTTAACTCCAGTTTTGGTAACATAGGTGGAAATGTTGAGGACGGTTTCCTGGAGGCTGTGCTTTAATCTGCTGTGGGACATTCAGGAAGACCAGACAGTTTGCTGATCTACTCTGGATGGGTCATAGAGGCTGCAGTTAGGACATCTGGGTCTGCAACATAAACAACGAATGGAGCAGAGGCTGCAGAGAGGGGAATGAGGAAATCACAATCAGATCAGCCGTGGTCTTAGAGAATGTTGGAGCAGGATTGAATGGCTCGCTCACGTAACGTATTCGGATATTTCTGTCAGTAACAAGACAGTTTCCCTTCTCTCCCAGTGACCCATACTGATGGGGCGTGAGTCACCTCCTTGTATTCCTGAAAAATAGGATCCTGGGGCCTCACTCGCTCCCTGTTTTCCCCCTGTCCCAGTCTCGAGCAGTTGAGTGACTCCCTCCTGTTCCTGTGTCCCAGTCTGGAGCAGTTGAGTGACTGCCTCTTGTTCCTGTGCCCCAGTCTCGAGCAGTTGAGTGACTCCCTCTTGTTCCTGTGTCCCAGTATCGAGCAGTTGAGTGACTCCCTCCTGTTCCTGTGTCCCAGTCTCGAGCAGTTGAGTGACTCCCTCCTGTTCCTGTGTCCCAGTCTCGAGCAGTTGAGTGACTCCCTCCTGTTCCTATTTCCCAGTCTCGAGCAGTTGAGTGACTTCCTCCTGTTCCTGTGTCCCAGTCTCGAGCAGTTGAATGACTGCCTCCTGTTTTTCCATGTTTCTGAGCAGCAGTTTCAATGCTCTGAATAATGTCTCAAGGTTATGCAAGGACTTGATATCAGGGCATTTCAATCTGGAAGCATCATTAGAGAAAGGTATCTAGAAACTTCCCCACCAGACATCTTTTGCAGCTGGTCTGTTATTTTATCCCTGTCCCCTAAAGAAACAGGGAAAAACATATACAATCCAGCAGTGATCCGGCAATGCTCTCACATACAGGGAAGAAAGATTAAAAAGATTGAAAGATTTATAATCGATCTCTCAGCAAACTTTATCCATTGCATTCAATTTGAGTAGCTTCTCCCTTTCATTGTGATATGTAACATGATGTATGAAACTGGTTAACTGAATCTTTTTGTTTGGTGATTGTGATTAATGTCAGTGTCTGTGAATTATAATTATCCCAGTGGAGGGTGTCCATCTTTTAATGATAAATGAGCTCTGTTCAGTATGTCATCCCATGGTATGAGTGGGAGCAACACGGACAACACTAACAGGGATTAGCAGCTCCAGAGAGAAGGGGAAGAGAGATCAGAATCTTAGCACATTAAACTGGAATGTTCCAACAATGGACAGAAGTTTATCCGGTTATGTTTCAATTCTTTCTACATATTATTGGTGGCCATTATCACTGCGGATCAAATATGCAATTTACATTATTCAATATTTTTATTATCCTATCCTGGCTATTGTTGGTGTCCCTGGTAAGTTTCACTTTCCATTTATAATTTGCATTAACCATGTGCGACTGTATTACTCTTCTTTTCAATTACTCTACTCTGAAAACATTCAATCTCCAAACCACCAGGAGCAACAACAGTGAACTTCTTTCATTCTTTCTCTCCTTCTTTAGTTCTGACACTGCGCCTTGTGGGGTGAATTACTCAATTTCAACTATGAGCCAGGATTCATTGTATCAATGTCCTTGCTATTTAAATATTGAAAGCTTGGAGGTCACTATCTTCTGTTCTGCATACAAATTCCATTTCCTTCCTCTGACTCTATCTCACCCCGGTCAATAACTGAGGCTGAAACAGATGAGCCACATCTATGGTGATCCCTTTAGCCACAAGCTGATCACAGACACCATATCATGACCATTTCTAATTTTAACTATAAACACCTGCAGAATATACTTCACTGGTTCATCCCATCTGCTACTTTAACTTTGAGCAATGAAATACAGTCTTAATGAAGCCAATAATCTGCTGCTGACTCTCCCAGCTTCAAACCTGACAAAACAAATTTGAGTCTGATACTCCATGGCTTGTATCTAAATGCAGACCAAAATCCCATCATTCCTGTACGGATTGATTTATATTGTTTTTGATTCTGGCAATATCTTTCCTTTAATATTCACAAGCACGTTGTCACCTCTGTCTGTGACTCTGTTCACAGTCTCCCTCTGGTAATTACACAAGCCCGTGTCAGTTGTTCACATTTAATCAGATTTCCTCCGTGTCTCTTCTCTCTCAAACAACAATTGTCATATCTATTGTCGCCCCCCCCCCCCCCCGACACACACACACACACACACAGCATGGGTTGCCCATCTTCCGGTGCAAGACTTTTATGTATAGTAGCAATATACTGTTGCCAGGCTCCCTATGCCGGGCAGGTATTCGAATTTATAGTGTAGTCCACTTGCATGGTCTGCACAGCTCTCCATTCTGGCTGGTACCTTGTCCTAGTTTATGGTGTCTGGGATGGTGCTGTGAGGCAGATTCAGAATTTGATGTAACTAACCATTTCAAATGATCTGGCAATAATTTTACAATAATCTGGCTATAATGAATGCTTCAATTCTTGTGATTGGACCCACCATTGTCTCACTTCTCCAATTACTCCCACTCCCCTGTCTCCTTATCCATATTTTCACAACATGTTATGTTTGTTTTTCTGTACCTTTCCCTTGGTGTTGTTTCGTGGCTCCCGAATGTATCGAGTGTTGGTATTGTGAAGCTCAGAAACAATGAAATCGTATGTGGGGGGCTCTTGTTCCATGTTGTGCAGTGGGATCCAGCAACTTTGAGACATGCCTTTGACACTTGGTCTGTGCCTGTCCACTGAAAGCCTGTTTGTCCCTCTCAGATGATCGTGTGGTCAGTAACATGAGGAGGCCCCTCGGGTATTATTGTAAAGGACCAGGCGTCTAACTTGTAGCTGAGGGCTTCTGACTGACTCCTGTTACAGAAATGTTATTAGAGGTGCTGCAGATGGTTCGCTGGAGGTTTTGCTGTGAGCTGCCTCAGACATTCAGGGAGACCTGAGGCTTTGGTGACCCAACTCTGGATGGAGCAACGGGAGTGTAGTGACAGCATCTGGGTCTATAACATGAACAACAAATGGAGCAGAGGTTGCAGAGAGGGGAAGCTCTGAAACCATGGTGTGAGTGTGTGTGGGGAAGTGGATCGGCCAAATCTGTCTGTGTTTTAATAAGGATACATGTATCCTCTCACTCTCTCCCTTAAATACACCCATGCAGTCTCTCCCTCCTCCCCGCACACAAACACACTCCCCTCTCTCAAATGCACACGCACACACTCCCCTCTCTCACACGCAGGCAGACCCTGTCTCTCTCCCCCTCAAGCAGACACTACACCTCGCTCTCAAACATACATATCCACGTATATGCAAACACACATGCACACACACGCACACACATAAATCTGGGCTGAATTTGCATTTGCCGATTTGTATTTGCAGATACATTATATTTTGTCAAAAATATACAATTTGTATCCAGTCAGTCAATGCGGTATTTTATCAATTCCTACTTTGGACACAAACCCAGATTGACTCCAGGTGAAGATACAGACAGACTCCAAACAAGACCTCACTGTAAAATATATTGCCTGACCAGAGGGGTCACCTCCTATACATCGATAATACCTGAAGGAGTCTCCAGGCAGTGACTTGAAATAAATTCCCGGTTTTCAATATTAATCAATTAAAACCTTCATCTCGATTCTAACCGATTAAAGATTTAGGAGCCGTCTTCGATGTGTTCAATTCATGCACATGAGTTGTACAACCTTTTGGCCTTTCCTCATAAATTATGTTTTTAAGGTCTTCTCTCTCTAACACCTGATGAAGGAGCAGCGCTATGGTAGCTTGTATTTTCAAATAAACCCGTTGGACTATAACCTGCTGCCGTGTGATGTTTGACCTTGTCCAACCCAGTCCAAAGCCAGCACTTCCATATCATGGTTTTTTACTGGTTAGCCAATATTTTCTCCAAGCAAATACATTTTCCTAAACTCATGTGCTCTTGTATTTGATATTAATCTTCTGTCAGACACTTTATGCATTGCCTTCTGTAAGTCCAGATATAGTACATCATTCGGATCCCCTTTGTTCACCATGTTTGTCACATTGAAAAAAAAGTTAGATAAATCATTCAAACATGATTTACCCTTAATAAAGCCATGTCGACTTTGATGGATTTTGCTTTTACTTTGAAAGTCTCCTCTTATTTTCTTAATAACAGAAATGAACCTTCAGTCCCAATCGTTTACTCAAAACTTTTCATTCCCGAATGAAGTTGGTTACTGTCTGTGTGGAGTTTGCACATTCTCCCTGTGCCTGCAAGTGTTACTATCGGGTTCTCCAGTTTCTTCCCGCAGTCCCAAGTTGTGCAGGTTAAGTGAATTAGTTATTGAAAATTTTAGTTGCTCAGAGATTGTGCTGGGGGGATTGGGGTGTGTATGGGTTGGTTTTCAGCGTATCAGTGTGGAGTCGATGGGTCAAATGGCCTGCTTCTACACTATAGCGATTCTATGAATAACACCTTTGTCGCAGAAATCATTTGAGGTAAGAATCTGGGTTAATTCCAATGTCGTTTCCTCAGTGAGGAGATGGAAGCTAAGCACATTACCCCAGATGTGACCTCAATATCTTCCTGTACAGCAGCACAAAAACATTACCAGCCTGCTGTAATGTTCCCACTAAGGTTACAGCAGGCTCAGCTGTCTGGGGGGAATACATAGCATTGTTGAATTGGTGTGCTGACCTACATTTCAAAGGGATTTGAGTCCAGGAGTAAGTGTGTCTTACTGCAGCCGTACACGGCCTTGGTGTGACCCTATCTTGAACATTATGCAACATTGTGTGCAGTTTTGGTCTCCTTCCCTCATAAAGGGCAAAACTGACACTGAGGGAGTGCAGCGAAGAGTGACCAGACTGATGTCTGGGATGACAGGCTTGTTATGGGAGCAGAGTTGAGTTGACTGAGCCTGTATTCCATAGGCTTTAGGAAAATGGATGAACTATGTACGTCTCCGACATGGCGAGACAGTATGGAAGTAAGGATGATAATTCCCCTGACTGGGATGGCTAAAACAAGGGGGCACATCATTAGGTACAGACAGACCAAAGTGCATTGAGATGAGAATAAATGTCTGAACTCAGAGACTGGTGAACATGGGGAACCGTCGACCACAGTAGGCTATGGAAGCCAAATAGCTGAATATAAATAAAGATTTCTACACACTAAAGGAATGGGAAGAGAGCAGGAGTATGGTGTGGAGGTAGAGGATCAGCGATCATTACAGGTAGTTCTCCGATTATGTGGTAACTGCATTCATGTGGAACACCATATTATATAAAACGGAGCAAGATAATTAAGGGGACCAATTCGAAAAAGAGGGTAAGCGGCGAACCTCCAATATTATCAGTAAAAATCAAAACAAAAATAATAGTCAGCCTAACACAAACGACAGCACAGTCTACAGAAATCTTTAAAATATACATTGTAATGAATTAGTACAGTAAATGTAACAAATTAACACTACGGTCACTGACTACAGCACTGTACCTTTCACCAAGCTCTTCACCAGAAAGCGCGTGAACTGACTGACCACGTGAGGCCCACGCAGATTTCCAGTTCTTTCCAAGATTCTCCCCCAGTTTGAAATAAAGTTCCTTCTAAATGTAGACTACAAATCCCACTTTCAAGCTCAAGTTCAAGGCTTGCAGAGTGGATTACATTCTTGTTTTAGCTGAACTCACTGAGGGTGCATTTTGCAGACAGAGATCCTGAGGCTGGGTTTTCCTGTTCAGCGGGAGCTCACTTGATGCAGAAAGGTGCGCAATGAAGGAAGCCCAATGTGTTGAATGACCTACTCCTATGCCGATGTTTCTGTGCAGTCTGTGGAAAAGCTCTGTAAATATTGCCACCAGCTCTCAGATTTTTAGGAAGGAGGCCTCTGCAGGATCAACAGGACAGTATTTCCCGTTCTGATACTGAGGCTGGGGCCCGGTGTTCTGTCCGGTTTTATCCTTTTGAGACCTTGGAGCAGTTTGGTATAATTGAGTGTCTTGCTTGGCCATTTCAGAGACCATTGAATAATTTATCACGTATCAGTGGGTCTGGAGTCACTTTTAGGCTAGACCAGGAAAGCACTGGAGATTCACTCCCTGAAAGTACATTGGGGAAGGAAATTGGTATTTACAATCGACATTGGTTTCAAGATCACTATTACTGATACCAGATTTTAGATCTCGATATTTTATTAATTGTTTCTAACTTCTACCAGCTGCCAGAGCATTAGCCTGGTCTGGATTAGTAATCCAGTGACATTTCCACAGCAGCACCATCTCCACATGGCAACCAATCGGAAACCACACTGAGCGGGTTATTTCTGTGCTCGTTGCCAGCTCTGTCAAAAAGAACTCCAACCAATTTGGCTTTTATGATGGGATTGATGGGGTGGTAATTGGCCGGATTGTAAATAATCCTCTCTCGGGGAACTGAACATAGTTCCACGTTGCCAGAGAGATGTCAGAGTTGGAGCTGGAATGAAACAGCTTCCCCAGGGACACGGCTTGTTGTGCAGCACAAGTCTTCAGTCCTGTTGCAGGAATGGTGTCAGGGCCCATTGTCTTTGTCATATCTACCATGTTCAGCTGTTTCTTC
The DNA here is from genome assembly GCF_020745735.1 of Hemiscyllium ocellatum. Lineage (NCBI taxonomy): Eukaryota > Metazoa > Chordata > Chondrichthyes > Orectolobiformes > Hemiscylliidae > Hemiscyllium > Hemiscyllium ocellatum. The sequence goes on from NC_083438.1 coordinate 7,798,863, forward strand.
ATGTGACATACAGCAAATAAAATTTGGTTGAAGACTGGCATCTGTGGTTCTGTGGGCATCAGGGCAAGAGTGAGGTGGATCATCAACTCAACACTTCTGGCTGATGTAAGGGCTATTCTGTTAAGTAGGATGAGCATATTTGTGGAGTCCTCTCGTCCAGTGAGTTGTTTAATTGCCCATGGGCATTTATGTCTGGATGTGGCAGGACTGCAGAGCTTCAATATGATCGGCTCGTCTCGGGATCATTTCGCCCTCTGTATCAGATGTTAGTTCTGCTTTTTGGAATGTAACCAGTCAAGTGTGGTACCTTTAATGGGTTGTCATCAGGATTCGGTACAAATGGTTCTGACCCTGACATGTTCACCCACACTCATCACTGAACCATAGATTGGCTTGATGGTAATGGTAGACTGAGCGTTGTCCTCGGGAAAAAGTTACTTATTGTGATTGAATACAGTTCTGCTGTTGCTGTGATTCTACAGTACCACATGAATGCCCAGTTTGAGCTCCAATATGTACAATTAAATTCTACTAACTATCCCCCTGTTCACACCAAGACCCATTCACCCATCAGCCCTGTACTTAGTGACATGGCCTGATTTCTGATGTGGTAACACTTGCATTTTCATATTCTCATTCTGCTCAGGAGTCTCCCTGGTGTCACGCCTCTAATTTGTTACATTACTCAAACCTTTAACATATTTATCTGAATCGTATCCATTCCTGTAATGCTATTATCTGAATTCGAAGTGAATGTGTCCCCCTCTGTTTCTCTCCCTGACTATGATTAAGAGCTCTGTAGTCTCAGTGGTGTCACCCTTATGTATGTTCAGAACGAATGAATGTGTGCACCTTGTGTTATTGTTTACTTCCCAGTGTCAGGTGCTCTGTATTGGACGAGACGTTTGAGCAGCTTTGACACACGCCTGTGGAACTTGCTCAAAAACAGAAATTGCTGAAGAAACGAAGCCGGTCTAGAAGCATCTTGTGGTGTGAAAGCTGAGTTAATCTTTTGGGTGCAGTGACCCTTCCACAATGCTTCTAATTTATCCAGCAATATCTGTATTTTTATTTCCGGTGCCCATTCATTTCTGGAGAAATTCAGCAGGTGTGGCAGCATATCCAGAGACAAAGAAACAGAGCTCACGTTTCAAGTCCAGTGTGACACTTCTTCAGAACTGAAATGGATTGAAAACTGAGTTTTTAAATCCCTTGACGGAGTTGGGGAGTGGGTGACGGGGAGATGAGAGTGTCGCAAAATATAAACGAGCTTTGAGGAGTGGTGAACAAGGAGTGATGTGAAATGGCTTTAAATTAAGATGTGAATTGGGGAAAGGGCTTCTCTCCATTGAGTGCAAGATAAAGAAGACATAACCACACAATGTCATAGGGAGGCCAGGAGGGAGAATGTATGAAAAATGGAGAACTGCCATAATAAGGTCACGCTCTGAAGTTATGGAATTGTATATTAGCCCCTACAGGCTGTAACATACCAAAGTGTAAAGTGAGGGTTCTGTAAAGTGAGCTTGGGTTGTGATGCATTCGAATATTGCAGTAGACCAGGACTGAAATGATAGCATGATAGCAAGGTAGGTTATTGAAATGGGAGGCAATGAGAGGGTCGGGGCATTCCTACAGACAGAGTGGGAGTGTTGCTCAAAGCAATCTCTTCTTTGGTTCCCCTCAGTGTAAAGGAGACTGCATTTGAGCAGGAATGATAAGAGACTGTTTGGAAAAAGTACAAATGAAATGCTGCTTCACCTGGAAGGTGCGATTGGGGCCTTGGACAGTGAGAGGAAATAGGTGAATGGGCAAGTGTTGCAGCTTGTGCAATTGAATGGGAAGGTGCCATGGAGGAGTGCGTAAGTGTTCAGAATGATGGAGGGTGTCACAGAGGGAATGGTCCCTGTGAAATATTGAAAATGGATAGGAGGGGAAGATGTGTTGATTGTGCTGTCCTGCTGGAGGTGGTGGAAGTGGCGGAGGTTGATTCTGTGAATGTGGATTCGAGTGCAGTAGGAAGTGAGGACAAGGGGAGGTCAATCTTTGCTCTGGGAAGGAGGGGACGGAGTTAGGGGAGAAGCGACGGAAATTGGACAGTCACAGCTGAAGGATTGGTATAACAGACATTCAGTGGGTGTGAGGGAGCAGAGAGAATACGGTGACCCTTATCCTGACAGAGCGGGGAAGGTTATTGATGCTTGTCATGTATTGCTGGACATTTCTTCAGACCGCAGATATTGTACTGAGCTTGGTGGGTCTGGTGGTGTGGCCCCTTCTGGGAAGAAAATGGTCCTCCTCTGTACTAGCCCATCCTCCAGGACCTCTGTGCCCCTGTCAACAAACCGTGGTGTAATTGCCCCTTATCTGCCATGGTCGGGGTAAACTGTGCAGGGCAGTTCCGAAGTGAGAAAGCTCAACCATGTGCCTATTGAGCTTTTAAAGTTGGAACCAGTGACAGGGATCATGGAATATCCAGGGACATCTGAGAAATGGTGAGTACCTCCAGCCATGATGGGTGGGAGAATCGGGCTGGCATTGAATGAGAGGGATACCGGTGGTGGGGGGGGGGGGTGTAGTTCATGAGATGAGTTCGATAAGATATCACCAGGAAACTAACTCCTCCTCGTGCAGACAATCACTCTATCAAACTCAATGAAAATGGCACTGAAACAAATTATTGTTAAATTCAGCCCAACGAGTCGGAGAATGTGCTGACCCTGCTCCCAGTTATAGAGCTGCAGAACAAATACTCATCCAAAACTCTCCACCATCTTAACTAACACCAATATCCTGTTCACCCATCATTCATCGAAACAGTGACCCATTTTGCAGGGTGTTTTCGAAATGTTTTCATTTTACACTTCTTAAACCTACCATCAGATACTTCTCTGAAATTCTCTCTCAATCTCCCTGTTCTTTTACCAAACTCCTCCCATTTGGTGGCATTTCAGCTGATTCATGGCCGCTTTCTGGCTGTGAGTTTCACGCCCGTAGCACACCGTTGTTATGGCACAATGGAGATATGGAGCTGGAAATGGATGGGAGCTGCACATCCTGTCACTTCCAACATGGGCTGCAAGTTTCTCCACATACAACAATGATCTAACACAGTGTTACTCAGCAATGCAGTGGTTAGTGTAGACAGCTGTACATGCTGGGAAGGTACCTATTCTATATTAACAGATAACATCATTGCTATTCACTGCAGAGCTCCCCATGCTGGAAAGAATCCTAGTCCATGTTTATGGAACAATGCACTTGTGCGCTCTGCAGGTTTAAATATCAATGCACTGTTTGACGGATAAGAAGTGGATTGGTGAGCTCTGAACATTGTTCAATCCTGGACGTATTGCTAAGCAATGCACTGGCCGAGTTTACGCTTAATGATGATCATATATCTCATCTGGGCTTATACATGTGTGGGCATGATCTGTGAGGTGGATTGAGTATCCGATATAATTCCTGATAAAACTATCACTCCTCCAGCTCGGTCCATTCCGCGATTTAACTCCATATTTCTGCAACATGTTGTCGATTAATTAATTACCCAAGTAAAAGGTGAATATCTGTCGCTCTTGTATTGGAAATGGACATTGTGACTTGGACCGAACATGTTTTTAAAAATTTTTTAAAGCTAAATGTGAGGTGCTGTGTTTCAGATACAATTCGCTTGTTCAAGATATTCAAATTAAGCAAAGCACAATTTATTCAAACCCTGTTTGGCTGCAAGGACCACAAGGAATGGGCCGTATCTACACTGTCTATGGCACTGTAGGAGCCTCTAAAAATGCCTAGCTCCACCTAAGCAGTTAAATTATGGTAAGATAAATGTCAAATTAAACATAAATAAATCAAACGAAAGGATGCAGCAGGCCTGGTGATCAGACACCGACGGTCTCGGGACCACCGCAATTTCTACCTTGCCAAAACACAGTAGAAACATCAAGCTTGTGAAGAGGAAGCATCATCTCTCTCCCTCACCTCTATTTTTGCAACTGGAGATGTGCCAATAACCCAATAGTCAACGATGTCAACATCCCACCCATACCAAGTATTATTGTGTTATATCAGGGTTATCGTGAAAGAAGTTAACTGGAGCTGTTTGTTCAGTGACTGTGATCAATATCAGTCTTCCTGGATCTAACTGGGTCACTTGAGGCTTTACCTCGTCCATAATTAGGGGATTCTTTCAATTTGTTATGCCATAGTATTTGGGGCAGTGTAAGAAACCACATGATTGGGATCAGCAGCTGGAGAGAGAGGAAGAATTCAGAATCTGAAAATATGAGAATGTTCCAGCAATGGATCAAAGTCTGAGAACATTAGACTGGAATGTCCCAACAATGGACAAGAGTTTATCGTTTGATCTTTACTATCTTTCGCGGGATTGGGCATGGTTACAGTTGCGGATATTAGCCATACTCATGATTATTCAAGCTGGATATTATCCCATCCTCGCTATTATTGGTGTTCCTGGTAAGCCTATCTCTGTCAATTCTATCAACGATGGTGAAGGTTATTGCTATTCTAGTTAATTATATTTAACAAATATATGAACTTTCAGTCACAAATTCCACTTCCTTTGCATGCATTTCCAAACTTCTTACTCACAAACATCTAAGAAGGGACAAGACTGTTCGGAACCTTGAATTTCCTTTTTGCCCTGAACTGTTTTATTCTCTTTATTCTCTCTGTCATCAAATCTGCCAATTCCAAACTCCCTAATAACCCCAGTCTCCAGCTATGCCTCAGTGCCGTTGCTAAATTACCTATCATCTACCCCTTCGTTAAAGACAGATTTTACGGCTCCAATTCTCCTCTGACCACTCTTCCAGTTACAAATATTTTGACTACAAGCCTCTCCTTGTCTCCACAGTTACTTCACAACAGGGACTCTGTATCAGAGTAGTAGTGTCACTGACCATGTAATTCAGAGGCATAGGTTGTTTCTCGAAAATCATTGTTTGAAATCCTACCACAGCTAATGTCTAAACTTAAATTCGAATGACAATAATTGGAATGAAACAAATTTCATTCATGGCAAACATAAACCATCAGTATTTCTTTTCTTATTTTAATTATAACCTTTGTTAAAGAAAGTAAAACATTTTGTCCTGTTTGAACTAAGCGTGATTTCAGACTCACAACAGTGTAACTGGCTTCTGTTAGATTCTGGAAAGGATCCTGCAGACTGGAAATCAGCTGTTGTCAACTTAAATATTTAAAACAGGATGGAGAGGGCAAACACAAAACTAAATAGATTGATACCAACTGTGAGAAAAATATTGTAAGGAATACAATAATAAGGAATATGACAACTAGACATTTGGAGAATAGTGTTGAAAACGTGTTGCTGGAAAACCGCAGCAGGTCAGGCAGCATCCAAGGAGCAGGAGAATCGACATTTTAGGCATGAGCCCTTCTTCAGGAAAGGCTCCTGCAGAAGGGTTCATGCCCGAAACGTCGATTCTCCTGCTCCTTGCATGCTGCCTGACTTGTTGCGCCTTTCCAGCAACACATTTTCAACTCTGATCTCCAGAATCTGCAGTCTTCACTTTCTCCTCCTTGGAGAATAGTGATGTGATTTGGTATAGTTGGCCTAGATTCAGGAAAGGGAAATTATCTTTGATAAACTTGCTGGAATTTGTGGAGATTGACTGCCATGACATCGACAATTGAGAACCAATGGAAATGGAGTATTTAAATTTTCAGCAGACGTTTGATATAGTTGAATACGGTTGAGTGGGGAATGTTAACTTTCTTGCATATGTAAGTGTGAAATATATACCATATGGATTAAAAAGTGGATATTGGAGACAATGAAGGGAGTAGGATTTTACTCGGGACTGAAGGCTTGTTGGATATCAGAAGGATCAGTGTTTGGGCAATAGCTGTTCACAAGCTATAAAAACTGAATCAGATGCGAATAAATAACTTCATTCACATTTATGTTTTTTTTCAATGGTGAGAGATCGAGAAGTGCTGTTGTTGAAAAGGACGTGGATGACCTTGGTCATAAGTCACCAATAGAATTCTTACGTTGAAGGAAGTAAGTGATATGTGGCTGTTCATGCAAAATGATTGAAATACCAGAGTTGGTATATCTTTCCCAATGGTAGTGTTTGTTTTGAAAATTCTTGTTGGATTGTGTACAGATTTGGTCTTTCTTATAAATAATGATCTGTTTGTCACAGAGAGAGTGCAAAGGAGTTTCACCAGACTAAATCTTGGCATGATGGTACCATGATTAGAGAGTGTAGGAATGATATGTTTAATTTGTAGTGCTGTGAGAGAATAAGAAGTTTCAACTTCATGGCTACGGACGGACACTGATTACATCCCAAAATTCCACACTATTCATTGGATGTTTGATTCCCAAAAGTTTATATGCCTCTTCAGAACCCCAATTTCGATTGACAGAAAGGTACAGGCTCTGAAGGGACTCTGGACACTTGAATGCACAGTTACTGTGTGACTCTGTATTGAATGTCACTTTGTACACAATCCTGTCAGCAGTCACAATACCTTCATTCTGAAAGAGTTAACAATTCTGCACCAGCTTCTGACCTCCATAGAGACTATGGGTCTGCTTTCTTGAAGATAGAAGACAGCTTGGAGAATAGTTAATAAGGTTGGCGTCATTCCTACTACCAGAAAACCATGTTAAAGTACAACATAGGTAGTATGAGTAATTAAGCCATGTGGACCAGGTTGGAACATCCCATCTGTTCAGTCACTTCTCCATTTGTTTGTGATGTTGGAGCATCTCTGATACCTTCCTGTTCCTGTCTTAGTGACTTGAGAAGCTGAATGACGTCTTCCTGTTCCTTTCTAAGTAACTCCAGATGTGAAATGATCTCTTTCTGATCCGGTATAAGTGACGTGTGGGAGTGAGCAGATTCATTTTCTTCTTGCGTAATAGGCAGGAGGGACTCAATGAGCTACTATACATCCTGTCCAATAGTTTGATGGGCTAAATAACTTCCCCATATTCTTGTGAACCCAGATTGTGGTGCTGAACGAGCACCTCCGCTTACTGTGGAAATGTGCAGTGTCTGCCATTGCTGTTACATGAATGTTACCCAGGCTTTAACAGCATGATCTTGAATGGTATCTCGTTCTAGTTGCACATGGACACTGACTACTTCAAGAGCTGAGTAGGAACAGCTTGTTCTGAACATGATGTAAACTTCTGCGAATATCCCCATTTCTGCTCAGTTTGGACTCAATGGGCTGAAAGGGCTCCTCCCACACTGTAGGCATTCTATTCTGACCGACTGGAGATGCCTGGGCTGAAGGAGCTACCCTGAAGATCTCCTACAAATGTGTCCCATGGCTGAGATGATTGACGTCCGGCGGTGATAACCATCTTCTGTTGTGCTGTGAATGACTCCAAACAGTGGAGAGGTCACAATCGATTCTCATTAAGTGCGATTTTGCTCAGGCTCCTTGATGTCATCCTCAGTCAAATACTGCTTTGAGTTCAGGACCAATCTCTCTGCCTGAGCCCATGTGTTCCCTCTTTTTTTTCATATCAATGGTGTAGAAGCAGAGAATGTTTTCTTCAAACAGAGGGTAGTGAATGTCAGGAATTCTCTTACACAAAGGAGCGAGATCACTGAAAGGGTCCAATGGTGTTCTGCATGGATCAGTTCTTGGACCTCTGTAGTTGTGACTTTTATAAATGAACTTCGATGAGGAAGTGGAAGCGTTGGTTAGCAAGTTTGCTGATAACACGAAGGTTTATAGAGTCGTACATAGCGTGGGGGGGGGGGGGCTATTGGAAGTTGCAATGGGACATTGACATAATGCCAAGCTGGGCTAAGAAGTGGCAGATGGATTTCAAATTGGAGAAGTGTGAAGTGATTACCTTTGTAAGCTTGAATTTGAATGCAGAATACAGGGTTATAGATAGGATTCTTGTTAGTGTGGAGAAATAGATGTATCTTGGGTTCCATATCCTTACAGCCTTCAAAGATACGACCGAAATTGACTGGGTTGTTAAGAAGGTGAATGGTGTGTTAGCTTTTATTAACGGGGGATTGATTTTAAGAGCCGCGAGGTTATGCTGCATCTCTATAGAGCATTGGTTAGATCACACTTGACATATTGTATCCTGTTCTGGTCATCCAATTATAGGAAGGATATGGAAAATTTAGCAAGGATGCAGAGGAAATTTTTCAAAATGCTGCCTGGACTGGAAGTCCCGTCTTATGAAGAAAGCTTGACAGATCTAGTGCTTTTATCATTGGCGTGATGAAGGATGAGAGGTAACTTGATAGAGATAAACAAGATGGTGAGATGTGTGTGTGTGTGTGTGTGTATTATATTTCTATATATGTGTGTGTGTGTGTATTTTTATTTATATATATATATGTGTGTGTGTGTGTGTGTGTGTGTGTGTATGTATGTGTGTATATATATATATATATATATATATATATATATATATATATATATATAAATCAGACATTGGATAGCCAGAGTTTTTTTTTCCTCAAGGCAGAAAAGGCTGTCAGGAGGAGGCATCATTTGGAGCAAAGTTTCGAGGAGACCTCAGAGGTCGGTTCCTTATACAGAGAGTGGTGGGTGCGTGAAATGCACTGCCAGCGGTGGTATTTAGTCAGTTATATTAGCGACATGTAAGCTACTCTTACATAGGCACTTGGGAGGATTGTACAATTTAGTGTATGTAGGCTAGTCTCATCTGAGAGTGGGATAAAATTTCGATGCAACATCTCGGGCAGAACGGCCTGTATTGTGCTGTACTGTTCTAGTTCTATCTTCTATGAAACTATTTAAAGAGTGGGGCAGATGAATTTTGACCTATCAGAGAGGTGAGGGCTATGAGGAATCGGGCATTAAAGAGGATTTGCAACCTAGAGCAGATCAGCCATGATCTTAGTGAAGGGCAAGGCAGGATTGGGGTTTGAACAATTTGCTCCTGTTTCTGATGTACGCCCATTCTGTTATTGGAAAGTTAGTGGCTGTTATTTTCCTGGAAGTTCTGTTATTGAATATTGTAGTCAGGGAGGCCAGAGGATTCTGTGAGCCATCTCTAGCTGTGGTCTAGGTGCTGTATTCACAGTGAATCTGGGTCTACAATATGACCAACAAATGGGGCACAGGTTGCAGAGAGGGGACGCTCTGTAAAGAGAGATGAGGGGCGTCTTTCATATCCAGCCTGAGTTTTCTAATTCTAATTTCCAAATCTCCCAAACTGTGTGGGGCAGTCTTCAGTGACTAATGGTCTTACTTGTTTCTGTGTACTAGGTCATAGCAGTAAATGGACATCAACTTCTCCTGTCTAGCAAGTTTGAGGGATGAATGGAACACAGAGATATGGGACTGAGGAGCAAGAGTGGGTCATTAGACACTTTGAGGCTTCTCCACCAGGCACTAAGATTGTGGCTGATCAGGTTGTGGTCTCAGCTCCACCTTCCTGTCTGTATACCATTATTACTTCTCTACTAACTCAGCTTTGAATAAATGTAAACAAAGAGGAATGTCAAACTTCTGGGGAAGAGAATTCCCACTTGATAGGTCCTTATAGAATTTTCCCCATCCCTCTGATGGAATCAGAGAGCCATGCAGCATTGAAACAGATCCTTTATTCCAGCTTACCTATGCCAACCAGTTATCCCAAACTTATCTAGTCCCATTTACCATCATTTTCTCCATATCCGTCTGAACCATTCCTATTTATGTACCTATCCATATGTATTTTAAACGTGTAATTGGACCCACTGTCAACATATTCTCTGACAGAACTTACCATATACGCACCACCGTCTGCATGAAAATGTAACTGCTAAGGTCCACTCCAAATCTTCAACCTATCCCGTCTAGTTCTGGATTCCCTACCCTGGGAAAATACTATCATTCAGACTATCCATGCCCCTCAGGATTTGAAAAACCAAATTTCATGCCACCATTCACTTTCCACCAGTCCAGGGGAAGAGGCCTCAACCTGTTCATCCTCTCCATGAAGAGCAAACCCTCCAGTACTGGAAAATACTCGTAAACCTGTTCTGCACCCTCTAAACATCCTCCCTTCAGGAGAGCCAACCGAATTGTGCATAGTATTCTTAAAGTGGCCTCACCAGTGTCCTGTCCAGGAATAACATGCCACATCAACTCCTGTACTCAATATTCTGACCGATTAAGACAAGCGTGTCAAACGTGTTCTTTACCACCCTGTCTATCTGCGACTCCTCTTTCAAGGAACTGTGAACCTGTACCCGTAGGTCTCTCTGTTCGGCAGCATTCTCCAGTGCACGACATAGTTTAACTTACCAAAATGCAAAACCTCACAAGTATCTAAATGAAACTCCCTCTGCCAGTCTTTGTGACTTTGATGGGGTCAAGAGTGCCGCTGTACTCTGAAGTAATTTCTTCACTGTCCGCTGCACCACTTTGTTGATGTTATCTGTTAACTTACTAAGCATGCCTCTGATATTCACATCCTAGTCATTTACATCCATGATGAAAAGCAGTGAGCTCAGCACTGATTCTATCAGCACACCACCGGCCTCAGTCTGGAAAACAATTCGTTATCTTCAAGACAATTTTATATCCAATTCGAAAACTTTCCCTGGATTCCATGTGACTTAACCTGTTTTCGATGAGGAACCTTATTAAACGCCTTGCTGAAGCCAGTGTAAAAAAAGTATACCACAGTGCCTTCTTCAACCTTCTTTGTCACGTTCTCAAAATACTTAAACACATTAATGTGTCATGGTCTCCATCGCACAAAGCCATGTTGACTACCCCACATCAGTCCTTGTCTTTCTAAATGCACGTAAATCCTAACCCTCAGGTACCCCTCCAACAACTTGCACTACACTGACATTAGGATCACTGAGTCGATAATTAATTGTGATTTTGGATCACCGTTCCCTTTTCTAGTCCCACTCCTCCACTGGTCACAAAACAATTCAATTATAATTAAGTTGGTGATATGGGCAATGATATAGTTCTCAGAGAGTGTAAGGAACAAGTCAGGCAGATTTATTTGATCTACTCTAACAACACGTTTACGACTAAAATAAAGTTACTCAAACTATGATGGAAAGAAGAATGATGAGGGGATATTGCAAATATGTACATTGGTATTTCCCATTGAAAAATACTGAGGCACAAACACACACACACACACACACACAAACACACGTGTTTGATAACAAACTGGAAATGAAAATCTCTACAATGTTAACTTGAAAGAACTTTGTCCAAATATTACTGGAACTAATGACAAAAGGAAAAATGAGAGGTTGGCCCGTATGTTGTCCTACTTGCAGAGTCAGTGAGTCCTACAGCATGAAGACAGGCCCTTGGGCCCAAACTGGTCCATGCTGACATAAATGTACATCCACGCTCAACCTGTTTCTCTGCATTTGGCCCATATGCTTCTGAACCTTTCCTATCCATGCATTTGTCCAAATGCCTTTTAAATATTGTAAATGTAAATGCCTGAACTACTTCCACTGACAGCTCATTCTATTTACGCACCACCTCTTAGATTAGATTAGATTACTTACAGTGTGGAAACAGGCCCTTCGGCCCAACAAGTCCACACCGACCCGCCGAAGCGCAACCCACCCATACCCCTACATTTACCCCTTACCTAACACTACGGACAATTTAGCATGGCCAATTCACCTGACCCGCACATCTTTGGACTGTGGGAGGAAACCGGAGCACCCGGAGGAAACCCACGCAGACATGTGGAGAACGTGCAAACTCCACACAGTCAGTCGCCTGAGGCGGGAATTGAACCCAGGTCCCTGGCGCTGTGAGGCAGCAGTGCTAACCACTGTGCCACCATGCGGCATTCTGTGTGAAATTTTCCTCTCTTGGTTTCTTTTATTTTTTTCCCCTTTAAACGTAAACTGATGCACTCGTCCTCGATTCCAAAACCCTGAAATAAAAAGACTGAATTCATTCAGTATATCCATGCCTCTCATGACCTTGTACAGAATTTTTTAAGAACTCACCCCAGCACAACCCCCCATCCGCCCCACCCTTTCAATCTCCTTTGTTCTAAAGAAAAATATCCCTCCTTGTCCAACCTCTCTCTGTAACTCAGGCTGTTGGGTCATATCAACATCCTTGTAAATTTCGCCTGCAATCTTTCCAGTTTAATAAAATCCTTCCAACAGCAAAGTGACCAAACCTGAACACAACACTGCGAGTGCGGCCTCGTCCTGAAATGTGCACCATAACTTCCCAACTTCTATACTCAATGCCCTGACTGATGAATGCCAGTGTGACAAAAGCCTTCTTCACTTCCCTGTCCCCCTGTGATTTTACTTTCAGAGAACCGTGCATCTGTACTCCAAGGTCCCTCTGTTCCGCTACCCTCCAGTCTTCTGGGACCTCGCCTGTAGCTAATGATGATGCCAAAATATCAGCCAGGGTCCCTGTAGTTTCTTCTCCAACCTCCTGCTGTGTTCTTTGATACATCTGGTCAGAACCAAGATTTGTATTCACCTTCCTACATTCTAATACATCCAACACCTCCTCTACTGTGATATGGACTGTCAACAACATATCACCAATAACTTCCCTAAGCTCCCACACCAAGTCTTCAAGTACTTGTTCACGTTAAACACAGAGGAGAAATATTCATTGAGAACCTTGAGGATTTCCTGTGGTTTCTCATATACAGATCCACTTTGGTCCTTGAGGGGGCGTATTATCACTGCGGTTATTTTCTTTTCTTTAATATACTTAAACAACCTATTTGGATTCATCCTGATCTTCTCAGCCAAGGCTATCTCGTGCCCACTTTTCGCCATCCTGAGATCCTTCTTCAGTAAACTCCTGTATTCCTGGTATATCTCCAGGGATTCCTTTGATATCATCTGCCTGGACCTGAGCCACACCTCTTCAATATCTCTTGTCTTCCAGGACGGGATCCCTCCTTATGCCAACCTTGCCCTTCACCCCCATAGGAACATATAAACCTTGAACTCCAGCCATCTTACTATTCAAGGTTTCCCAGTTGTTGGAGGTCCTTTTGCATGCAATCAAATTGTTCCGAACAATCCCTGCAAGTTCCTGTCTAATTCCATCAACATTGACCTTGCTCCAAGTTAGAACTTGCGCTGTGTACCTGTTTGTCTCTCTCCATCACTATTTAAAGATTAATAGAACTATGGTCACTGGTCTCAAAGTGCTCCCCCACTGTCACCTCCATCACCTGTCCCGCTCTATTTCCCAAGAGATGGTCGAGTTTGCCAATTCCCAACAGGACCTTCTCTATACTGCATGAAGAAAGTTTTCTAAGCACACGTAATATATTCACCCCATCATCTAAGCCATTAGTTCTGTGTCAGGCCCAGTCTATATTCATAAAATTAAAATCTCCTACTATGAGAATTCTATTGCCTCTGCAAGTGTCACTATCTCTCCACATATTTTTGTTCCTCTAACTCCCATTGATTTTTGGGGGTCCATGGTACAACCCCAATAATGTCATCATCCCCTTCTTATTTCTTATTCCACACACAAAGCCACACGGGATGATCGTCCAGGTATTTTATCTCTGATCATTGCTGTGATACTCGCCTTAATCAAAAATGCAACTCACCCTCCACTCCTTCCACCACCACTATCCCGCCTAAAGCAGGTGTAGCCTGTTGCATTAAGCTGCCAGTCCATCTTTCCCTTTGCCATGTTTCTGTAATGGCTATAACATCCCAGTCCCTCGTACTTATCCATGCCTTGAGTTCATCGGCCTTACCAGGCAGCCGTCTTACATTGTAACAGATGCAATTTAATCCAACAGGCATTCCTTGCTCGCTGTCATGTTCCAGCCTGACCTGTTTCTTCACTTTGCTTTTTCTAATTACTGCATCTCCTTCCAGCCTCACACTTGTCACCCTGCTGTTGATGATCCCATACCATCCCCAAACCCAGCCAATCTAGTTTAAACCCTCCCATGTAGCACTAGCAATCCTCCCTGCTAGGATATGGCCCCCTTCCTCCATTTCAGGTATAACCAGTCCCCCTTGAATAGGTCACCTCTGCCCCACAAAACTTCTTAATAATCTAAAGATCTATATTCCTACCCTGCCCAAATTCTTTAGCCACACATTCATCTGCCATAACGACTTGTTCTTACTCTCACTTAGTACATAGCACTGGACGTAAACCGAAGATTGCCACTGCCATCGTCCTGGCTTTTAGCCTTTTTCCTAGCTCTCTGAAATCACTCTGCAGGACCTCTTCACTACTTCTAACTCTGTCATTTTGTACCAACATGCACAATGACTTGTGGATGCTCCCGCACCCTGGTGAGAACGTTCTGCAGCCTCTCTGAGACATCCTGGACCCTGGGACGTGGGAGGCAACACACCATCGTGGATTCCCATTTGCAGTCACAGAATTTCCTGTCTGTTCCCCTCACTATCGTATGTGAATAATTACTTCGGAAGTTATTCTGCTCGCACAACTTCTGACAATGGGATTTCTTCCTGAAACAGTTGAATTTGGCTAAACCCCCTTTGATTCAAGCAGGTGGGGAGGTTCCAAAGAATACTCATGATGAATCCTCCATGAGTTACAAAACCGACTGGGCTTTTTTGTTAGCTCGCACATATTGCTGTGATGAGGGACAGAGAAAGAGAAAGGGAGGAACAGACTGTTCCTTCTCAAGTAGGTTACATTTTTCCATTCTAAGTTGAATCAATAATGTTATCAGAACTCAGACTGGACTATGTGTGCTGTCCTTGAACATTGTCTGAACATTATGGCTCCATCACATTCCCTGATCCATGCAGGCGCATCATTGCTGCTGTCATACACAGACTCATTTCATTAACAGATAATGACCCTATTTTTGATTCGAAGATGTATTTATATGTACCCGCGTAATATAAAAATAAAATGTTTAATGTATTCACAATATCTTCATTAAAATTAATGTCTTACCTTAAACCAATACAGAAATGTCTGGAAAAGCTCAGCAGGTCTATCAGCATGTCTGAAAAGAAATGACAGTTAACGTTTCTGGTCTAGCGACCTTGCCTCAGAACCTAGCTTATTCTTAAATTGCATCCCCAGTTTTTTTCTCCCACACAAGAGGAAATATCCATCAGGTATTCACCAGCTACTCGCTGCTCATGATCGTATCAGGTCAATAAGAACATCTGTCATTCTCAGTCCTAAACAGCTAATCCTTCATGACATAATGTGTACATCACTAGGCCGAGTAAAGAGAAACATCTTTGAAAACTTTGAAAACCGTTTAGCTTTTTTTCAGTTTTGGGGATCATAACTTCAAACAATACATCAGATGTGGTCTCAGCAATGCCATACACTGATGCAGGAAAACATCACTAAGATCAAACCTCACCCCCTTGCATGAAACAGCATCATTCCGTTTCCATTCCAAATCAGTTGCCGCATCTTCACAGTAACTTGATGTGCTTCATGTGCTAATACACACAAATCTCTCTGCACCACCAAGTTCTGCATTTTCTCTCCATTTCAATTATTTGCTGCTGTTTTGCCATTTTCCCAAAACACAAAATTCCAGTCACCCACATTGTACTGATAGTTATTTTGTCGCAAGTTTACTCACTGCCCTCCACTATCTGTATCCTATTGCGGAGGCTCTGCCTCCACTTGACATCTTATTGAATGTTTATCCTGGTGTATGAGCAAACTGAGCTCCAATATATTCAGCCTCTTCATTCAAGGCATTAAGCTAGAGTGTATACTGTTCATAAACTCACACTGATCTTTGAAGAATTCTACTAGTTACAGCTTTCCAACCTCAAAAAAAGTAATTATCTCAAATCTGTATTTCAGGTTAGCTAACCAGGGCTCCCCTGTTCCTGTGTAACTGCCCAGAAAGGTTGTATGGCCTTCTGCTGTGCGGTGTAATTTAGTCAATGAGTTGAATGACTATATTCTATTCCTGTGTAACTCCATAGAGGGACAGAGTTGCCTCCACCTGACTCATTGTAACGATTCTGACTGGCTGAAAGGGGTCTTCTTCTCTCTCTCTGTAACAGCCTCGAGATGTGAACTGGGAGGTCCACACGTGGGATAGGAGTAGCAGTAGGCCATTCGGCCCCTCCAGCCTGCTGCACAATTTAGCAGCATCATGGCTGGTCTGACTGTAGCTGACCACCACTATCCTGTCTGTTCCCACTAAATATTGACTCTTCTGTCCATCAAAGATCACTTAAGGTCAGCCTTGAATATCTTCAATGACCCAGTCTTCACTGTTCCCTGGGGATGACAGCGCTCTCGATCACACAGTCTGAATGAGAATGGAACAACGTTATCTCAAATGTTAATGGGAGACCCTTTAATTTGAAAATGTGTTAACCTCACAGCAAGTTACCTGCTCTTTTCAGAAATAAGGGCAAAACAAATGGGAGGAGTCATAGACCATTGAGTCCCTCAAACCTATCCCACAGTCCCATTGACTGCTCAGTAAAATATTTATTAATGTCAGCCTCCATTGCACCCTTGGGAAAATATTCTTGGCATCTTAAGACCATACAGCATAGGAAATTGAAATATGGCCATTTCACCCATCAACTCTACTTTGCTGTTCGGTGCTGCCTGACATGTTTCTCAACATAATTCTCCCGCCTTCTCACTGTAACTCTGGATCCATGTTTTAATTTAAAAAATCTATCTCTGGATTAAAGACACGTATTTGGCTGTGTGTGTGCGTTTCAGTGTATATCTGTTTAATTCTGTTTAATTAATGGTAAAACATCATGGGCTGAAGGACCTGTTCTCTGTTGTATTGTTCTATGTTCTATGTAATGGCAGGAGACACAGAATAAAATCGGTTGATACATCACATGAAGGAAATTTATGACATTGAAATGAAGCCACCATCATTAATTATGAAAAGCCCATCTGCTTGGTTCATGTCCTTTCGAGAAGGCAATGGGTCATCCTTCCCTGGTCAGACCTCAATGTGACTGCAAACTCATAGCAATGTGTTGTACTATTTACTGTCCTGTGGAACATCTGAACCAGCCACTCAGTACAAGATCGGCAAAACATGTTGGCCTGACCAGGTCTTGCACACATCTCGTAAGGGAAGAACAAAAGGAAAGGTAGATCCCTTCCTCTGACTCTTTCCTGTATGTCTTCAGCTCATTCTCATTCAGGCATATGACCATTCCCCACATTAAGTGCATTCTTTCTTCGTCTCTCCCCGAGCATGATGTTCATCTCCATCTGCATCTCTGGTGCTGCCTTTATTGATGCTGACATACAGATGTAAGGAATTTCTTAATTCCACATCATTCGTGGTGCATTGAGAAGGAATGTATTTTTTTTATGACACAGGAAAGAAATGGAGACGTGTAAGTGTGGAAATATAGTTATTGTGATCAACCTTGAGAGTGTTGTTGAGGCAGTCTTTGGGATATTGTGGACTGATTTTTTTTCTCTTCTTTATAAGGAATGATCACCTTGCCACAGAGAGAGTGCAATGGAGTTTCACCAGACTAATCCCTGGGGTGGTAGTACCGTGAGGAGTGAGGGGAGACTAATCACTAGTGCTGTGAGAGAATGAGAGGTGTTTGCATTGAAACTGGAGGGGGAGGGACAGTCATTCACGATGTACTAAACAGACACTGATACGGTGATAAATTCCGTGTTTTTTTAACTCAGCTAATCCAGCCTTCGAATAAACTCTCCCCACGTTAATACATTACAGTTGGTATGTGATCCTACACTGAACGTCACGCCAGCCGTAATCCTGACAGCAGCCACAATACCTTCATTCGAAAACAGTTAACTATTCCCACCAGCTTCTGACGTCCATGGAGAACATGGACATGTCTTCTAGGAGATGAAAGATGCCTCCTTGAGAATAGACACAAAATGTTTCGCTTCCTTCCTCAACGCCAGCAAATCACGTTAAAGTATCATGTGCACCACAGGCAAAGGAGCCACGAGGAACGTCGTGAAGCTGTCTCTGAGTGCAGTCTCTACTCCACTGGTTTGTCACATTGGAGAATCAATGACACCCTTCTATTCCTGGATAAGTGTTTCAAGGAGTTGGACGGTCTCCACCTCGTCCCATAGAACAGGTTCATGTGTTTGACTGAGCTCTGCCTGTTCCTGATTAACAGCTTAATGTGCTGACCAGACCCCTCCTCTTACTGTGAAACAAGCAAAAGGATTGAATGGGCTGTCCCTCTTCTTGTTCAGTAGTTTCGATGTGATGAACGGATTCTAGATATCCGTGTGCAACAACCTTGAGGTGCTGAATGAGCTCCTCTTTCAACCATGGAAATGTGCAGTATCTGGCCACCAACCCCAACCATCTTCCGTTGTGCTCCGAAAGACCCCAACCAGAGGGCAGTTACACCTGATACCCATTAAGCTCAAATAATTAGGTGGTCCCAATGACATCCTCAGTCAAATACTGCCTTGATATCAAGGCCACTCACTCTTCCCTGAGCCCCTCTGTTTGCCTCTTGTTTCAATCAATCGGTGATGGTGTATGCATAGGGAGTGATTTTCTCTCCCAGAGGGACATCAATGTCAGGAATTATCTGGACTAGAGAGTTAGGGGAGCTGCATCACTGAAAGCATTTAAACAGGAGGTAGATAAGATTTTTGACCTGTCAGAGAGCTAAGGGGTGTGAATAATGGAGCATTAAAGAGGAGTTCATAGGACTCGACAAGATGGCGGGTGATTCTCCTGAACTGCTGTGGACAGCTCTGCCTAACAGCCAAAGCAAAGTGGTATTTTTTTGCCATCACTGGTTAATCTTTGTGGTGGAACTATTAGCTTAAAACCGTACAGAACACGTATGTTATAATATTTGGGAGTCGGAAGGATACCAAAGGGAAAAGGAGTAAGCAAACAGCAGCAGGGAGGACCCTCCTCTGCAGCACCAGGCATTCCAGAGACTGCAGCAGCAGCAGCAGCAGCAGCAGCAGCCTCTCCTGAACCCCCCGGGGACCTAACATACTCACAGGAATTAGCTGCGGCGATGGAGAGAGTTACCTTGAAAGTTAGGGCTGCGATTGAATAAATCCTTGGGGAGATTCGTGCCCAGGTCCAACCGAACGCATCCATTCTGTAGAATCATGAGCTGGAGATCCAGAGCCTCGGGGAGAGGCTGGAGTAGGTGGAGAGTTGAACTAAGGCCTCGAAAGCGGCGAGGGAGTCGTCATCCAGCCGGTTCCAGGTGCCGGAGTAAAAAGTGCAGACCTTGCGAGACCACATCGATGACCTCAAAAATCGAGGTCGGAGGATAAATTTCCGAATTGCCAGGCCCCCTGAAGGTGAGGAAGGTGAGCAGCCAATCAGCTTCATTGAAAGCTGGGTGTCAAAGTTTTTGGGCATTCACGTTGAGTCTAGCAGGCTCCAGACTGAAAGGGCTTATTGGGTTACAGTGCACAGGTCAGGGCCCGTGGAGCGCCTCCGCTCAGTCCTGGTGAACTTCTATTCATATAAAAGCAAGCAATAAGTCATAGACGCTTCCAGATCCGTGGGAAAACATCCGCAGGTGCTGCTGCAAAAGGGGTCAAATATCATGTTTTTTTCCAGGATTTCTCTGCAGCTGTTTTTCGAAAGAGGAAATCCTTCGATGAAGTTAAAAAGAGGCCGAGGAACCTGTGCATCCAATACTCGATGAGATATCCGCAGTCCTTCGTTTCAGCCACAAGGACTCAGTTTATACATTTGACTCAGTGGATAAGGCTAAACATTTTGTGGACACTTTAAAATAGATAGATAGGCCTGAAAAATACGGTTAATGTTTGTTCTCTTTTCTATCATTCCCCATGTTTTTCCTTCCCTTTTTTATACCTTTCTTTCTTCCGAATAATTTCCTTTTTGGAAAGGGGACAAAAGACTTTGGAATAAGTTGTTAATTTATTTTAATAACTAGATTTTTTGATGGGAAATCTTGTGGATATTCTTTGTTGTGTCTCCCCTTTTTTTCTTTGTTCTGCTTCTCTTTTAGTCACAAGTAGGACTGACATGAAGCCAGGGACGGGTGGAGTGCTCATCCTTACTTTGTCTTTTTTCTATTGATTTAAGGATCATCTTCTTGTTTTTTTTTAATTTCTGGCTTAAGGCTGGGGCACAGTCCGGTTTTGAAGGAGTTGTGAAGGAGGTGATGGATAGGGTGAGTGCCCCCTATGGGCACAGGGAAGAGTTTTCCATTCAAATTTTTTTGTTTGGTTTTCTTTGTAGTTTGTTTGGTAGGAATAGTTGTTCATAGATATGATAGATTAGTTTTTGTATATATAGATTTTCAACTCTATGAGTCTTTACTTACTTATGCTCGGCGCTTTGTCAGCAGGGTTCTCCTTCTGAGGGGTTCAAGATTGTCTGAAAGAGGATAAGGTTAAGTGTCTTATTAAATGATACACCTGGAACATTAAGGAAAGTCATTTGCCTGTTAAAACGAAAAGAAGTGCTTTCTACCCTTAAGAGGGAAAGAGTTGATAACACTTTGTTGTAGGGAACCCATCTTGATGTTGGAGAACTCCTGAAATTACAACAGGGGAGTTTTGACTGGATATTCTTTTCATCCTTTACTAAGAAAAGCAGGGGAGAGGCGGTACGTATCCAGAAAACTCTTCCATTCACGGTATTAGAGCCAGTGAATGATGAACAGGGATGGTTTGCGATACTTAAAGCCCTGATACATGGGAAGCAATATGACATTTTAGTCGTCTACTGCCCTCCAGTGCATCCCCTCAAATTATTGATTCGTGCTTTCTTTAATTTGAGTACTTTTGGAACATGGCACATTATTATGGGGGGATTTTAATTGTCTTTTGGATCGACAGTGGGCAGGATGCTTTGTGGTCCCCCAACTATTTCTTCAGAAGACAAGCAGGTAGTTGACTTATGCGAGACGTTGGGGCTGGTGGACATTTGGAGATGTCTTCACCCTACCGGCAGCGACTTCACTTTTTCGCAAACCCACAGAAATGTCACATGAGGATTAACCTCTCTCATGCTCCCTCGGCTCTTCTGGATTCGATTGTGGGTTGTAAAATTGGGAATATAGCTATCTCTTATCACACGGCAGTATATTTGGAGATAAAGGCCAAGAGTGAAGGGCTAGGTTTGCAGCACAAGCATTTGGGCCCTTTTCTCCTTAAGGATTCCAAATTTGAGCAATGCCTTTTGAACGAGTTTCAGGAATTCTTGACTATCCAGTCAGGCATGGCTAGTAGTCTGTTCATGTTTTGGGGGAGTGCTAAGACCTTTGCTAGGGGATTAGGTATTTCCTATTTGGCTAGCCAGAAATGACAGAAGGAGGAACAGCAGCGTCTACTTGAAAGCTGGGAAGGCGGCACATTTTGCATGGCCTTTGGTCACTAATCTACAGAAGATCAACGCCCTTCGGGCTGCCTTGAATTCAATACCGGCACAAAATGGAAAGAAAGAACAGTTAAAAGTTCTGCACAGGTCTCATCTGGCACCAGAACATCTGACCAAGTTGAAAAAAAGGGGAATCTTCAGTTTCCCCCAAACGTAAAATAAGTGTAAGTAATTTTACCCATTGCTTGTCGACATGCCATAGACTTTGTGCTTACTTGAGCTCTGTGGCGGGAGAGATAGGGAGGGTATTGAGGACTGAAGTCAAACTAGACCAGATATCTCTCCTCTTAGGTCTACCGAATTTACCATCTTTAGACTGGCATGGGAAGAAACTACTTTACATTCTTGCATACTATGCACGGATTAAAATTGCGATGAATTGGGTGTCTGAGAAACAAACGGGCTTGCTGGGATTGCAGAAATACATTATGAAGGACATTTGCTTGGACTTTTTTGACAAACATGGTGCAGCACACAACAACCCACTTTTATAAGGCATGGCAGCACTACTTGTGTTATTTGGAAACGTATTAGCCAGTTGAGTTAACTATGGTGTTTGTTTAACCAGAATGGTTAGATTTGCTAAGCCCTGGGCCCGGGATGAGGGTCTCCTGAGTTAATACGGATACATTTACAATGCTCCTGTTCCTCTGTTTGGGAGCTTTGCACCGAGCATAGCTGTTTTGCATTTTGTGTTCCTTTTTGTTTTTTTCCCCTTTTTTTTGGTGTTGCTTTGCACAGTGTAAGGGTTTGTTTTGCATTAGAGGGTAGGTGAATAGTTAGGAGACAATTGTTGTATTGTAATTTGCGTTTTTTTCTTTTTATTATACTGATAATTGTTATTGTTTGCGTTTTACAATAAGTTTATATGTTTGTAAAGTTAAAAAATTGCTAATAAATATAGTTACCAAGATAAAGGAAAGATCTTGCCGGAGTTACGCTGAAAGATATTTGAATTCTGGAGAGACTAGAATATGTCACTTGCCAGTGATGTTATTATCAGGAAGGTAGAACTGAAAAACGTCAACCTGGCCAAAGATCTGGTAGGGGAGACAGCACATCTGATATGTGGATCATTGGGATTCCTGGGTCAGTGGACTTACACAAGGAGGACAGGATGGATATGAACTGGCAGCAATCTCCGACACGTGGATCGTTGAAATTCCCGAGTCGGGAGGCTATACACAAGATAGATAGATAGACCTGAACTGGCAGCAATCTCCGAATTGTGAATCATTGGGTTTCCCGGGTTGGTAGGATCTACACAAGATTCTAGATTAGAGTGGTGCTGGAAAAGCACAGCAGTTCAGGCAGCATCCGAGGAGCGGGAAAATTGACAATTCAGGCAAAAGCGCTTCATCGGGAATAGAGGCAGAGTACCTGCAGGGTGGAGAGATAAATGAGAGTCGGGTGCGGTTGGGGAGAAAGAAGCAGAGAGTACAGTAGTTGAATGAGGGTGAGTGTGGTGGTGCTAGGACTGGGAGGAGGGTGGGGGAAGGTGGCAAAGAGTACAATAGGTGAATGGGGAATGGGATGGAGGTGATAGGTCAAAGAGGAGAGTGGGGCAAGTTAGAAAAGAGTACAATGGGTGAATGGGGTGGGGATGAAGGTCAAAGAGGAAGGTGGAGTGGATAGGTAGAAAGAAAGGTAGGCAGGTAGGACAAGTTATGGTGACAGTGCTCAGCTGTACGTTTGGAACTGGGGTGAGGTGGGGGAAGGGGAAATGAGGAAACTGTTGAAGTTAACATTGATGCCCTGGGATTGAAGTGTTCCGAGGCGGAAGATGAGGCATTCTTCTTCCAGGCATCGGGTGGTAAGGGACCTGCGGTGAAGGAGGCCTAGGACCTCCATGTCCTCGGCTGAGTGGGAGGGGGAGTTGAAATGTTTGGCCACAGGATGGTGTGGTTGTTTGATGCGGGTGTCCCGGAGATGTTCCCTAAAGCGCTCTGCTAGGAGGCGCCCAGTCTCCACAATGTAGAGGAGACCACATCGGGAGCAACTGATACAATAAATGATATTAGTGGATGTGCAGGTAAAACTGTGATGGATGTGGAAGGCTCCTTTAGGGCCTTGGATAGAGGTGAGGGAGGAGGTGTGGGCACAGGTTTTGCTATTTCTGCCGTGGCAGCGGAAGATGCCAGGGTTGCTGGGGTGTGTGGACATGACCAGGTAGTCAAGGAGGAAATGGTCTTTGCGGAAGGCTGAAAGGGTGGGGAGGGAATAATATCCCTGGTGGTGGGGTCCGTTTGTAGGTGGCAGAAATGTCGTCGGATGATTCGGTTTATGTGAAGGTTGGTAGGGTGAGCACCACAGGGATTCTGTCCTTGTTACAGTTGGAGGGGTGGGATCTCAGGGCAGAAGTGTGGAATGTGGACGAGATGCGTTGGAGGGAATCTTTAACCAAGTGGAAAGTGAAATTGCGGGCTCTGCAGTCCTTAATTTTACCTAGGATCTACACAAGAAGAATGGAATGGGCCTGAACTGGCAGCAATTTCCTGGCAGGCAGGTTTGTTATTGTAACTCAGGAGGTTTTAAATTAGTGTGGACGGGATGGTCGGTGGAGGTGGAGGTGGGGGTGGGGGATGGGGAGGGAGAGAAGACCAGAGCAGAAGTTGGACAATACAGTGACTGAGGAGGAATTGGAGACTAAAACCAGTGCAGCTAAGATCAGCATCACAGAAGCAGAGGGCATTGAACTCAATGGAACTTGCAACCTGAAATGTGATTAGTTTCGTGTGAGGAATCTGGCAGGTCAGAATTTGGAGCTTGGGTGAGTACATATAATAACAATGTCCATATTACAGAGATTTCTTGTGTGAGGGACAAGAGAGCAATCAATCCAGTGGATCCAGAAATAGTTGTTGAATATGCAGTGAGTGGCTGGAGACAGTTGCTTAAAGTTAAATAATAATTCAGTACTTGTCGAAATCGGATCATGTGTAATGCAATGTACAGATTGAAGTGATAAAGGAGGAAACTCGAATCGTCTGTGTACAATATTTTCTGATTTACTGATAGTCTTTTGTAATCTCCTGTCATCGGCAAACAGCAGCAGAGAATTTACATCAGAGAATTTCAAACCAAATATCACGTCAGTATCTGATGTGTTTGGCTGAAGTGTATTTATTTCAATGCAAGGATTATTATGGGTAAACAGATGATCTTTGAGCCTGAATCCATACATGGGACTACGATGTTGGAAACATTATAGGGAGTTGGTTGAAAAAAAGGACAGGACTGTCTGCTCAACTTTCCAGGGTTTTGTTGTTTAATAGGAGCTAGAGGGGAAGGTAAAAGGAAGGGATTAGTTGCATTACTAATCAGGAAAATGTTACATCTGCACTTATAGAGGACGTAAAGGAAAGCTCATCTATTAAGGCAACATGAATAGAGCTCAAAGATAAGATGGATGCAAGACTGTGTTAGGATAATACTGTAGTCCCTCCAACAGCCACCAAGCGATTGAGGAACAAATATGGAGGCCGATTACGGAAAAGTGTATTTAAAAAAGAGGTGCAATAATGAGTGACTTTAACATCCCAATATTGACTGGGAGTCCCTAAGAGCAAGATGCTTAGATGGGGTACAATTTGTTAAGTGAATCCAAGAAAGTTATTTGCAGCGGTATGTGGATAGTCCAACTACAGGAGGAGCCATACTGGACCTCGTATTAGATAATGAGTCTGTCCAGGTGACTGACCATTCAGTGGAAGATCATTTTGGAAACAATAATCACAACGCCCTCAGGTTTGAGATAGCTACGAACATGGACTAAGTCAGGACCTTGTGGAAGTTAATAAATTGGCAGAAGGCAAATTACGCCAGCTCAGGCAGAAGCGAGGGGCGATTAATTGGGAGGAGCTGCTATCAGGCAAATCCATATTTTGAGTTGTGGAACTGTTTATTAAATACTGATTGTAATATCGTCGGGTGAATGTCCTCCCAACTGCTTGAATTTTAATCTATTTTGTTTGAACAGATATTTCCAGAACACTACGTGTCAGAAAACAGGAAGAAATAATGGATGATTGTGTATTGTGTCCTTCGCAGGACCAGCTTGTTTCTCCAGGCACTGGAAGTCTTTATTGGGTCAGAGAACCTCAGAATTAATACAACACAGATCGAGGACATTCAGCCAATTGTACATCCACAAACTCTCCAACTGCAAGATTTGAAAGCAGAGAGAGTTATTTGAGACAGACTCAGAGAGGGGGAGAGACAGTGAGAGAGAATGACACAAAAAGAAAGAATGTGAAGGGAGATCAACAGAGCAGATTGAAAGTGGAGGGACAGACTGAGTAAGAGGAACGGGTGTTAGACGAGAGTGAAGCTCGTTACATCAGGATACAGCATGAGAAAAATAGACAGAAGATGGAAATTTTATTTAGAAATTCCTCTGGACTGCAAGCCCTTTGTCTGTGCCATACCCTGTGAGCACTGTGCTGATACTGGCTGTCTTCCAGATCATTTATCACAAGTAATATCACAGAGCTGGGTTGCTGACAGATAAACAGAATCCAATAGACGAATTGATTTGTTCCAGGGAGAAGGTGGATTAACTTAAATCGACTGGGCGAACCACAGCAGGAACTGATAACACCCCGAGATACTATGTGTGGGACTGGACCAGAGAATCTCAATGAGGGAGATCACTGACAGAGGAGAAGTCAGCATCTCAGCTGTGGGCCGAATAATGATCGATAAAGTTTGCACAACACGTCCATGGTTTTGTAATTCACATTTCAATTTATTTATCTCAGGTCGTGAGTGTATTTTAACAATCTTATCTGCTTGTATTTTCCAGATTTTGGACTGTACGAAAAGTCACTTTGTCCCTGTATTTTGCGTTGCATAAACATATTTTATTACTGGTGAAGAAGGGACCTGTTCTGATGGGATGGTCTTCATCTGAACAATGATGGTATCTTAGTCCGAGCAAATCACATAACTAGGGCTGCGGACAGATCTTTCAACTTGTTTTTTGGTTTTGAGTGGGGTTTCAGTTATCAGGGAAATTAGAAAACTAAAATTAAAAGACCACATAACAGTGCAGAACGCAGGAGGGGTTATTAAAACCTGTAGCACAGGTACAAATAGGGCAGAGTGTATTGGAAGTCTAAGCAATCAAACGTCAAGCACACTGGACAGACAAAGGACACTGAGAGGAGGGACGGTTAATACAGGACTGAGAGTGTTATATCTGAATGCATGCCGTATAAGAAACCAAGTAAATGAGCTTGTGGTACAGATTGTAATTGGCAGAGACGTGCTGCAAGGGTAACAGGATTGACAGCTGAATATTCAAGGGCATACATCCTTTCGAAAAGACAAGTGGTGTAGGGGGACAGGTTGCCTTATTAGTAAGAAGCGACCATGGCTGACTAGGTTAAAATCACACAACACCAGGTTATAGTCCAACAGGTTTAATTGGAAGTACACTAGCTTTCAGAGTGCCACTCCTTCGTCAGGTGTTTGTGTCGAAAGTCAGGGACGGAATAAAAGCAAAAGTGCAAGTATATAATGTGACGAAGGGCAGAGGAAAACCAGACAATTTGAAAGCTCACAAAGACCAACAAAATAATAAATATGGAAGGGGGAGGTTAAATATAAGGGTAAGCTTGTCAATTAAATCAAGGAAAATCGTAAGATTTTCTTTAGATTTATAAAGGGCAAAGGCGAGACAAAAGTGAACATTGAGCTGCTGGAAAATGGCACTGGACAGACGGTAGTGGGGAAGAAAGAAATTGCTGAGGACATAAATAATTTCCCAAAAAGGTAGAAGTGTGAAGGGCCAAAGCTCAGTACGTCACCCATCGCCAAGGCAAACAGGGTAGAAAAGCTAAATGGGCTGAAGATGGATAAATCACCTGGACTGAACCATTGAGCTCTAAGGGAGAAAGCTCAGAGGTAGTGGAGGCATTAGTGGTGATCTTTCATGAATCATTAGAATCAGGGAATGTCCCAGAGGACTAGAATAGCGCTAACATAAAATCCTTGTTTAAAAAGGGAATAAGGCAGAAGACGGAAAATTACAGACCAAACAGCCTAACCTCAGTCGTTGTTAGGATCCTGGAACTGATCGGGAAGGATGAGAGTTCTGAATATTTGGATGTATATGGGAGTATATGGCAAAGTCAGCATGGTTTCATCAAGGGGGGATCATGCTTGACACATCTGTTAGAACCTTTTGAGGAATTAACAAGCAGCATAGAACAAGGAGAGCCAATGGATGTTTAACCCAGACCTGATGAAGGCTTATGACAAGTGTCGCATAGAAGGCTATTGATTATGATAAGGGCACATGGTGACAGAGGCAAGGTGCTAGCATGGATAGATGCTTGACTGCTTGGCAAAAAGCAGGGAGTGGGGATAAAATGGTCTTTCTCAGGATGGCAGCCGGTGACAGAATGAGTCCTGCAAAACTCAGTGTTGGGTCAATTTTTCACATTGAACATTAATGATCTAGATGAAGGAACGGAGGGCATTCTGGCTACGTTTGCAGACATTATAAAGATATCTAAAGGGACAGTAGCAGTGAGGAAGCAGACAAGACGCAGAAGGATTTGGACAGGACAGGAGATGGTCAAGGCAGTGTCAGATGGGGTAGAACATGGGCTAGTATGAGGTCATGCACTTTGGTACGAAGAATAGAGGCACGGACTATTTTCTAAATGGGGAGAAAATTCAGATGTCTGAAATGCAAAAGGTCTTGGGAATCCAAGTCCAGGCATCTCTCAAGGTAAACTTGCAAGTTGAGTCAGTAGTTAGGAAGGCCTATACAATGAAGGGATTTGTTTCGAGAGGAATTGAATATAAAAGCAGGGATGTTCTTACAAGGCACTAAAAAGCTCTGGTCAGGCCCACGTTTAGATTATTGTTTGCAGTTCTGGGCCCTATAGCTCAGCAGATATGTACTGGTCCTGCAGCATGTTCCGAGAATGTTCACTGGAATGCTCCCAGGAATGAAAACCTCACATATGAGGAACGTTTGAGGGCCTGGTTCGATATTCGATGGGGTTTAGAAGAATGAGGATGGATCTAACTCTCACTTACAAAACACTGAAGGACCTAGACAGAGTGAATTTTGGGAAAATATTTCCATTGTTAGTAAACACGAGGATCCGAGCCACAGACATAGACCACAGCGAATACCTTTTAGAACAGAGATAACGAGTAACTTCTTTAGCCAGAGCATTGTGAACCTATGTAATTCACTGCCACAGACGGCTGGGGAGGCCAGGTCATTGAGTATGTTTAAGCCTGTGTAGGATAAGTTCTCGATTGTAAAGTGGATCAAGGGTTATGGGGAAAATGTGTTTGAGAAATTCATCAGCTATGATTGATGCTGGAGCAGACTGGATGGGCGAAATGGCCAAGTTTCTACTCCTATGTCTTGTGGTCATACGGACTTTAGTAACATTGGCTCTCCTCAGTCCCCATTGTAGATTTATACTTGAATCTCTTCTTCAAATGATTTATGAAGAGAAACGTTCTAATACTGATGAATGCGCAATATCATGTTCCCTCACTGTCGTCTCAGCAGCCACGTCCCCCAATTCTGTCTGTTTTCTGTTACCTCCCCCATGCTATAATTGCATTGCAATTGAAGTCCAGTAAGTGGCACTTCATCACAGTTGGTTGGCATTAATAAATCAACAGCATGACCCTCACCTGTCCTCTCTGATCTTGGAGCAACAATCTGAATTGCATTTGTCAGGGACAATTCTCTGTTAACATATCCATGCCATTTGTCTATTATAACCCCATGTTGTCTTAGACACGTTTTCCTGTCAGATGATCGACTATAAAAGTTCTGTCAGTATTTTATTTATATTGTCATGACTGATCACTAGTTCCAGACTGTATGTTGCCAGTTATAAACAGAGAAACTCAATTATGTTCTGAGTATCCTGGAGCATGTTCCGAGAATGTTCACTGGAATGCTCCCAGGAATGAAAACCTCATTCCCATATCCCATATCCAATTCAGATTCAAGGGGTTGACTGGAGTTATTTGTTCAGAGACTTTGATTAATATTTGTCGCTATGGATCCTAAATGTGTCAGTGGAGGATTAGCCTCTTCTTCAAATAAGGACTGCTTTCGATCTGATAGCCCATTGTATTAGCAGGAGCATTACCGACAGCACAAATAGGGATCAGCAGCTCCAGAGAGAGTGGAAGGAGAGATCAGAATCTGAGAACAATATACTGGAACGTTCCAAAAACAGATCTGAATCTGAAAACGTTTGACTGGCATGTTCCAACAACGGATCAGAATCTGAGAATATTCGACTGGAATATTTCAACAATGGACACGAGTTTATCCGATGGTCTTTACTACCTTTCTCAGCCTTGGATATCATTAGCATCACGGATCGAAGATATCCTTTGGATTACTCAAGGTGGTTACTATCCCATCCTCGCTATAGTTGGTGTTCCTAGTAAGTCATTCTCTTTGTGTATTAAATCGGGTGAACTGTTTCTCCTCATGTTAGGTAAATTTTGGAAAAGGGAAATCAGTGTCTTCACTTAAATCAAAAAATCCTTTCATGATAAATTCTATAAAGCAACTTACTATTTATAAATTGCTCACTGATATGCGAGAAGGAAAACTCCATAATCCTAATAGCCCTGCACAGATCTACATTTCCATATCCTTCCCACTCACTAATCCTGCCCAGTACCACCAATGCGATGCACCGGTCTTCTCATTAGCCTCACTGCAACTTCTGAATAAACTTCTTTATTCGTGTCACTGTGGAATCTGGATTCACCTGTTTACAATCCCTTCTAACCACATGTCCTTGACAAGATAATTGAACTTGAGAAGTTTAAGTTGTACTCTCCATAGAATCTGTCAGACAGGAAGATAGTGCATGCTACTCAAGTCATTGACTCTTAATGTAGAGGCACAGAATAATAATCTGTTGATGTCTCATGAATCAAAATGATGCAATTTAAAAGAAATCATCATCATTTATAATAAAAGAAGCCCATTTGCTTGCGTCGTGTCCTTTAGAGAAGGCAATGGGTTATCCTTCCTTGGTCAGGTCTCTGTGTAACTGCAGACCCACAGCACAGTGGTTTACTCTTTACTGTCCAGTGGAGCAGCTGAACCAGCCACTCAGTTCAAGATAGGGATAACATGCTGGACTGACCAGGGCTTCATATACCTCGTGAAAAAGAACAAAAGGAAAGCTAACTTCCTTCTGCTTCCTGTTTCCCATATTCCTACTGCTCATTTCCATCAGGTAGATGGCTGTCCCTTATTTTAGGTGTATTTCATCCCATTGAGTCCGTCCCTGAGAGTGATGTACACCTCGATAGGCACCTCTGGTGTTGGTTTCAATGAGAGATTATTCCTTACAGATGTAAGGAAGTTGTAAATTTTGCATCAGTGGCAGTATATAGAGAATGATTTTTTTAACGCCATAAGAAAGAAATGGAGACGGCAAAGTGAGGGAAAGTAATTATTGTGATCATCCCTGAATGTTGTTGAGGCATTATTTGGAATATTGTTCACAGATTTTCTCTCCTTTATAAGGAATGATCTCCTTACCACAGAGAGAGTGCAAAGGACTTCCACCAAACTAATCCCTGGGATGATGGTACCATGTGGTGTGCGTGAAGAATAATCTGTCGCACTGTGAGAGAATAAGATGGCATGGCATTGAACCTTCAGGGGGATGGACAATCACACATGATGTTCTAAACAGACACTGATACGGTGATAAATCTCACGGCTTCTTTGTTTTTATCAAGTTTATGAAATTCCAGATACGTCTAGTGCCTCTGAGAACATTCCCCCCAACCACCCCCACACCCAATATCAATGAGAGAGCAGGAAATCCAGACTTTGAATAAGAACTCCGCAAATTAATCCAGTGCATTTGGTGTGTGATCCTGCACTGAACGTCATGTTATCCACAATCCCAACATCAGCCACAATACCTTCGATCTAAAACAGTTAACTATTCCCACCAGCTTCTGACCCCCACAGAGAACATGGGTCTGCCTTCCTGGAGATGGAAGATGTCTCCTTGAGACTATACAGAAAACATCTGGCTTCCCTCCTCACTGGCAGCAAACCACGTTAAAGTAGCACATGCTCCACAGACAATGAAGCCAAAAGGAACATCATGATCTGCTCCTGTGATTTGTCATGTTGGAGCATCAGTGACATCCTACTATTCCTGTATAAGCCTTTGCGAGGCTGAATGGCAGCTTCCTGGTCACGTCTAACAGTTTCAAGAGACTGTTTGGGCTCCACCTGTTCCTGCTTTAACAGTTCGATGTGCTGACCAGACCACTCCTCTTCTTATGTAACAGGCTTGAGTATTGAATATACTGCGACTCTTCCCGTTCAGTAGTTTCGATGGGCTGAATGCTTTCTCATATTCGTGTGTAACCCACTTGAGATGCTCGTCTTTTAACTGTGGAAATGTGTCGTGTCTGGCCATGCTGTTACGTGAATGTTACCGATACTTTAATGGCACAAACTGGAATGCTGTCTGGGTCTTGCTGCACATGGACACAGACTGCTTCAGGAGCTGAGGGGGGAAAATGTTCTGAACATTGTGTGATCTTCAGTGATCATCCCCATTTCTGATGTAATGATGGGGAAGGACATTTATGACGCAGCTGAAGATGATTGTTTCGAGGAAGCTACCCTGAGGATCTCCTGTAGGGATGTCCCGGGACTGAAAGGATTGATGTCCACCAACCATGAGCATCTTCCTCTGTGCGATGACTGACCCCCGGTGGAGAGATTGTGGCTGATTCCTTTTAAATTTAATTTAGTCAACGTTTCTTGATACTATCCTGAGTCAACTCCTGCCTTGATATCAGGGTCTGTCACTCTTACATGAGCTGCTGTGTTCACCTCTTTTGAACATACAAATAGGTTATTGTGTATGTTTGGGGAGTGTAACCTTCTCACAGCGGATAGTGAATGTCAGAAATTATCTGGTCAAGAGGGTTCGGAGAGCTATATCACTGAAAGTATTTACAGATGAGATAGGTGGGTTTTTGACCTGCCATGGAAATGAGGGATGTGAAGAATTGGGAAATAAAGCAGAGTAGATAACAACAGCGGATCATCCATAATCTTATACAATGGCATGGCAGGCCTGACCATACGAATTACCATCCGATCCTGTTCCTTATGTTCTCATATTCTGTAATTAGGAAGTTAATGGTTGTAATTTTCCTGAACATTCCGTTATTGGATGTTGCAGTTAGAGAGAGCAAAGCATTTTATGAGTCATCTCAGTGTGAGGTATGGGGACTGTATTCACAGTGAATCTGGATCTGCACCATGACCAACAAATGAAGCACAAGTTGCAGAGAGGAGACATTCTATTAATAGACCAAAGACGTCTTTTGAGACCAGCCTGGGTATTGAATTAACATTTTTCAACCCACGCCAAACTTTGTGTGACAATTATGAGGGACAGAAGGAGATCCTGTATTACTGTGGACCAGGTGTTTCGAGCAATTGGCCTCTGTCTACTCCTGTGCAGGGCTGAATGTAATATAGGAGCATCGGACTGAGGAGTAGGAGTGGTCCATTAGACACTTTGCCTTTGCTCTGCCACACACTAAGATCGTAGCTGATCTGATTGTGGTCTCAGCAGTACTTCTTCTGCATGTGCACTATTTTCCTTCATTCGCTTGTCTATCAAATATTTAACAGATACAACTTTGAATAAATGTAAACATCCAGGCTCCACAAACCTCTGGGGAAGGGAACTCCCACTTGAACAGCCTTTTTAGAATTTGTCATTGGTGTTCCAATCAATATTGCAGGGTCAGTGTTTCCTTTTGATGTCACACTGCTCCACTTTTTACAATAAATTTCAAAGTTTAGTGATATGGTTAATGATATACATGTCGGCCTGCCTCATCTTCTAGAATAATGTGAAACATACACATCTTAAGACAAAACAGAAAATTGAAAGCTTTCCAGAGTTTCATAATAGTTGAACTCATAACAAATGGATAGATGATAGACTGTCCCAAATGTTATTCGGTCCTCTGAAGTCATTAGTTTAGATTCCCTACAGTGTGGAAACAGGCCCTTCAGCCCACGAAGTCCACACCGACCCTTCCAAAATTAACCAACCCAGTCCATTTCCCTCTGGCTAATGCACCGAACACTATGGGCAATTTAGCATGGCTAATTTACCTGACCTGCACATTTTTGGACCAGTGGGAATAAACTGGAGCACCCGGATGAAATCCACACAGACACGGGGAGAATACGAAAACTCCACACAGACAGTCGCCCGAGGCTAGAATCAAACCTAGGACCCTGGTGCTGGGAGGTAGGGGTTCTAACCACTGATTCGCCGTGCCGCCCATTCTGCTCCAACAAGCTACTTGTGATGTGATTTCTCCCCAGAATAGTTGGATTTAGCTGAATTCCCTTTGCTTCAGACGGTAGAGAGATTTCAATGATCCTCTCATCATGAATACTCCACGAGTCATCAGGTAGAGGTGAGTCAGAGATTTACTGTTGTCAGGTGGAACAAAAGAAGATAGAGGGATCAATCAGCTGCTGCTTCTCCGGCAGGGAACATTGTTCTCCCTCTCCGTGTTGAAACAAGCAATGATGTCAACTGAACACCAAACTGGGCAGTGTGCACTCGTTGTGGACATTCTCTGGAATGGATAATAATGGACGATATGCAATTGCATCAGTGCTGTTGTTATACACAGTGCCTTTCATTAGCAAAAGAGAAATTTCCTGCTTTATAATTTGATGATATGTTGGTCTGCATATGCTTAATTTTAAAAAATCGTCTGATGTTTTCATAATATCTGTGCTCAAATCAATACATTTTATTCTTAAAATTTATTCCATAATTTTTGTCTCCCTGAGGAGAGATAATGTGCATCCAGCTGATTTTTCTCGAAATCGTGCATGCTTCTAAAGGATTTCTCATCTAAGACCAAAACTGATAATGTTTCAAAACAAAAGGCCTTCATTCCAGGAAGGTGTGAACAAAACATTGTTGATAAGCTTCTAAAACTTTTTTTTTAGGTTAAGGGATCAAAACTGCACACAATGTACCAGTTGTGGTCTGAGCAACGCCCTGTACAGATGTAGACTCGAAAAATGTAATGGTGGAAAACCACAACAGGTCAGGCGCACCCAATGAACAGGAGACTCGATGTTTCGGGCATATTCCTGATGAAGGACTTATACCCGTGACACTAATTCTCCTGCTCCTCAGACGCTGCTTGATTGGCTGTGCTTTTCCAGCCTCACACTGTTCGACTCTGATCTCCATCATCTGCACTCTTCATTTTTACCGGTACAGATGCAGTAAAACCTGGTAAAACCTGGTACCCTTTGTCAGAAACACAACCATTCCACTTAGCTTCCAAATCACTTACAGCAAGTGCAGACTAACTACATATGATTCGCGTACCAAGATCATGAATACCGTCTGTATCACAGAGTTCTGCAATCTCTCTCCACTAAAATTGTTTACCATTGTTTTTTCGTTCCATCCAAAATAGACAACTCACATTATGGTATATCTGGTGACGGTTTGCTAACTAACCTCCCTTTGCCTATATCACATTGATGGCACATGACCTCCATTTGATGACATATTGGATGACCAGCCTGATGTTTGAGCTAATTGGGCTTTGATATATTCAGCCCCTTCCTCCAGTTCTTTGATACTGATATTGATCGTTGATGATCCTATAGTGATCTCTGAGGCAATCCAGCAGTTACATCTTTGTAGTGTGAAAATAAGCATTTACCTCTACTCTCTATTTCCTGTCAGCAACAGCTTCCTGTGAAGCAGCTCAGATGTTTACTTGGCGCCCTGTGCAGTAAAATGTACTCAATGAGCTAAAATGATGTTTTCTATTTTCCTCTGTAACTCGTTACATAGGCAGAATGGTCTTCTCCAGACTCATGGTAACGATAATGACTGGCTGCAAGAGGTGGCCCCCTATCTTTGTCACAGTTTCGAGGTGTGGATGGATGGTACAATACATGGGGTAGTGGCAGCAGTATATCCCTGTAACAGCATCGAGGGTGGTTTGAGGGAACAATACATGGGGTAGGAGCAGCAGTACATCCCTGTAACAGCATCGAGGGTGCTTTGAGGGAACAATACATGGGGTAGGAGCAGCAGTATATCTCTGTCACGGCATCAAGCGTGGATTACGAGAACAACACATGGCCTAGGGACAGCAGCATGTCTCTGTAACAGCCTGGAGGGTGGATTGAGGGAACAACACATGGGGTAGGGACAGCAGTTGGTCATTCGGCGCCACCAGTCAGAATGCTCATGACTGATCCGTTTGTGTTTGACCATCCGTCTCCTGTCTTCTCAATAAACATTGACTGTCCTGTCCAGCAAAGATCAGCCGAGCTCAGTCTTGAATATCTTCAAAAACCGAGTCTTCACTGCTCCCTGAGGATGAGGACCCTACAGATAGTACAACACTAAAGTGAAAGGGGCGACCTTATTTCAGTGTGGGACCTGTTATTTTAAACTGTGTTAACCTAACATGAAATCGCCACCTCTTTTGAAACACAAGGACAGAATAATTAGGCATAGACATAAACCATTCAGCCCTCTAAACCTGTCCAATAGTATCACTGACTCTTTTCAATCAAATATGCATTGAACTGATTCTGTGCTCATGTCCCAGGAAGAGAATAACTGATAGCATGACACCACACGAGCATTAAAAACGCAACATTCGGCCCATCGATTCTGAATGCCATTTAATACTGGCTTAGAGATTTCTCAACATCATTCTCCTGACTACTCTCTGTTACTCTTGTCATGCTTATTCATCAAAAATCTATCTATGTCTGTTTTATAAGCACTAATATCTGTGTCTCCGTGCGCCCGTATGTGCACTTGTGTGTGTTTGTTCATGTGTCTGTGTGTTTGTGTATTTATGTGCTGACATCGGTTCTTCTGTGTAGTAGCCTGTCCGTTTTACTTGTGCTTGTGTCTATTTGTGTGTGACTGTCTATGTCTCCGTATGCCACTACCTGTGTGCGGTTCTATCTCCGTGTATGTACTGTGAGTGTCAGTATATTAGCGTGTTTACATATGTCTCTGAATATTTTTGTGTCTGTATCTCTCTGAAATGAGATATTTGTTGTTTTGGGAGGGAGAAAATTGTGAGAAAAGACAGAGTGGTTAAAATGCGAATTGGCCTTCACAGAACATTGATTTTTACTCATTTGGAGGGATACATGGATGTCACGGAATCTCCATACAACACGTTCCGGTCCACTCCGGCTAATACCAGGGTCCTCCCTACATGGCGGGGCGGGGGGGGCGGTGGAGGGATCAGATATCGGGTGCTCCACCATCTGGCTTGGCCCTTTCTCTCCTATTACAGTCCGTTTCTCCTGGAATGGGAGAAAGGGGGTTGTGAGTGACAGTGGGCGTGTGTGGCCCTGCTGTTAGTGCTGGTGTAGGTGGAGGGGGAGGGGGAATGGTGAGGTGTCCGGAGGGAGTCAGTCCACAGTGTTTTATCCATGCAGTGTTATTAGTGTTGGGAGTATAATGGAGGGAGAGAGAGCGCACGGGGTGGGGGTGGGGTCGGAAAGGTGCTAAATTCAATAGTGAGAGTCGTAGTGCGTGAGCCTTATTTGGAGATAGAGTGTGAGCCTTGTCAGGAGGTAGGTGCTATAACAGGTAGTGAGTGTGAGGGAGCAGAAAGAGTACGGTAACAGTTAACCAGACAGAGTGGTGAGGATATTCATACTTGTCCTGTGATGCTGGTCATTTCTTCAGATCATGTCAGCGTCGAGGTGACCCTCCCCGAATGTCTTGTCCAAGTCTATCACTAATAACGCCACAGACCCTGTCCCTCAGATTCCACAGAATCCGTTTGGGTGGATCTTACAAATAGGAAGGAGAAGCAAGCATTATGTATTATGTATCTAAACCAATGCTCTCGTGCAAATTCTGTGCATTTTATGCTCTGGAAATTAGAGATGCAAATATTGTGGGTGCTGCAACATTATTGCATGATCTGAAATTGCATCTAAACTGCGTTGACTAAGTGACTGCTAATGTTGTGAAAAATAAATTCCATAAGCGTATAAGGTTGGTTGAAGACTATGTTGTGACTCAAACACAACAGCAGGTTATTGTGGATTTGGTGTTGTGTGGTCAGAAGGACTCATTAGTAACCTTGCTCGGAGGACTAGAGACGTTAATATGTTGTATTTTACACGGCGCCTGCATACAATATAGAATGTTTGAGCATGAAGTGGTAGACACGCAATGGTTGTTAGAGTCATAGAATTATGGAGCCCTGCAGCTTGGACACAGACCCTTTGGACCAAAGTGATCCGTGCCGACGAAAATATACATCCTGCTCATTCCATTTCCATAGAATCCCTAGTGTGGAAGCAGGCTATTCGGCCCATCGAGTCCACACCAACCCTACGAAGAGCATCCCACCCAGATCCACCTGCTACTGCTGTATTCCCCATGGCTAACTTCACCTAGTCTGCACACTATGGTCAATTTAGCATGGCCAGTTGACCTAAACAGCACATCTTTGGACTGTGGGAGGAAACCAAAGCACCTGGCAAAGAAACCCACACGGACACAGGGAGGATGTACAAACTGCACACAGACAGTGATCGGAGGCTCGAATTGAATGCGGGTCTCTGAAACTGAGAGGCAGGAGAACTAAACACTGAGCGACCATGCCATTTATCCTTCTTTATAATTAACGTAACTTCTGTTTCTATCTCAAGTGCTCATCATCCTGCACTCAGCTACTCACTATGGCAGTGTCTCTTGCTTACAAGACTCGAATGATAAGTACGGTTTGTGGCAAAAAGACAGCTTTAAAATACACATTAATTATAAATCAACACTAAAAAGGAATAACGGCATCCAACTGGTTTGCTCATAGTTTTTATACTTGCATACTTTTGTACTGAGTTTTTATACTCAAGCCCTAAAAAAACATTAAGCCGAAAAGCTCAAATTAATCTGAACAGTTTTTTTTTAAAGAAAACGTGATACTCAAGATGCAGGAAATTTGACCATGAAGTTATTTGCCAAAATATTCTGAAGATATTTCAAAATAAAAGTAGTCACATAGTTGAGTCAATAGTCTAGCTCCATTAAAAACATGGTGTTAGTGCTTGATAAAACAGCATCTGAAATGATGCTGCATAGCAAGTTAGTATTTTACATCTGAACATTAATTCTTACAAAATAAGGAGATCAGAGTAAACAAAGGATTACCTTTAACGGAAAGTGGGAGCAAATTATGACAAGTTTATGAACTGGAAACACATTTCCTCATTTCATCTAGCTTAGCTAAGCTACTACTCAAACAACATTCTTTGGTGCTGAGGCTCTGCATGTTTTGACATGCACAGAATACTTTAGGTGTAGTGACAGAAGTCACAAATTCAGCTCGTATTTCTGATTAGACAGGAAGACACTACAGAA
Source organism: Hemiscyllium ocellatum (assembly GCF_020745735.1). Classification (NCBI taxonomy): domain Eukaryota; kingdom Metazoa; phylum Chordata; class Chondrichthyes; order Orectolobiformes; family Hemiscylliidae; genus Hemiscyllium; species Hemiscyllium ocellatum. The sequence continues at coordinate 7,837,683 of NC_083438.1, forward strand.
TGATTAAATAATTAATTACACATGGCAACCATCCGAACTTCTGCTATAACATAACATGGCTCTTAGTCACCCATAGGTTACAGTTTCAGAGGACGAGTACTGGATTGCAACAGCAAGCAACTGGCACTAATGTTAAACAGATTTATCAACACCAGCACATAAACAACTGAGGCATCTTATACAGCAAACATTCTAAACATTAAAACAAACTGTAGCACATCCATGCTTAAAACTTATTAAAAATAGGTAAAATAATCCTAATTACTATCCCCTTTTCAGTAGTAGGATGAAATCATTTTTCATTTCCCTTTCCTTGCCCCTTATTCTTCTAAATCTTTCCTATCCGCGTATTTGTCTAAAAGCCTTTTGAACGTTGTTAATGTACGTGCCTCAACCAAATTAGTTGTCTGCTAATTCTGTATGTGTACCAACCTCTGCCTAAAAAAAGTTGGCGCTCAGGATCCTTTTTATTCTTTCACCTCTAATCTGATGTCCTCTAGACCTTGATTCCCAAAACTGGGGAAAAGAATGAGTGCATTCATCTTATCCATGCATCCCATTATTTTATACTTTTCTGAACGTTTTCCCCTCAGTTTCTTACACTCAAAGGAAAATGTTCTGGCCGGACCAAACTCTCCCTACAACTCAGACCGTCGAGTACTGGCAATATCCTTGTAAATTTCTTCAGTCCTCTTTCCAGTTTAATCACATCATTCCTATGGCAAAGTGAATAAAACCGAAAACAATACTCCAAGTGCATGCCTCACCAGCGTCCTGTTCAACTACAATATAATTCGCCAACTTCTATACTCAATGCCCTGACTGATGAAGGCCAGTGTGCCGAAAGCCTTTTTCACTGCCCTGTCTACGTACAACTACTTTCAGAGAACCACGGACCTGAGCTCCAAGGTCCCTCTGTTCCTCTATACTCCTTCAGGGTCTAACATTCACCACGAAACGTCAACCTGGATTTGACTTTCCAAAATGCAACACCCCACATATATTAATCTCCATTTGCCATTTCTCGGCCCACTTCCCCAGCTGATAAACGTCCTGCTGATATCCTTTATCACTGTTCACTTTACTGCCTATTTTATTGTCATCAGCCTAATTAGGAATCATGCTTTGCACATTCTCATCCAAATCATTGATATAGATAACAAACAGTAATAGGCCCATCACCGACACCTGAGACACTCTACTAATCACAGGCCTCAAGTCCAACAAGCATTCTTCAAGTATTAGCCTCTGCTTTCTGCCATCAATCCCATTGAGTGTCCAATTTGCCAGATCCCCCTGGATTCCATGCTATCGAACCTTTCAGAGCAGCCTATCATTTGGAACCTTATCAAAAGTCTTTCTGAAATCTAGATAGACTACGTCTACCACCCTACCCTCAGAAACATTCCAGGTCACTTCTTCAAAAGAACGCTAAAGAATTGTGAGCCATGATATCCTATGCACAAAGCAGTGCTGACTGCTCCTTATGAAACCGTGTCTTTTCAAATGCATGTATATCTTATCTCTCAGAACCTTCTTAAGGAACTTACATGTCACAGTTGTTAAGCTGACTGGTCTATAGTTCACAGGTTCTTCTTCGCAGCCCTTCTTGAACAAGGGCAGAACGTTCCCTACCCTCTAGTCTTCCGGGACCTCCCCCGTGGCCAGAGATGATGCAAGAAGATTAGCCAGGAGTCCTTCAATATCTTCTCTCGCCTCTTGCTGTGTTCTTGGATACACTTGGTCAGGACTAGGAGATCTACAGAAATACTGCAATGTCTGAAAAAGATGTTTTTTTCTTAAAGGTAGAATCACCAAAGAAAGGGCAAGTGACTTAATGAAGGATAACATAATAAATTAAAGATTATATCTTAATCATAGGAAGTGAGTTCAGAAGAATTTTAGACATTGTGGCAACCGGAGAATTCTCAGAAATCTGTTTGTGTGGAGTTTGTATATTCTCCCCGTGTCTGTGTGGGTTTCCTCCGGGTGCTCCGGTTTCCTCCCACAGTCCAAAAATTCACAGGTTAGGTGAATTGGCCATGCTCATTTGCCCAAAGTATTCAGGAATGTGTAGATTAGGTGCATCAGTCGCAAAATGCAGAATCGGACGGGAATGGATCTGGGTGGTTACTCTTCGGAGGGGCAGGGTGGACTTGTTGGGCCCAAGGGCCTTTTCCACACTGTGGGCTTTTAATGATTCTGTGAAAGAAGAACACAAAGATTACATAAATCTACAATCTGTATTGCAAAGAAAACAAAATAAAAGTAAGCACAAACGTGGAATTTTGTAATCAGGAGAGGAGCGTTTATTGTGGAGAACAGAGAAATGGCCAAGAAAATAACCAGTTCCTTTGCATCTGTCATCACGGAGGAAGATCCAGAAAATCGCTGAGAAATACCAAATGATCACATGGAACTTGTGGAAATAAAGACATAAAGTCAATTCATATCAGTAACAAGGTAGTAGTTGAAGGCTAGCATAGTAGTATTGTAGCTGGATTGAGCATTGCTAAGTCTGATGAGCCAGTTGTACTTCGTATCAAACTATTAGAAATAAATCAGCAATAGACGCATTAATTGTGCTGTCGATTACTGTTTTATTTTCCTGTACATTCTGCAGAGGCTGGAAGTTAGTAAATGTCTTCCAAGCATTGTAGATGAATGGAAGGGATTCAAGCGTCTGCAAAGGGAAGAAGAGATAGGGTGGAGAACTGCAGACCAATTAACTTGACATCTGTAGGGAAACCGATGGAATCTATTATGTAGGATGTGATATTGGATATTTAGAAATTAACAGCAACATTGGAGAGAATCAGTATACACTGATAGAGTTTGACAGAGTCTTCATCCTTGACAAACTTCAGAATGATTTGAACTTGCTTATTGCAACATAGAAATGGCGTATTTCGAGTTTCAGAAGGCTTTTTTTTTATAAGAACTCATGCAGTGAGTTCATAAATAATGTAATGTGAATGGTAATTGGAGGGATATATCGAAGTGGAAAGTTAAAGTCAGGTTCGCATTCACTGAAGACAATCAGAACATAGTCTGAAGGTCACGTTGAAACAGTTCCACAGCTTGCTAATGAAACTGTACATAGAGTATTGAGTCCAGTGCTGGTGACCCAATCTGAGAAAGGATATACTGACCACTGAGGATGTTCAATGGACATTTTCCAGATTAATCCCTCAGGTGGCGTGATTGCCTGATGTGGAAACTCGGCCTGTGTTATTTCGAGTTTCAAAGAATGAGAGGTGATCATAGTGAAATTTAGAAAAGTCACTCAACATATGACAAGGTGGAAATAAACAGGAGTTTTCTCTGGCTGTCTACTCTACATTTACAGCAAATAATGGCAGGTAAAGGATAGACCATTTCAGACAGCAATACGAAGGCAATTCTTCATTTGAAGGGGACTGACGAACACAGCGACATGGAAACCTGCTGGCAGGAAAGATTAGGGAGAATCCCCAGATATTCTACTGGTACGTCACGTGGAACAGAATAACCAGGGAACAGGTAGGAATCCTTAGTGACTTGCCAAGTTGAATCCAAATCAACTTAGTGGTAGGAGACAGAAGGTCTACTGGTAGAAGTCTGTTTGACTGGAGACCAGTATCCAATCGTGTAGTGTGATAAACCAGTTTGCATTTGACACAAAGTTTGGCTAGTTGGTTGCCAGTGAGGAAGAAGGTTTTATATTACAGGAAGATACAGATGGAATGATTAAATGGGTGGATCAATGGCCGATGGAATGTAACCCTGATAAATATGCGGTGATGTACTTTGGAAGAAGGAATCAGACAGGGGAGGACTCAATCAATAGCAGCACACTAGGAAGCTCAGAGGGTGCTTCTCCACATATTCCTGAATGTGATCAAACAGATTAATTCCCAAGTTGACAAAGCATAGCGAACATAACGATAGCCTTTATTCATGGAGGCACAGATTATAACAGCTATGTGGAACTTTGGTTAGGCCAAATTGAATACTATGTACAGTTCTGGGAGTCACATTACAAGAAGTATGTGATTGCACTGGAAAGGGTGCAGTGGAGATTCACCAGGATGTTCCCTTGGATGGAGTAGATCAGCTTGGGTTGTTTACTTTGAAGTGGAGAAGGCTGAGAGGGACGTGCTTCAGAAGGATAAGATTACCAGGGGTATGCACAGCATGGATAGACAGCAGCTGTTCCTTTCAGTCAAAGGGCGAAGAACAAGGGATTACCATTTCAAAGTGAAGGGTTTGATGTTTAGTCAGGATTAAAGGATTGGTTTTCGTCCAGAGGCTGTTGGGGTCAGGAATGCACTTCCTGAGAGGACAGTTGGCACAGGTAACGTCACAACCATCAATAAATACATGGTCGTGACCTTGAAGTGCCATAACATCCATGGTATGGGCCTCGTATCGGAAAGTGGGACTAATGTAGATCGTGCTGTAATTATGACAGTACAGAGCCAGTGCTTCTGTGATTGTATGGGTTGGACGGTCAATCATTGAGCAGCATAAGACAGGAATTGATCAGTTTCAGAAGAATGTATTGACTAGGGTTATAAAAGTGAACTTGTCTCCATGAGCTAGAACGGGGAAAGCTAAAAGTGTCTAATGCCCTGCTCCCTTCCTGATGTTTCTGTGCAGTCTGTCGGAAAGCTCTGTCATTGGTGTCACAAGCTCTTAAACAGTAAGAAGGCAGCATCTGTCTGGTTGAAAGGACTGTGTTTCCCGTTCCCTTTTCCAAAGCTCGTTGCCGTGTTCTGTCTGGTTTTATCCTTTAAGAACTCAGAACAATTTGATATAATTGAGTGTCTTGCTCGGCCATTTCAGAGACCATTGCAGAGTTTATCTGTGTGTCTGGAGACACTTGTAGGCCAGACCAGGAAGCACGGGAGATTCACTTCCTGAAAGTACATTGGGGAAGGGACAGATGTTTACAATGGACATTAGATTCAAGGTCAATATTATTGGCACCAGATTTTATGTCTCGATATTTTGTTAATTGTTTTTAACGTCCACCAGCTGCCAGAGATTTATTCTGGTCTGGATCAGTAATCCAGTGACATTTGTTCATCTCCACATGGGGACGTATCGGAAACCACACTGAGCACATTATTTCTGTGCTGCTTGACAGCTCGGTCAAGAAGAACTCCCACCAATGCGACTATCGCAATGGGACTGAGGGCGTGGTAAATGGTCAGACTGTCATCATTCCCTTGTTATGGGACTGGATATAGTTGAAGAACTTCCCACGTGGCCAGGCAGATGTCAGAGTTGGAGCTGGATTGAAACAGCTTCCCCAGCGACACGACTTGTGGCGCAGCACAAGTCTTCAGTCCTATTGCAGGAATGGGGTCAGGTCCCATTGCCTTTGTTGTATCTACTGTGATCAGCTGTTTCTTCATGTCACGGGCAGCGCATCGAATTGGTTGAAGACTGGCATCTGTGATACTGTGGGCATCATGGCGAGGGTGAGGTGGATTATCGACTCAACACTTTAGGCTGATCAAAGTTTGTGAGAAGATTTGTGGCTCGGGTGCTCGTTGTTGTGGTTCTGTTCGCCGAGCTTGGAGTTTTTGTTGCAAACGTTTTGTCCCCTTTCTAGGTGACACCTTCAGTGCTTGGGAGCCTCCTGTAAAGCGCTTCTGTGCTGATTCCTCCGGCATTTATACTGGTTTGAATCTGCCGCTTCTGGTTGTCAGTTGCTGTCCATTGCAGTGGACGGTATATATGGTCTAGGTCGATGTGTCTGCTGATAGAATTCGTGGATTCATCAACAGATGCCCCAGGGAAAGACAACGAAATGAGGACATGCCACAACCCAAAGGACTGGCCACACTCCCATACATCAGGAGCATTTCGGAACTGACAGCCAGACTGCTGCGACCACTAGGACTCATAACAGCACACAAACCAACAGCCACCCTCAGACAACAACTTACCAGGACAAAGGACCCGATACCCAGCATGAGCAAAATCAATGTAGTGTCCAAAATACCATGCAAGGACTGCACAAAGCACTACATAGGACAAACAGGAAGACAGCTAACAACCCGCATCCACGAACATTAACTAGCCACGAAACGACACGACCAGCTATCCCTAGTAGCCATACACTCAGATGACGAACAACATGAATTCAATTGGGACAACACCACTATTATAGGGCAGACCAAACAGATAACAGCCAGGGAATTCCTAGAAGCATGGTACTCATCCGCGAATTCTGTCAACAGACACATCGATCTAGACCCTATATAGCGGCCACTGCAACTGACAACCGGAAGCGGCAGATTCAAACCAGTATAAATGCCGGAGGAATCAGCACAGAAGCGCTTCATAGGAGGCTCCCAAGCACTGAAGATGTCACCTAGAAAGGGGACGAAACGTTTGCAACAAAAACTCCCAGCTCGGCGAACAGAACCACAACAACTTTTGGCTGAGCATGGTGCAGATACCACATCCTTGTCTTTTACACTGAAGTACAGGGCTGGGGATATTTGTGGAGTCCTCTCCTCCAGTACGTTGTTTATTAATCCATTGACAATGATGACTGTATGTGCCTTGACTGCAGAGTTTAGATCTAATCTGTTGTCTTGGGATCATTTCCCCCTCTCCACCAGATGGTAGTTCTGCTGTTTATAATGTAACCAGTCAAGTGCAGTAGCTTTAATGGGTTATCATCAGGTTTAGATACACATGGTTCTGACTCGTTCAGGCATGTTCACCCAAACTCGGCACTGAACTATCACTCGACTTGATGATAATGGTAGAGTGATGGATTATCCTGGGGAAAAGTTATGGATTGTGATTGAACGCAATTCTGTTGCAGCTGCTGCTGTGATCTACAGCATCACAAGATAATCCAGTGTGAGCTGCAATATCTGCAAATCAATTCTACTGACTTTCCCCCAGTTCACACCGAGACCCATTCACCCACCAGACCTGTACTCAGTGACCTAACCTAGTTTCTGATGTGCGAACTATGAATATGAATCATTTTCTTTCCAATCATCATATCTTCTGTGTTTGAAATTAATGTTTTTCCTCTGTTGTTCTCCCTGACCATGATTAAGACCTCGGTCGTGTCAGTGATGCCAGCCTTATGTTGTTTCAGAGCCAATGAACCTGTGCAATTTGCGTTTTTCTGCACTTCCCAATGTAGAGCGCTCTGTGCTGGACAGGGCTTTTGAGCAGATTCGACATACACCTTTGGAAAATGTTCAAAAGCAGAAATTGCTGAAGAAACTAAGCAGGTTTCTCTGCATCTTGTGGAGTGAAAGCTGAGTTCATCTTTCGTGTCCAGTGACCTTTCGACAAAGCTCCCAGTTTCTACAGCAATTTGTGCATTTTATTTCAAGTGTTCATAGTTATTTGTTTAATTGGAAATTTGTGCTGTGCCTATTCATTTCTGGAGAAACTCAGCAGGTCTGGTAGCATCTGCAGAGACAGAGAAACAGAGGTAGCGTTTCAAGTCCAGTGTGACAGTTCTTCAGAACTGCAAAGGATTGGATATTGGGTATTTTAGTCCCTTGCCAGAGGTGGGGGTAGGTGACAGGGAAAAGAGGGTGTGGCAAAAGATAAACAGGCTTTTAGCAGTGGTGAACGAGAAGATAATATAAAATGAGTTTAAATTAAGATGTGAATGGGGGAAAGGGGTTCTCTCTATTGAGTGCAATATAAAGAAGACACAACCGCATAAGGTCATAGGGAGGCCAGGAGGGAGAATGTTGAATATGTGATACTATACAGATCTGGCCAGAGATACACTTTCACTGTAGAGATCACCGCCATCAGACAAAGGAATTCAGGTGCTTGACGGCTTATTGGCACTAGTAAGATTTTCATGCTGGCTCAGTATTGTAATATAAAGAAGAAAACAAATAACAGTATGAAGCTTGGGCTGAGTGTTGTTTACCTGTCACTTTTAATATTGTTTCAAATTTGCAGGGGCTGATCTTTAAATGCTTGTTCTTGAAGTTAGTATCAGATGGAATTCAAGAGGTTGAGGGGTGACATTATAGAAATTTACAAAATTAGGGAAGGCTTGGGCAAGGTCTTTTCCACAGGATAGGAAAATTAAACCATAGAGCCATAGGTTTATGGTGGAAGAGGGAATATTTAAAAGGGAGGAAGAGGAAACTTTTTTTTTAACACAGAGAGTGACATGGTGATGGAATGAGCTGCCAGAGGAAGTCCAACATTTAAAAGACACTTGGACAAACACGTGAATGCGGACTGTTTAGAGGCAGATGGGCCAAATGCAAGCCGATGGACATAGTGTAATTTGGAAAACCTGGCTGGCATGGACAAGTTGGATCAAAGATTGTGTTTGTATGCGATATGATTGTATGAATATAGAAAGCGAAGAAAAGGGAAGAAAAGATGTGATGTAAGCAAATTGGCAAAAAATATAAAAACAATCAGCATGAGCTTTTCCATGTGTGTGGTGAAGAGTTCAAGAGGTGTGTGTGGTCTTTGTTAGAAAGGAAGTCAGGAAAGTATATTGAGGATATTTGGAGTGTGTGACTGGGGAACTGGATACAGGGAACAGACAGATAATTTACACCAGTATTTTACATCGTTCCTCACAGGGGAAGGTGCTGTAAATATTTCAATGTTATAAACAAGATGGTAATAGGAGAGAAGATCTTGAGATCTTAACAGAAGGAACAAGGCAATTCTCAAACAGATAAGACCAAGGGTAAACAGGTCATTAACAATTCATAGTTGGTTTTAAAAGAAGTAGTCACAGAGTGGCTGGTGGCACTGTGTGAAATATTCCATAACTCTCTGGATTAAAGGAGTGATCCAGTGAAACTGGAGAACCTCCAATGTGGCGCCTGTCTTCAAGAAACGAACGAGACTGAAAGCAGGAACCACTTAGCCTAACCATTATTGCTGGGAACCTGTGAGAGTCTGTTATGAAGGAAGGGACTGCAGAGCATTTAGAAAAACTTCACGCAGAGTCAGCATGGTCTTGTTAAAGGCGAACTATATTTTGCATGTTAAATCATGCAAAGTTTTTTTTCTGGAAATCCATGAGAATGCAATAAGTGGCTTTGACAAAGGGAGACTGGTAGACATGAGGCTTTCCAGAGATTTTCCACAAGGTATCACAAAATGATGAATATTACATTAGCATGGGATGACTCTTGGTAAACACTTAAAAATCGGAAAGTCAGGATTCATCGAATCTTTATGAGAAAAATATATCTACTGGAGTACCACAAATATCAGTCTGATGGCAAAAGCTGCACTCAGTTCCTGACGGCGGGAGCTGAGTGCAATTTATATTCGAGTTTGAGGATGACACTGACAACCAAAAGGCAGGCGGTTATTAAATGGCGAGGACTTCCAAAAAAGGAGAAGTACAACCGAGTGCCGTGTTTCTGCGTATGAAACATAACGTCAGCATGTTGATGCAGAAATGTTGGTTCATTAGACTGGTTTCTGGGATGAAAGGATTGAACTATTGAATACATCAAAAATGCTGAGGCAATTATTCATTGTGGTTTAAATGAATGAGGGTGTCATTACTGAAACGGACAAGATACAGAGGGGGCTTGACAAGGTCGGTGTTGAGAATGTGATTCCACACCAGGACAGAGTCTCGAACGCAGGGATGTAGGTACCGAATAAGGAACGTCGATTTCAAACTGAGATGTAAAGAAATGTCTTCTTTCAAAACGTAGTGAATGGCTGGAATTTCCTAACCCAGAGAGTTATGGAGGTTGGGTCACTGATTGTATTTACAGATGGGTGGATTGGTTTGTGACATTTCAGCGAGTTGAGGGATGCAAGCGGTTAGTCGGGAAAGTGGAGTTGAGCCGTGGAGTAGATCAGCCACTTTCTTATTGAATGACAGCACAGGTTCCTATTTCTTACGTTCTTATTTATGTTTTTGGAAAATAATTGATTATTTTCGTGGCAGTCATGATGAAAAATGTGGCATTCAGAGACAGCAGAGGATTTATCTGAGTTGACCTTATGTAGAGCATGGGGGCTGTATTCAATGCGAATCTGGGCCTGTAACATGACCTACATCAGGACCAGAAGTTACAGAGAGGAGAAGCCTGAAAAGAGGGATTGGGAGAGTGGGTCACTGCCTGACCCAGCCTGGATTTTCTGATGCATTTGCCAAACCATCGGAGTGGCCTCAGTCTGCTCCTGCACAGCAGGACCGAAGGGCTGAATGGAACATCAGAACATAGGGCTGACAAGCACGACTGAGCCATTCGGTACTTTGACACTATCCCACCAGTCAATGAGGTCATGGCTCATCTCATTGTGTTCCCAGCTTCACTTTTCTCTGATTTCACAATTATCCCTGATTCACCTGTCTATGGAAAATCAGATAAAGTCAGCCTCGAAATAATATGAAGATTCAGCCCTCCCACTTGAATGAATTCCCACTTTGTGAATTTCTCCTCACTCCGGTTCTGACTGAGGTTGGAGGGTGTCACTGTTTCCATTTCTAGTCCCACTCTTCCACTGCTCACAACAAATTTTAAATGTAACCAGGTTGGCGATATTGCCAATGATAAAGGTCTAAGACTGGGTCAGGTTCAGTTATCAGAACAAGCCAGTTGGATTTCTTCAGTCAGTAATTAACAGAAGTAACTGAGGAGTATGATGGATATGTGGTTAGCACTGCGGCCGCACATCACCAAGGAGCTCGGTTCAATTCCAAACTCAGGTGAGTTTGAACATCCTCCATGTATCTGTGTGGGTTCCCTCCCAATGCTCCCAGAGTACAAAAATGTGCAGCTTAGAGTGGTTTGGCCATGCTAGATTGCCATTGGTTGAGACTGCGTCCCCTTCATGGTACACTCTGTCAGTGTGGGGGAATTGAACCTGCGCTGCTGGCCTCCCTCTGTATCACAAACCAGCCATCCAGCCAACTGAGTGGGAGACTGTGTAACTGTTACAGACAGAAACAGGCACAGGCAAAGAGCAAGAGAAACTTTCATAACAAGGAAAATGGTACAATTCAGATAACGGTCAACATAACAGCTGAGGATAAAAAAGTTCTCTGCTCAAAATTGCATTTCATAACGGGACAAGTGTTTAGAAGCAGTGTTTGGCTGAATACAATAAAGTGAGTCAAAGTGAAATAGCCAGAATTATTAATTGTGATTGGATATAAAATAAGCGCATATTTTTGCAGGAACCCGGGGGTTGAATGACTGAAAGTTCCTGTACGTGAAAACCACTATGTGGAGTTTTCCATATTCAAAGTGTGTGTGTGTGTGTGTGTGTGTGTGTGTGTGTGTGTGTGTGTGTGTGTGTGTGTGTGTGTGTGTGTGTGAGAGAGAGAGAGAGAGAGAGAGAGAGAGAGAGAGAGACCGCAGATACTGCACTGAGCTGGGTGGTGAGCTCAGACCATGCTCGGTGGGGCTGGAGGTGAGGCCTCCTCTGGGAAGAGAATGGACCCCCCTGTACTAGTCCATCCACTAGGACCTCTCTGCCCCGTTGGAAAATCGTGGTGATAGTTCCCCTTATCTACCATGCTCGGGGTCAACTGTGCAGGGTGGCTTCAAACTGACGAAGTACAACAGTGAGCCCATTGGTCTTTGAAAGATGGCACCAGTGTCAGTGATCGTAGAATAGCCAGGGGCACCAGTGCGATGGTGAGTCCCTCCAGCCATGTTGGGTTGGAGAATCGAGGTGGCATTAAACGAGAGGAACACTATGAGATTGAGTGGGCAGTTAATGAGGTGAGTTCGATAAGATAGCACCATGAAACTAGTTCAGTCTCGTACAGACAATCCGTCTGTCACACTCAATAAAAATGTCACTGAGACAAACTATTGTTAGATTCAGCCCAATGAGTCGAAAACGCTGCTGACCCCTTACCCAGTTACAAAGTTGCAGAACAACTGTTCATCTAAAACTCTCCATCATCCTTACTGACGCCAATACCCCCTTCACCTATCATTCCTAGAAATACTGGGTCATGTTGCAGGATGCTGTCGAAATGTCTTCATTTCAGCATTCTGAAACCTGTGATCTTACATGAAATTGTCTCTGAATCTCCCTTTCGCTTTTTTTCCCCAAAAACCTTTTGATTGTTGGTAGTTAAACTGATTTCCCCGCCATCTCTCTCTGGCGGGAATTTGGGAATACGGACTAGGCAATAAGGACTCTGTATCAGAGTGATCATGTAACTAGACGGGTAATTCAGAGGCACAAGCTGTGACTCCAAGGCGGTATTTAAAATCCTACCACAGCCGATGACAGAGCTTAAATTCGAATGACAAAAATTGGAATGAAACCTAATTGCACTCATGGAAACCAGAAACCGTTAAGATTTATTTTTATTATTTCACTGATAGTTTTTGCTCAAAAAACTTAACATTATTACCCAATCTGACCTCAGTGTGACTTCAGACACATAACAAAATTGTTGGCTCCATTTTGTCTTGACAAATGGCTGCGTAGTCAAGGACAATTAGTGATTGACAACAAATGCTGCCCTTGCCCACGATCCCGTGAAACAACAGAATTGAAGGTGAAATAAACCAAGGAACGTTGGGTGCTAGAGATTGAAAATAAAATTCTCCAGCGTCTGAAAGTATTGGAGAATCTCGCAGGTATGGCAGCCTCTGTCAGGAGAAATGCAGATAACGATTTGAGTCCAGTGACCCTGTTTCACCACTGAAAGCAAACTGGGAAATATTATTATCTATCCTGGTATCATAGATGGTTGGGTTGGAGAGAGAGGTGGGGGCCAGGTTTAAATTGAACGGATGGAGAAATGGCCAGAAAAAAAGAGGAAAAGAAATGACAAGTGAGCAAAGGGATTTCTGATGATGGACTGAAAGGAAAACAAAATGGTAAGTTATGCTCACATTTCCGCATTTCCCATATTTCTGAATATCGCGTCCATTTAGATTTGTGGCAGTTTAAAGTGAGTTAGGTTCCCTGTATCTCTCTTCTCTGAGTGTGATGATCAAATCCATTAGCAATACTGGTGCTGCCCTTATAGTTGCTGAGATATAGAGAAAGGTAATGTTACATTGTCAACTGATTCTTTGTAGAGATAAACTGTTACTGTGGGAGTGTGCAGAGATGCAACGGCTTTCTCAGCCAGGAAGAGAAACTCAAGAGTGGAAATAATTTTCAACACTGAGCGTGTGCACGTTCTGTGTGGGGAATTGACATGTTCCTTTCATTGGAAAATCATTGGAGTTTCTGGGGATGCTTATCTTGGGTTTGTATTGTCAGCTGCTGGGTCTGGTGACCCCACTCTGTACACTGCATTTACAGAGTGTCTGGGTCCATGGTGAACAAATGGAGGTGAGGCTCCACAGAAGGGAAGCTCTATAAATAGGGTGGTGCAGGACAGTGCATTATCTTTTCTTGGATTTCCCGGGACATTTGTCTAAGCTGGACCAGGTGTCACGTATGAAACCAGTTTGTTTTAAAACTGAGGTGGTCACTGAGCTGTGTCCCTTCTTCAGTATACTGTGTAGCCTCACACCGGTGACAGGACTGTGCTGATGCTCACCATAAATTAAACTGGATTCATTCTGGAACTTTCCAGGCAGGAGTGAGTAACATATCCATCATCACCAGAGTGCAGTCCTTCGATATATTCACTGGCTGACAGAACCCACCTGTCTGCTGAGAGCAATATATTGCGTCCATATACCTGAGTAAGGTACAGAAATATACTTCCAGAAATACAAGGGAACAGAGTGACTGGTGAAAATGAGGAACAGCAGGAAATTAGAATTAATAAAAGGTATATCTTTCAAAATCTCATTGAATTTAAGGTTGGTACATTGCTGCATCTGATGAGCTACATCCCAGAGTATTGAGGAGGTGGCAGTAGAGCTAGTGAAAGAATTACTGATTATTCGTCAAAGCTGGTTAGATTCTGGAAACGATCCTCCAGACTGGAAAGCAGCTATTGTAAACCTTAATATTTAAAACAGGACGGAGAGAGCAAACAGCAAACTAAGCAGTGGTTAGCTTGATGTAAGCTGTGAGAAAAACATTGGAACCTTTTGTGAGGAATGTGACAACTAGACACTTTGAAAATAATGACTTGATTCGGTAGAGTCAATCTAGAATCAGGAAGGGGAAATGATTTTGATCTGTAATAAACCTGCTGGACTTTGTGTAGGTTGTCCGTTGTGATATCGACAATTGAGAACCAGTGGGGGTGAAGTATTTGAATTTTCAGCAGACGTTTGACATGTTTGAATAGGAGTGAGTGGGGAATGTTAAAGTCCATGGGTAGGTAGGGGTGGAATACACCGAATGAGTTGGATATTCAAGAGAATGGAGAGAGTAATATAATTGTCTAGAGTGAAGGCTTTGGGGTATCAGAATGATCAGTGTTTGGGCAATAGCTCTTCGCAAGATATAAAATATTTCAGATATGAACATCAAATATCATCATTCACATTTATGTTCATTAAATAGTGAGAGGTTGGGAAGTGCTGTTGTTGAAACAGACCTGGATGTGCTTGGTCACAAGTCACAAATAGATTTTTTACGCAGCAGGAAGTAAATGATATGTGGCTCATCATGCAAAATGATAAAAGTACCAGAGTAAATGTATCCTTTCCAATGATAGTATTTTGTTGAGAGACTGATAGGTGTATTGTGTACAGGCTAAATCAGCTTTATAAATACTGACCTTGTCAACGATTCAGTCCAACAGGGTTTCACCAGACTAAACCCTGACATGATACTACCATGAGGAGAAATGAAGAAACGTGTGCTTAATAAAGTGTGTTAAGGTGTTTGTGAGTTTATATTAAAAAAACTGCTGAAGCACATTGAGTGTTGAAGATACAAAATTGCCTTATTAGATCAATTAAAGGAATGCCCAGGCAAATTGACATTTCCTATGTATTGGAGTGAATATATATCCACTGTAAATATATTGGCTGGAGCTGTTCCTGTCGAGGAGAGATCTGCACGGTAACAGCATGTAGATTATGGTTTTTGAGCGTGTTGGTGGTGCGAGTTCAGCCAGTTACAGTATTGCAAATGGACAACACACCTGGCCTGGGATAAGAAAACATGTATCATTCTCCCTCTCTACTAACTTCACGAGAGCAATGGGTAATGGGAGATGTGATCAATAGCCAACGGTGCAAACGTTCAATCCAGTCCAGCAGTTTTTGTGAACTGAAGGAACCATACTGAAAGGGGTTAAATGCAGCTGTTTGTTCAGTGACTGTGATTGATGCCAGTCTCCATGGATCACTGTTGTGTCACTGGACGTTTTCCGTCTCCTATTAGTAAGGGGTCTCTTGCAATGGTTTATGCCATTGTAGCAGCAGATACATCAACTCCAACGCTTAAAGGGTTCAGCACCTGCAGATGTAGAAAAAAGGAGATTTAAACATCTGAGAATAGTCTGGAATGATCCATTAATGGATCAGAATCTGAGAACATTCGACTGGAATGCTGCAAAAATGGACAGGAGTTTATCCGCGGGTCTTTTCTATTTTTCCTGGTCTTGGTCAACATTATCATTTCGGATATGGGGTGCACTGGTGATTATCCAGGCGGGTTACTATCCTATCCTCGCTATTGTTGGCGTTCCTGGTAAGTTTCTTCATCTCTATCCATTTATTAATCTCTTCAACCATGGCGAACTTCGTTACCATTTCTGTTATCTATATTTGACAAAGACGAAAACTATTGTCTTCAGTTTCAAATGCAAATTCCATTGATTACCCACAAACTTCAGAACCGCCCACACCCCCACCCTCACAAACATCTGAGAACGAGATTGTTCACAATACCAAAGTACCTTTTTTCTCTGAATTCATTTATGTCTCGGTATTCTGTCCATCACAAAACCTATCCACTACCAGCTCGATTATATGCCCAGTCACCATCTTGGCTTCAATGCTGACGCTTAATAAACCATTAACTATGCTTTGGTAAAATTCAGACATTATGATTCCACCTGTCCTTTAAGCACTCTTTCAGTTGCAAATATTTCGATTGCAATTTTGTTCTTGACTCTAAAATAACTTAATGACAGGAACACTCTCTCAGCACAGTAATGTCGGAAGAAATGTAATTCAGATGCACAGGTTATTACACAGAAAGACACTGTTCCACATCCTACCACAGACAATGTCCGAAAGTAAATACAAAAGACAGGAATTGGAAATAACAACCATAGCATTTCCAGCATTTTGTCCATACGTTTATCTATTTCACTGATGTCCTTTGGTAACTAGAACTTGCGCTATTATCTGGTCTGGCTTAAGATTTATGTGAGTCCCACAGCGATGTGCTTGGTTCTGTACTGCCTGAAAAAATGACCTCGCAGTAAATGACATTTGGTTAGGTCAAAAAATGCTGCCCCTGTCAGCGATGCAGACATTCCAAGTAATAACAAAATTAAAGGTTAAATAAAGCAAAGAATGATGCAACAGATCAGAAACAATAAAGAACGAGAAAGTGCCAGACAAACTGAGCAGATTTGGCAGCCCCCTCGGGTCGAGAGAAAAATAGAATTGGCAATTCGATTCTAATGACTATACACCAGAACTGAACACAGTTGGGAAATAGCGTGATTGATGCTGGTGACACCGACATCCGTTATGAAGGTAAGAAGGACTGAGTTGAATAGATGGAGAAAGAGAGAGATAGAGAGAAAGAAGCAAACAAAGAAATTGTTGATGATCAGCTGGGATGGAAAAAAATGAAATTAAACCTTACTTATGTTTCTCCTTTCCCCACATTACTGATAATCATGACCATGTAAGGTATATGTCAAAGTCCCTGTTTAAAGATATTTATGTCTTTTTGTTTTTTTCTCTTCCCTGAATGTGATCATCTTTTTTTATTCATTAATGGGATGCTAGCCCAGAATTTAATTCCCTTTGCTCATTGTATTTGAGAAGGTGTTGGTGAGCTGCCTTCCTGATCCACTGCAGTCTGTGGTCTGTAAGTAGTCAGTGCTGAGGTCCATGCAGTTTCATTTCTTTGAGGCTTTGAAGAGATTGATATAACTGAGTTGCTGGTTAGGCTATTTCAAACTGCAACTGAGAGTTAACCACATTGCTGTGGGTCTGGAGTTACATGTAAGCTCGACCCTAAGATGGTAGATTTCCTTTCCTGAAGGGCATGAGGGTGCCAGGTAGGACAATCAACAATGGTTTCATTGTTTCATTTGATTCTTAACTCCTGATATTTTATTGAATTCCATTTCCAACATTTGCCGTCGTGGGATTCGGATCCGGTGTCTGGGTCATTACCTGATTCCCTGGATTAATATTCAGAGATAATATAGCTGGACAATCGCCTCCTCAGTATCTCCAATCAACTCCAGTGGCAATAGTGATGTTGTTGTTGGTGTGACTTTGCTTCATAAGGCAAATAAATGATTGGCAAAAAATGCCATCCTTCTCATTTTGTATTTGTGAGAAGGCGAGCTGATGGGAAGTGCTCTTGGCGAAAAGGAACTCGATGTCCTTGATCACGAGGCACTAACAGAATTCATACAGAGCAGTCGTGTCCTGGCAGGTGGGACTAGATTGGGTTGGGATATCTGGTAGGCATGGACGGGTCGGACCGAAGTATCTGTTTCCATGTTGTGCATCTCTATTACTCTATGACTCAGCAAGTAATCAGCACAATAAATGAGTAGTATCGTTCATTACAAAATGATTAAAGAATAAGAGTGAAGACACCGTCCTGCAGTTTTGGAGTGTACTTGAGACAGTATTTTCTTTCATTTATAATCAATGATCTCCTTGCTACAGAGAGACGGTGTAATGGAGTTTCACCAGACTAATTCCTTGCGTTGATGGTATCGTGAGGAGAGTGTGAAGGAATTTGGCTGCCCTTTCGTTACCTCTCGCCGTTAGCTCAAGATGTTTTATGTGCAACGGAATTCTTGCCATCTCTGATTCTGTTGGTTTCTCCAGCAAGTTTAATTGACGAGATACTGCTGTAATTATCTCTCCTTTCCTCACAGAAGCAGTCAGTTCCAATTCCAGCTTCTATGCTAATTCTTGCAACTTGGTCCTATACACTTTTCGTAAAATTTCCAAAGTCACTGCATGCACACCCAGAAAATGTTTGGCGACTGAAAGTCAGTGTAAAAGGCTGGAGCTAACGGCTGAGGGTGCGCTTAGTAAGGAAGAGAGTGAGGATGAGCAAGCCCCTGGTAGTCAGAAGCCTAGTGAGAATTTGTTTGAGTCTGTTCAAGCAAGGTCTCACTTTGATGAGAAGAATGTGATGCCCTTTTCATTTCATTTGAAAAGTTGGCAAAACAAATGCAGTGGCCAGATGCAATGTGGGTTTTGTTGATCCAAACTGAACTTGTAGGTAGGACTAGTGAGGTATTCACATCCCAATCAGAGGAGGTATCTGGGGAGTATGAGGAGGTTAAAATAACATTTTCTCTGCATAGGCAACCTTTCAGGAATTTAATGAGGGATCCTGGTCAAATCTACACTGAGTTTGTAAGTATCAAACAGTCTAATTTCGATAGTTGAATAAGAGCTTTAAAATTCAAGCAAGGCTATGATGCCCTTAGTGAGGTTAGTACTTGGAGGAATTCAAAAAATCACTGCCTGAAGTAGTGCAAACTCAGATGGAATAGCAGAGAGTGTAAGCAGCAAGGTTAGCTGCTGAAATGGCTGATGATTATGAACTGGTCTATAAACTTGGTTTGGCTTCCAGAACCAATTTTGGTCTCTGAGGGACAGACATTGGAGGAAAGAGATATCCTCATGTGCAAAGGGAAAGGTAGATCACAGCGTAGATCATAAGGATAATTTACCAAGGTAATAAAGAACACCTTGAGGTGGACAAGGAAGTTAAAAACCTGTCGTGTTTTCATTGTAAAAAAGAGGGCCACACAAAATTACTGTGATGATGGGCTGGGAGAAAACCAGATGTAGGATAACCAGACAAGCTTGGAAGTTTTGTTGGACTCGTAAGAAAAAGCATAAGGGAAGTCAGGCAACTGCCTTAGAGTGTACAAAACGATAAGTGGACGTGCCAAATCTGCAAACAAAACTTACATGAAAGGGTAAAGTTTATTCACATAGGCCAGCAGTAATTGGTAAGAAGGTTTCAATATTAATTGACAAAAGGATCTTTTCAGTCTGCAGTGCTGGGGGGTGAGGCTTTATGCACTCTTGAGAGACTATTGCCAGAAAATGTGCTGGTAACAGGAATTCATAGTGAGGCAAAAAGTGCTCAGTTATGTAAATTGAGGCTCGAGAGTCCAGAGAAGAGTGGAGAATGTGCGGTAGGTGTACTAGACAGCTAACTCTCAGCTCCAGGAATAAAATTTGTCATTGCAAATAATATAGCTACTTCACTGGTAGGCGTGCTGCCTACTCCAGTTGAAAAGCCAGTGGAGATGCAGGCAACTGAAGACCTGGAGAATGTTCATCCAGGAATTTTTCCCTGATTACGTCATCAGAAGATCACAGATGCACAGGTTTAAGCGGGATAAAGGCAGAGATAAGGAAGCTGACGTAGAGTTATCCGAAAGTTTCTTTCTGATCAGATAAGTGGAAAACTGACGGAGCAAGTAGGAAAACATGAAAGTATTTTTAGCTCTGCTAAGCTGATTGAATGGCAGTAAAAAGATGAGGAATTACAGAAGTTATATCAAAAGATATTAAGCAAGAAAGAGAATGAATGCATTCCTGTGTGCTTTACTTAACAAATGATGCGTTAATGCGGATATGGAGATCAGCACACATTGAAGCAGACCAGACATGGACAGAAATTCATCAAATTGTTTTGCCTGTTGGGTAGAGAAAGGAGGTGCTGCGTGGCACATGAGCTACCACTTGAGATCATTTCGGGGTGAGGACATTACAGGCTGAAATGCAAGGATATTTTCACTGGCCTGGACTACACAAAGATGTAGTTGAATATTGCCAGATGTCTCAAGCATGTCACACAGGCAGTAATAAAACCTGCAACGTTAATCCCTATTACAGCATTTGAGGAATCTTTTACAAGGGTCTTTATAGATTGTGTAGGTCCCCTATCTCAAACAGTAATTGGGAATAAGTATTCCTTAACAATAATGGATATGTCGACTTGATTTCCAAAGGCAGACCCATTATGCAGCATCACAGCTAAAAGAGTTGTAGAGAAACAAATGCTTATTTTTTTAACTATGTACGGACTACCAATAGAGATCCAGACAGATTAAACCTCACATCCGAACTATTCAAGCAGGTGATGGATACCTTGGGAATAAAGCAATTCAAATCTACTACGTAGTATTCGGAATCAATGTGAGCATGAGCAAGATGGCATCAAACAGTGAAGACCATGTTGAGGGTTTATGGTCAGGATAATCCAGATGATTGCGATAAGGAAATTACTTTTGAACTATTTATGATGTGAGACGCACGGAATGAATCGACCAAATTCAGGTTATTTGATTTAATTTGTAGGCATGAAGTAAAAGGACAATTACCATGGGTTAAGGAGAAATTAATAAGTCAGAATTCAGAGACGATGTGTCAAATTTTAGGGAACAATTAAATAGAGCTGGAGAGTTGGCTGGACAGCATTTAAAAGTATTGCAGCATACAATGAAACAGGAAGTGTATCAGAAATCACAAATTCGCAATTTTGCAATTGGGAATAACGTATTGGTGTTACTTCCAGTAATAGTGGAGCCTTTAAAAGCATGTTTAGGTGTACCATATCAAATTGGGAACAAATTGAATGAGTTGAACTACTTGGTACGGACTCCAGACAGGATGAGATCTCACAGCGTGTGTCATGTGAATATGCTCAAAAGGTATTTTGATAGGGAAGGAAAGCAAGATGAGAAGGTATTAATGATTACAGCACAGAAGGAGAAGCCAAGTTCAGAGGATTCTGAATTGGACATTCCTCAAATCAAATTGAACAATGAGAAAGTTGTCAAAAATTGGGATAAATTATTGAGTTACCTTCCACAAGAAAAGCATAGTGACCTGAAAGAGTTATTACGATATCTTGAAGAGATATGCAGAAATAAACTGGGAAGTACAACATAATTGTGCATGATGTAGACACAGGAGATGCTGTTCTGATTAAATAAAATCCTTAAAAGGCATTATCCTCTAAAGTTGGCACAGGTCAGAAGGAAATAGAGCACACGCTCAAAGATGGAATAATCAAAGTGAGTTACTGTGATTGGAGCTCATGTATGGTCAGGGTACCAAAGCCAGATGTTACCCAGCGGTCACGTGTGGACTATCACAAAGTCAACTTCGTTACAAAGACTGATGCATCTCCAATTCCATGTTTGGAGAACTGTGTCGAAAAAGTGGGAGAAGCTACTTACATTTCTAAGTTGGACTTGCTCAGAGGCTACTGGCAAGGACCTCTGTCATAACGCTAAATGGACTATATCATTACAAAGTTGTGGCATTTGGTATGTAAAACGATCCAGCCACATTTCAGAGACTGATAATAAGGTCATTGCCGGATTACCCAACTATGTGGTGTACATTGATGACCAGGTGGTTTTTAGTCACTCATGAAAGGAACATTTACAGCATTTATCGGACTTGTTTATTGACTTCAGAAGGCAGGCTTGGTGGTAAACCTAGCTAAAAGTGAATGTGAGAAAGCCCAAGTCACGTTCCTGTGTCACGCTATTGGACATGGCCAATGGCCCCATGAGATACAAAAACGAAAGTAGTTGGGGAGTGTTTCACACCGTCGTCAAAAAGAAATATGCAGTACTACGGTTCCTGGGATTGACTGGATTTTACTGAAAGTTTGTGCGAAACTTTAAGCAGTACGGCTGCTCCACTCACCGAATTGTCAAGGGCAAGAACTCTCAGTGGACAGAGGACTGTCAAAAGGCATTTTAAAGCCTAAAAACTGTGTTAGCCACTGCTCCCAGTATTAGCTACAATAGATTACACGAAGTCTTTCAAGGTGGCTATCGTTGCCAGTGATGTGGGTATTGGTCCGGTGTTCTTGCAGTAGGATGATGGGGGAATAGAAAGACCCATCGGGTATTTTTCTGGGAAGTCGAACGTTCATCCACAGAAATGTTCAACGGTGGAGAAAGAGACTTTAAAGTTGGTGTTGGCATTACACCATAACTGTGTTTATATTACAAACAATGCATCTGAGACAATCGTATACACTGATCATAACACATTGACATTTGTGGAAAAAATTAAAGACAAAAATGCCAGACTGTTTAGATGGAGCTTGTTGTTGCAGCCATTCAATCTAAAAATTGTGCATGCGGCAAGTCGCGAAAACATGAAATCTGATGAGTAACTGAGACTAGAATGAGATACAGAGGTGTTCAGTGGTGGGTATACAGCGGCCTGAATTTACATGGGTTTGTGCATGTTTGAATGTTTACAGTTAGCATAGTGTATCTGTCTGTTTTGAGACTACTAGCTGGGTTTGCATGGTTAAAAACGCAGCCACCTTTTAGCATTGATTTTTTTTAAGAGGGGAGGGACATGTCACAAAGCAAGTCCCTTTCTTTGTCTAAAAGCTGTTCCTTGACTCAAGGAAACTGTCCTTGTTTTTTTTTCAGAGGAACAATAAAACGGGGCCAAGCTCCGATCAGAGCTGAAAAAATGTGTTGCTGGAAAAGCGCAGCAGGTCAAGCAGCATCCAAGGAGCAGGAGAATTGACATTTCGGGCATAAGCCCTTCCTCACTTTCTCCAAGCTCCGATCAGTCTAGTTTGGTACAGAGATGAAAAGTATTTACAGAGGTCTTTTGTTTATATGGAAAGAAATGAGTCTTCAGGTGAAAGTGGTCGTGCTTTGTAAGTAACCAGTGTAATGAACGGAGAGAGGTGAGCTATTTCAGCTGAACTAGCTGAGCTGAGCAGTTTTCAGCTGAGTCTTGAACTGGGAAGTTCAACTGGGAGCTGTATGGAAACTCTCTCTCTCTCTCTCTTCTGACCTTCAACTTCAACCTGGAAGTTTGCGTTCCATTTATTTTTTTTTATTTGGAGTTTGATTATGGGGACAGTTGTGTATATTCGGAATAGCATAATTAAGTCTAGCTGAATAGGTTGAATTCTGTCGTGATTTTTTATTCTGCTCCTTGTGTTTCATTGTGCAATTTGATGAATAAAGTTTTTGTCTGTTTCAAAATCTAGTAGTCAACCTTGCTAAATTACTCCGGGTAATTTTCATTGTACACTTACCGAAACAAATTGCAAAGGTATGCGTTGGGCTGCCTGCTTAGAAGTGTTTTGAGTAGTCTAACCTAGTTCATAACATCTCGGAGATGGAAGATGCCTCTTTGGGACTTGGCATAAACCAATCACTTTCCCGCCTCATGATCAGCAAACCACGTTAACATAGCACGTGTGTACCATTAGCAATGGATCCAGGAGGAATAACATGAAGCTGTCTGTCTGTGCAGTCTCTGCCTCATTGGTTTGTCGTGTTGCAGCAACAATGACATCCGCCTATTTCAGTGTAACAGTTTGAAGGGGCTGAATGTCATCTTCTGTTCATGTGTCAGTGTCTGGAGGAACTGAATGTCTTCCTCCTGGCCCGAGGGTAGAGGTTCAAGGACTTCAGTGGGAACCCGTAGTTCCTGCCTGCCAGCACGCTTTGCAGAATAGATTCTATCTTCCTGAGTTATAGGAGACAAACAGAAGGCTGGAAAAATACAGCAAGCCAGGCAGCATCATGAGCTGGGAAAGTCAACATTTCAGGTATAACCGTTCTTCAGAACTGGGTTGGGGGGTAGGGGGAGCTGCAAATAAAGAGGGAAGGGAGTGGTTGGAGTGGGGAGATCAGGAGGATGGTCAGTTACGGCTATGTGGACACAAGTGGTTGGTGCAACCGGGTTGGGTGATGGGAGGGATGAATTCAGTTGGGAGCTGAAAGGTAGGGTCGTTCGGTGGAATGGAAGACCTCCCAGTCACTTCCTAATTCAATTCTACTTCCTAATCCCTTTCTGACATGGCCATCCTTGCTCTCCTCCATTGCCACAATGTTCTAAACCATAATTTGTAGGAAAAAGATCTCATCTGTCACCTGTGCAACCTACACCCCGAGGACTCAACATTGAATTCTCCAATTTCAAATAACCTCCCTTCCAGTCCCCCGACTGCCTCCCCAAGCCCTCCCCTCCCTTCCATTCCTCTGAGCAACCTTTTGTCCAGCTACCATCTGGATTTAGCGCTCCCATCAACAACTCGCTGATACCCTTTACCTGTGCTCACTTATCCCCACCTCGCCACTCTGCCTCCTCCTCCCTCACCCGCACTTTATCTATATACCCAATTACTCCCATCCACAGTCCTGGCGAAGGGTTATATCCAAGGCGTTCACTTTTCAAAGTCTTGATGCTGCCTTGCTTATTATGTTCTTCAAGCTTCCTGCGTGAGTATGTTGGATTCCAACACCGGCTTTTATTTTAAATTGTCTTCTTGTGTAACAGGCAGGAGTGAGTGAACGCATTGCACCTCTTGTTATCCAATAGATCTGATGGGCTGAATGGCTTTCTTATATTACTGTGAAACCAGCTACAGTTGCTGAAGGGGTCCCTCTTTCTTTTAACCGTAGAAATGTTTAGTGTCCAGCAGTGCTTTTGATTAATGTTATCTTTACATTAACAGCACAAGCTTGAATGTTGTCCAGATTTGATTCTTTAGTACCTTAGGAGGTGACTCATTGTTCTGAACATTGTATAATCTTCAAAGAATATCCCCACCTCTGATAGCATGAAAGAGGGAAAAACATTAATGAAACAGCTGAAGATGTTTGTGCCGAAGAAGCTACCCTGAGGATTGCCCTCAGAGATATCCAGGGACTGGGAGGATTGATGTCCACCAGCCCCATTGTGTTCTGAATGATCCAACTAGTGGGGAGTTTACAACTGATTCCCATCAAGTTCAATTTTGTTCAGTCTCCTTGACATCTTGCTCAATCAAATACTGCCGTGATATCAGGGCCAGTCACTTTACGCTGTGTTCATATCTTCTATCCATGTCAATAGGCCATGGTATATGTGTGGGGAGTATTTCCTTCTCTCAGGGAATAGTGATGGTTGGGGCCAGACAGTTGGGGAGGGTACATCACTGAAATGTTTGGGGGTTGCGAGTGGGTTTCAATGGGTTTTGACCCGTCAGAGAGTCGACGGCTACAAAAAATTGGGCATGAAAGAGAAATTGCGGCCGAGTGCAGATCAGCCCTGACTTGGTGAATGGAAGGGAAGGTCTGAGGGGCTATGTAGCCTGGTTTTATTCTAGTATACACCATAGTCCAGTCACTTTCAGGCCTCTTCCATTTCCTGTGTTACTGACTTCAAGTACCTGAATAGACTGATCCTGTTGCTGTGCAACTGGATACTCGTGCTGCATGATCTGGTTACAGTTCTATAGGCCCTAGGGACTTATTGTCCTCCTCCTGTAATTGTATATCAGGCTCCAGGGGCTGAAAAGTCTCATTCTGTTCTGCTATAACTGAAATCCATATTAATTAAATCTACTGCCAATGGAGAAAGTGAGCACAGCAGATGAGGGAGATCAGTGTTGAAAAGTGTGGCACTGGAAAAAACACGGCAGGTCAGGCAGCATCAGAGGAACAGGAGAATCGATGTTTTGGATGTTCCTGATTAAGGGCTTATGTCCGAAACATAGATTCCCCTGCCCCCCGAATACTGCCTGACCTGCTGTGTTTTTCCAACACCACATGTTTTGAAGTCTACTGCCCCACACAAGTCAATCTTCCTGGTCACATCATCCAATTATATTAAGAGAATTGTCAGGCACAAACTTCCTCGCACAAAGCCACACTTACTATTCCGAATCAAAGCCTGTCTTTCTAAATGCATGTAAATCTTATCCCTCAGAACCTTCTCAAGTAACTTACCTACCACGGATGTTAAACCTACTGGTCTGTCGTTCCAAAGCTTTTTTTGTTCAGTTCTTTTTTAATAAGAGCACACCATTTGCTATCCTCCAGTCTTCCAGGACATTACCTGTGGTTAATGATGATCAACATTATAAGCCGGGGTCCCCACAAATTCTTCTGGAGCCTCTTGAGGTGTTCTTAGATATATTGGGTAAGGACCATGAGATTTATCCACTTTCAAACATTCTAGTACGTCCAAAATCGGCTCAACTATGATATGGATTGTCCCTAAAATATCACCACTAACTTCCTCAAGTTCTCAAGTCATCATGTCTTTCTCCACGGTAAGCATAGAGTAGAAATATTCGTTGAGGACTTCACCCATCTCTAATAGTTCCACACATACTTGTCCACATTGGTCTTCGAGGGGTCCTGTTTTCTATCCAGTTTTTGATTTTTCTTTTAATATATTTAAAGTACCTTTTTGGATTCATCCTGATCTTCTCAGCCAAGGCTCTTTCTTGTCCCCTTTTCACCCTATTGCTTTCCTTTTTCAGAACTCCTGTATCTCTTATATACCTCCAGTGATTCCCTTGATCCCAACGGCCTGGACCTGAGCCACGCCCCAAGTTCGAACATGAACCTGTGGACCAGTTTTGTCCCTCACCATAACTATTTGAAAATTAATAGCACTACGGTTACTGGTCACAAAGTGCTCCACCACTGTTAACTCAGTCACCTGTCTTGCCCTATTTCCTAAGAAAATTTCGTGTTTTTCCCCTTCCCGAGTAGAACACTCTGTATACTGCTTGAGGAAACTTTCCTGAAGCTTTTATCAGATTCTATCTCATCAAATTCCTTAACGCTCTGGCCGTTCCAGTCTGTATTAGAAAAAACAAAATCCCCTATTATGATAACCGTATTACTCCTGCAGGTTTCCCCTCTCTCCCTGCATATTTGTAACTCTCATTCTTGTTGACTATTTGGGGACCTATAGTACATCCCCAATCACCACACCAACCCCTTCCTATTTCTTAACTCCACCCACAAAGCCTCATTGGGTGATGCATCAGTTATTTTATCTTTGATTACTGCTGTGGGACTCCGCTTAATCAGAAATGCAACTCCCCCTCGTCTCCTTCCACCATCTCTGTCTCACCTAAAGCAACTGTACCCTGGCATATTAAGCTGTCAGTCCTATCCATCACTTAGCCATGTTTGTGTAATGGCTATAATATACCAGTCCCACCTATCTATCCACGGCCTGAGTTCGTCGGCCTTACCTGTAGGCCTTCTTGCATTGAAATAGATGCAATGTAATCCAAAAGGCATTTCTCTCTGTCGTTTTCCAGCCTAAATTTACTATTTCTGATTACTCTACCTCCTTCCAGCCTCGCACTTGCCTCCCTGCTCTTGAGGATACCAACACCTGCCGATCTAGTTTAAACCCACCCTCGTAACACTAGCCAAACTGGCCGCCAAGATATTGGTGTCACCTCCAGTGCATGTCTCAGGCGGTAATCTCCATCTAAGGAGATTACCAATGTCAAGGTATTTTTCTAAAATGTTTTTCCGAGCTTTCTGTAATCTCGCTCCAGAACCTTGTCCCTATTTCAGCGGGTATCGTTTGTGCTAAAGGGCATAATGATTTCTGGATGCTCACCAACCCCTTGAGATGTTCAGCAGCTACTTGGAGACATCCTGGACCCTAGCAGCGGGGAGGTAACCCACCATCCTGGATTCCCGTTTGTGGCCACAGAATCTCCGATCTGTCCCGCTAATAATCGACCCTCCTATCTTTAACCACCTGATTACCTTTACCCTTTCCCACTGTGCCCCAGAGCCAGTGGTAGTACCACCAACCTGGCTATTGCTGCTTTCCCCTGAATGGACATCGCCCCCAACAGTCCAAAGTGGTCTACTTTTTATGGAGAGGAATGGCCATAGCCGATTTCTGCACTGACTGCCTACTCTCTTTGCCATTCGTGGTGGTCGCCCAGCTACTCTCTACCTGGAATATGACAGGAAGCAAGGAACGCCTGTTGGATTAAATTGTGTTTATTTAAATACAACAGGACTATCAGGTAAGGCTAATGAGCTCAGGGCGATGAACGTTGGACTGGAATATTACAGTCATTAAAGAAATGAATGGTTGGTTGGCGGCACGGTGGCACAGTGGTTAGCACTGCTGCCTCACAGCGCCTGTAGACCCGGGTTCAATTCCCGACTCAGGCGATTGACTGTGTGGAGTTTGCACGTTCTCCCCGTGTCTGCGTGGGTTTTCTCCGGGTGCTCCGGTTTCCTCCCACAGTCCAAAGATGTGCAGGTCAGGTGAATTGCCCGTAGTGTTAGGTAAGGGGTAAATGTAGGGGTATGGGTGGGTTTCGCTTCGGCGGGTCGGTGTGGACTTGTTGGGCCGAAGGGCCTGTTTCCACACTGTAAGTCTAATCTAATCTAAAAAAGTCTAATCTAAATATAACTAGGGTGTGACCTAGTGTCTTGGGTGTGACCACCACACTAAAGCACTTATATATGAGGTTCTGAGTATCTCGGATGACCCTGAGAGCATCCTAAATTAGATTACCTTCGGCCGAACAAGTCCGCACCCACCCACCAAAGAGCAGCCCACCCAGACCCACTCCCCTACACTACAGGCAAATTAGCACGTCCAAATCACCTAACCTGCATATCTTAGAACTGTGGGAGGACGCTGCATCACCCAGAGGAAACGCATGCAGACACGGGCAAAATGCGCAAACTCCACACAGACAGTTGCCCGAGCCAGGATTTGGCCCCTGGTCCCTTGTGCTGTGATGCAGTAGTCCTAACCACTGAGCCACCATGCCGCCCAGCTCCAGCTCCCTAACACGGTCTCCCAGGAGCTGAAGCTGGATGCACAGTCCACACGGATAGTCATCAGGGACGGTGAAAATCTCCGTGAGCTCCCACATCACACAAAAGGAGCGTGTGACTGCCGTAACTGCGATCTAGACTGCTGTAACAATAAAGTTAAACGGACTTTATTTGAGTTTCCCTGTACATTTTGCTGAGCTGAGCTGTCCGAAGCCTCTCATGTCAAAGCCTTCCTGCTTACTCTGCTACAACGGCATGTCTCCCCACCCCTCCACATTTAATCTTGGTCAGGGATGGAAGGAGACACGACAGTGATGTAGTGTTTAGGCCTTCAGCACTCCTTGACACCTGGCCCCAGACTACCTGCTCCCCAGTGCAGGTCTGCTCTTGGCCTTGGAGGGTGTCATACTGAGGTCTTCCTTCTGGTAGTGGTGACTGTGTCGATGTAAATCCTCACCCCGACAGGCAATCCGTGCTGTCGCAGTCCTCTGGTCCTTTCTGTCTATAAGTATCGCGTTTATGAATTCCTTGAATCCCTCGATTGTAATCAACACTATGTCTCACTCCATAGCGAGAGAGGTGATGTTTTTGTGAATACAGTATTTTTGGAAACGAACACCATGAGACATAGGGACAACAATATGTCTATCCTCTCACTGAGTCTTCTTTTCCTTCGATTAGGTTGTATTTATTTTGTTAATCCCCCATTCCACTTCCCTGCAATTTCCTGTAACACTTGTATAAATATCTGTCTGTCTCAGCCTTGAAGCTATTTCATGATCCATCCTCAACAGCCCTCTGAATTTTCTACAATTGTTTCCCTCTCACTCATGTGAGACTTGGTGGTCTTTAATCTCGTGATTTGCCCACTCTCTCTTGCATAAACTTCCAATTCTTCCTCAGCTCCTGTGTCAATTTCCTCAATGGTCAAACGGTCACGAACCCTGAATCCAGAAACTGCTTCTCCAAACTGAAGACCGATTCGTAGAATGTATTTAACATATTCTCTGGCTGTGTAAACAGGCTGTCC
This sequence comes from Hemiscyllium ocellatum, assembly GCF_020745735.1. Taxonomy (NCBI): domain Eukaryota; kingdom Metazoa; phylum Chordata; class Chondrichthyes; order Orectolobiformes; family Hemiscylliidae; genus Hemiscyllium; species Hemiscyllium ocellatum. The sequence continues at coordinate 7,867,379 of NC_083438.1, forward strand.
CCTTAGTCCCTAACACTCCCATTCGTTCCCGCGTTGTCGTCTTCACCTTAATAAACCAAAAATATAACTTTGGATTCTTGCTAATCTTACCCGCTAATGTTTTATCACCGCTCGTCCTGCTCTTCCACTGACTTTTTAAGTTTAGCTCTCCACTTTCTATATTCTTTTAGGACCTTCATTGACCTGCTCACTTGGTACCTGCTTTAAGCTTCTCTTTCCTTTTTCATCCTGTTCGGAATTTGTGTCGACATCTGAGGTTCTTTGGGTTTGTTTTCCTAAATTTTATCTTCGGTGCAACATGCTGGGCCGACACTGTCATCAATTCCATTTTGATCAAATGATGCCTCAATCCCGCCCGAACTTGTTCTGCTACAGTTTCACCCAGAAGGAACGGCACTTTGCCCAGATCCTGTCTTTTTTTTCATAAAATCTTTCTACCCAATCCAAAAGATTTTATGATTCAAACGTTTTTGGGGTCTTTTCCTCAGCAAAGTCAAAATGTGTGATATCACAGTCACTGGTCCGATAATGGTCTCCCACTTCTGCCTGGAACAGCTGACTGGCTTCGTTCCCCACAGTGAGGCCCAGCACTGCCTTTTGTTCTATCTGCTCTATGTTGATATAAGAAGTTCTCTGGAATACATTTCAAAGCACCTGCCCCCTCTTAAGAAGTTATCACGACCATAATGAATGTTTGGAATTGAAATGCCTGAATATAATGATCCTATTATTGATTTTACACATATCAATAACTTGGTTATTTACCTGCTCCCGTACTTTCCGTTATCTGGGATTCAACAATAAATCACAAGCAGTGTTTCTGTCATGGTTTTGAGACTGAGCTTTAACCACCAAACCTCATTAGAAGATCCTTTCAAGATATCGTCCCTTCTTAAGCCAGTAACTGACTCCATAATTTATAAGACAACACTACCTCCTCTTTTACCCTATCGCCTGTCCTGACTATGGTTCTGGTACCACAGAATACTGAGTTGTCAGCCATGATCTCCTTCAAACACATCTCTGTAATGGTAAAAATGACACACTTCCACATGTCATCTCATTCCCTTGTCATATCTGTCTTCCTGATAATATTAGCAGCATTAAGGTAAAGCACATCCATCCTGGGATATATCACCTAGAATACTCTGTACCTCGGAGTTCTTCAGTCATTCACTGCTCGTTATCAAGCTGTCCAATTCATAAACCAAAACTGTAACTCTGCGACTGAATGAATATTTGTTGAATTGTAATTTCGTTTTTAGTAAAAGTGTTCGTCAAATGCAGCTTTCCAGAACTGAACAGTCAGCTCTAAAAACAACGGTTTTCTGCTGATTAATTGCCTGCTCAGTGTGCAGAGAGGACAGCCCTCAGTAATGGAGAATGTGAGGACTGCAGATCCTGGTGATCAGAGTCGAAAAGTGTGGCGCTGGCAAAGCACAGGCAGTCAGGCAGCATCTGAGAAACAGCAGAGTCAAAGTTTTGGCATCTGCCCTTCATGAGAAATGCATTCCCATGTTTTCCATTCCATAATAGACGGGATATTGGGAACCATACTTGCTCAGGAAGGCAGCGCTGTACAGAGCCCTGAAATGGAAAGCAGTCAGTCAGTTGGTTGGACAGGGAGTAAACAAGTTGAGGTGAAATACAGACTGATTGAAGTACAAACATAAGGATAGATAAATCCCTCAGCCAGACAGGAAACACCCTAGGTTACTACAGGAAGAGAGGAAAGAGATTTCTGTGCTTTTGGCGATGGTCTTTGCGTCTTCACTCTCCATTTGAGTAGCATCGGTTGATTGGAGGGTGGCAAATATTACTCCCTTTTTCAGGCAAGGGAACAGGGATTGTCCTGAGAACGACAGACCAGTCAGTCTTACATCTGTATTGACCAAAGTATTGGAGAGGATTCTGAAAAATCATAGTTTGATTAGAAATAGTAAGTATGGCTTTGTGAGGGGCAGGTCATACCTCACAACTGTTATTGGATTCTTTGAGGATGGGATTAAACACACTGAAGAAGGTAGAGCAGTGAATGCGGAGTGGATGTATTTTAACAAGGTGTTTGATAAGCTTGCCCGTGGTAGTTTCATTCAGAAAGTAAGGAGGCATGGCATACAGGGAGTCCTGTCTGTCTGAATACAGAATAGGTTAGCCCATAGAAGACAGAGGGTGGTGGTAAGTGGGAAGTATTCAGTGTGGAACTCGGTGAGCAGTGGTGTTCCATATGGATCGGTTCTGGGACATCTGCTGTTTGTGATTTTGATAAATAACTTGGATGACGAAGTGGAAGGGTAGGTTCGTAAGTTTGATGATGTAACACCGGTAGGTGGAATTATGGATAGTGTGAAGGGCTGTAGTCGTTTGCAACAGGATAATGACAAGATGCTGGACTCTGCTGCTTCGTGGCATATGGTGTTCAATATAGAAAAGTGGGATGCGATTCATTTTGGAAGGTCGAAGTTGAATGCAGAATACTGGGTTAGAAACAGGATTCTTACATTGTGGAGGAACGGGGATCATTTGGGCCATGGCATAGCTCCCACAGTGTTTCTACCCAGGTTTATAAGGTTGTTAAGAAGGCGTTTGATGTGTTCATTAGCCGATGGATTGAGATTAAAAGCTGCGAGGTTATGCTGCTACTCTATCGAGCCCTGGTGAGACCACACTTAGAATATTGTGATCAGTTCTGGTTGCCTCGTTATAGGAAAGATGTGGAAGCTTTGATGAGGTTGCTGAGGAAATTTATCAAGATGTTGACTGGACTGGAGGGCATGTCCTGCAAAGAAAATTTGAGGGAGCTCAGGTGTTTTCCTCTTTGTAACGAAGAAGAATGGAAGTGACTTGACAGTGGTGTACAAGATGATGAGAGGCATAGATAGAGCGGATAGCCAGAGACTTTCTCCCAGGGTGGAAATGGCTATCTCGAGGTGGTATGATTTTAAAGTAATTGGAGGAAGGTTTAGGGGAGATGTCAGAGGTAGGTTCTTTACACAGAGAGTGGTGGGTGTGTGCAAAGAACAGCCAACAGTTGTAGTAAAATCAGCTATAGTAGGGATATTTAATAGATAGGCACATGAATGATAGTATAATGAAAGATATGTAGGTTAGTCTGATCCCAGAGTAGGATACAAAGTCAACAGAACGTCAAGGGCCAAAGGGCCTGTACAATGCTGCACTGTTCTATGTTTCCAGTTTCACCCAGCTTGTGGATTCCCCTTAAATTGTTGAATGTATGAGGGAGTGATGTGTGTGAGATCAGGAAACTTTGGAGGGGTGTAAGGCCAAAACCTCCCGTTATGGTGCATTGTTACAGTCACCTGAAAACCTTTATAATATGTGTGGTTACTTAGACCAGACAGAATCCGCCAAGTTCAGTTATTAATGCGATTTGTGGATTGCCGTTTGCTGCTGGTTACATCACATAACTTCTACTGTGTGATCCATGTAGTAATCTCTGACCATTCATAGAGATGTATAATTTAATTTGATACTGGAGAATGTGAAGGTGACATTTATTGTATATGGCTTTAGAGGTTCTTTGTGAGACACAAGGCACTGCAATAGATTGTCAACTTGTTAACGTCTTCACCCATGTCTGGTCCAGGGTGCAGATATATGGAGTCTGGGAGACAGGTCAGATTTCATCACCATAGGTAACTTTTATGGTGTGATTCTGGCTCTCCATGTCAACACGTCTGCTCTCTGGGCCAGGCTCTGACTGAAGATGAATTTCAAAAACTGGTTGCTGGTCAGCCATTAGTATTATTCTTGAGCAACATTTGTACCTACGCTGAGACCAGTGATAGACTGTTGGCGGGTTATCCCCCTGCCCAAGGAGGATTCCAACTTATTTGTTTTGAAGTAATGTTTGACTGACTGCCCTGAACCATGTTAGAAGCTCCATGCACAGATTTTGGAACAGGCCACCGAGTCTCTCTGCATCACAGGCAGCTGTGAGGTCCAACAGCACTGTAAATGATTTCAGATAAATTGGAAGCAATTTTTAGCGTAGCCTATTGCAAGGTATTGAGTTTACTGACCCGAACAACAATCGGAGGTTTGCTATATTTCATGAATTGGACAACACTAAGTTGAGAACCATAATCATTTAACAGAACTATCATATCTTAAATCAATTCTGTTAATTCTGTATTTATGGAACTAAAATATAAACTCCTGTCAAACTTTCCTAACACAGAAATAAAGCATGTACATTTTATTTTATCGAAGAAAGAACATAACTCTTGTGGTGATTAGAATTAGATATTCAATGTCAAGATTCAAAGCAATGTTTTGCCACTCCAATATTTCTGAAGTGGTTGGCTTCTGAATGATCACATTTTCAGAGTGAGCAGAAGATTGAACATTCAAATAGAATTAGCGTTCTTATACATTTATATATAATCAATCAGTTTAATTTCTCACTGAAATGTACGATCTTCTGCTATTTGCCAGCAATTTTAAAATGGCAATAATTCAACATGAACTGTAAATATTAAAATAAATAAATTATTTGTGTTATCAAATTTCAGTGAACAATAATTTGAAAACTTCCATTTTTTAGATTGAATGATATTTAATATGAAATGTTGAGAGTGAAAAAGACAATGAACATAATATCGTGTCAGAGAAATGTCAAAGCTTTCCAAAGGGTTTTGTGCCAAAGCAATGATATATTCGTTTTAGCATTTAGAACAACACATGTAAATTATTCATGTTCTGAGTAATAATTAGACTTCATAATGAAGCTGACCTTGCAATACTTGCATTTTAAATGCTTATGCTGCACCAAATAATCAGATATTTGCGAACATTTACAATGTGCAATAATTGGATACTGACTTTTATTCATAGTTGATACATAGTAGAGTACAAAACGTTAAGGTACGGGAGGAAGTCATTAGCATTATGTATGAATCAGTATCAAAAATGTCTCCAAGCACCTACAATACGCCAGCCCTCTCTCTGTTGCCCGTTAAATTAATAATTTCCAAATATATATCCAGTTCTGTTTTGAATCTTCATTCACAACTTTCCCAGTCAGACAATTCCAATTCGTAAAAACTCCCTAAATAAAGACACTTTTCCTTATTTTACTCCTCGCTCTTCTGCTTACAACCTTAAAAATATAATTCTTTGATGCTATAATGCCAACTAATAGAGTAATATTTTTCACTCTGACAGTTTATTCATACTTTTGAGCACTGCAATAAATTCACATCTTTCTCTGTTCTGCTCCAGGAACAATAAGCCTTGCAAGAACTGTAACAAACACTACAACGGAAAAAACAAGCAGAAAACTAGTCACCAGGATATATGAACAGCAACTAGCCACAAAATACATGACCCCAACACTAATTTCTTGACTACTGATAGGGAAGTTCGCCACTCTGACTAATCTGCATATCCATCCTAGGACAGGCCAAACAGAGACAAGCCCAAGAATTCCTAGAAACATGGCATTCCAACCGGAACTCCATCAACAAACAAATCAATTTCGATGCCATTTCCCACCCTCTGACGAAAAGGTCCGGAAATCACATCATCGACAGAGATATTTACATGACCAGCGCAAGGAAACCGAAACACTTAAATAGAAAGTGGGAGATAACACTAGCACTTCACTGGAGGCTCACTTACTGAGACAGTCAATGGAACAAACCAGGAACTGCCATTAGCTATTGCTTCAGAATATACCAGTGTTCATGGCTGCCTCCACGTAGAATCATTGAATGAAAATGCGAGCCTGCACCACCAAGTGCATATCCAAAGGCTTTTTTGAAAGTTTGTGAGATTATCTGCTCAATCACCCGCCGAGGGAATGCACTCCAGCCACATGTCACCAGGAGCAGAACGGTGGCTCTGTGGTTAGAACTCCTGCCTTCGAGTGCGGGGACCCAGGAGTGATTCCAGCCTCAGGTGACAGCCTGTATGGATTTTGCACATTCTTCCCGTGTCTGCGTGGTTTCCTCGAGGTACTTCGGTTTCCTCCCACAATCCAAAGATGTGCAGGTTAGGTAAATTGGCCATGCTTAATTGCCCATTGTGTTCAGGGATGTGTAGGTCAGGGGTAAATATAGGAGGAACGTGTTTGTGTGGGTTATTCTTTGGAGGGTCAGTGTGGATTTGTTGGGCCGAAGAGCCTATTTCCACTCTGTAGAAATTTTATATTCTATTTCTGTGCCACCCTCTGAGTTCAAAACAGACTCACAAATCCTCTCTCAATCCCCTGCCTTTCACTTTAATCATGTATCCCTTTGTTTTTGACCCTTCGAGTAAGGTAAACAACTGCCGTCTGTTCATCCTCTCCATTCCCCTTATGCTTTTATACACCGGTACCAGGTTGCCTCCTCAACCTTCCCTGCTGAAATGACAAAAGGAGCAGATTTAGCCCACGCACTTCACAGTTTGAGTACACACTTGTCTTGTTAATTCAGATGTGCATTATCTCACATTTATCAGTGTTAAACTTCATCAGCCATCAATCTGGATATAGAAATCATCGTAGCCTAACCCTGTCCTCCTCACTGTGAACCACCCAGCTAATCTTTGTGTCATTCCCAACATTAGTTACCATTCCACTGCCGTCCATCTTCCACATTCTCACCATCATCATTTATGAATATCACAAACAAGCCTTGATTTCCTTCCTGTTCTTCAGATGTTATTCACAGAAGAGGAATTAAGAATTCCAGTCTCTTGCTGTTCTTATTTTGGGGAATTTACAAAGTGATGTAGTTAACACCTCTTGGGAGGAAGCTGCTAACAGCATTTTCGACACAGAGTTGAATTCACTTTTTACCCTCTACCCCTCAGCATGGCTTATTCATAAAGCGTGTACCTAATTTAAGATGAACTAGGGTTTGGCACCTTGCGCTGGAACATTAGCCATTCGTGTGGCGCTGTTCTTTTTATCAATAGTAGGAGCTGAGGTTTTTCATCTGCAGGATGGACACTGATTCATTGCTTGAATCAGCTAATGTGATGTGGATAAATATTCAATTAAATGCTACGTTATGGACAAACTGCAGGAGATCAATTCATATTCTCATGTCTACCTTGAATTGGAAGCAAATACATACTGTTTAAAAAAAATCAAAAATGTTGAGACAGCATACAGAGTGAATGTGCAATCTGACCAAGAATCAAGTGACAGAAAAAGAAATACATCAAATCATAATTTTCACTGGGACCAGATCCCAATTTTCCTGAACAGTGATGTTTTTCACCCAACCTCAGTTTTGCTAAGGCAAGTTTTTCCCAGTCACTAAAACTTCATTGGCCATTCTTCCTCCGCCTTTCTACTCCTTTTTTTGCACTCCTACTTCCCTTGCATTACCCCTTCTGCTGCTACATACTCTTCCATTGATGATATCTCTTCACATCGTTCTTCTCCCACTCCCACTGTAAGTTACACCAGTTCCCTAGTTACTCCCACTTCCACTGGCCATTACTTTCCGTTTTTGCTTTCCAACTGGGGTGATGGGAACTGCTGCCTTCTGTGCTGCTATTGGTCTTTAGTGGATGATGAGATTGAGGTGATCAATGTCAAATTGGAACAGACAATAGTGTGTGTCGGTCACTCCAATGCACCGTGAACATGATGGTTCTGTTCCCCATAGAGAGTGGAACTTTATTTCTGACTCTATGTCACAGCGCTTAACCAAACAGCCTCATCACAAATAGGACAAACCTCTCCTCAGAATCAGACGACCATGCATCAGTTTTTCCTTAAAAATTGTGAGGACAGTGACCACATTGATCAAATAAGCCGTGTTCTATCATTTTGCTCTTTACCATTTTAACTGATTTTCCAATGTCATTAGAGATGAGATCAGCGTAACTTCCCTTGCATCAAAGTAATATTTGACTCATGTAGCATCATTAACCCTCAGAAAACTGTGGTTAACGGGAATCAGAGGAAATTCTGTGCTGGTAATTTCCTCATTGAACAATGACACCTTCCCTAGAGCAATTGGGAATGACAAATAAACTCTGCCTTTGCTACTGCCTTCCAAAACCATGGATGGATTTGTCTTATTAATAACATCATTTGCTTTCACGATTTGGTCTAAAGTCTCAGAAAACTAACACCTTGTTGTTTGAGTGCCACCCCAATGAAATCAGAGCATTACAATAAGATAACGATTCCGATTATTTTCAATCAGTTACTTTATGAGGACTGATCGTGCGATGTCACTGCCACTGAGATCAACATTTTCTCTCCATCAGCATCTCATCACATTGGCTCAAGGCTGCACCATTCCCCAATTCTACTTCATTCTCCAGCTCATTCGCTGTGCTCGCCAGCTATATAAAGGCTACAATAACTTAGAGATGCGTACGAGGCTCTAGAACCTGCCATCCCACCTATGCCCTGCGCTCTGAGTCCATCCTCTCCCCCAAGGCCACCTCCTGTCGTGTATTCACCATCCCTCCTAAACTGCCACGCTGTAATGCTGAATGTTCTGTACTCAGCAAACGTCTCAGCTTTATTCCTCTGTGCCCCAACTTTAATGAATTTCAGGATTGACATAATATTGAACGTCTCTTCCACCGTCTTCTCCTCGGTGTCCACTTCTTTGGACAAGAGTCCACTCACCATTCCATGAATCCTTCGCTGAGCTCCAACACTCTCCCTCCACCTGGACCCATTCCTCTGGCGTTTACTTTGATTCAATCTGTTTATTTGAGAACTTTCAATGTGACACTGGTTGTTTTAATTTCTTTGCATACCCTCACCCTACACCACCTATCACTCTCTGAACAGACTGTATGTTGTATGCTTCGATCCAACCCTGATTGTGTTATTAAGCCTGTGTCGATAAAGGTGGTGCTGCTGTAATCTGGTGGACTCACCTCTCCATTTCAGAGGCTGAGTGCCAGCTCTCAGATACCTCCACATATCACCTGCTGCTCCATAACCCTGCCATGGCACATCAGGCCATTTTATTAACTAAATCTGACAACATTTCATATGGAGATTCCCACCCACTCGCCCCCACCTAATAGTCCCGAAGCTGATGGTCCTCTGATAGCAGAGCTCGCTTTTATGTCCTCCTGAAAATCCACAAACAGAACTGCCTGGGCAGACCCATTGCTTCAGCCTGCTCCTACCATACAAAGAGGGTGCATGGATACACACATGGACCCATGTTATACCTGTTCCTTCATGGGGTACGTAGACCATTCCTTGTTCCAGTTGTTTTCTGCCCCCACCCACAAATGTTTCTCCGATACGTAGATGATATCTTAGCTGTTGCGCCTTTCTTTTGTCCAGAATTGGAAAAGTTCATTGTTTCCAATTTGCACTCCTTCCTCATTTTCACCTGGTCTATCTCTGACCCCTCTCTTTCTTTCCTCGACATCTCTGCTTCTATTTCTGGGGATAGGCAGGTCACTGATATTCATTACTAAGCCTACGACTCCCACAGCTACCTGGAGTATACACCCTTACACCCTGTTTCCTGCAAAGACTCCATTCCATTCCCCCAGTTTCTCCCTCTCAACCGCATTGCTTCTGATGATGTCAACTTCAAAAATGTAGCCTCTGAAATGTCCACCTTCGTCCTCAACCGAGAATTCCCCAGCACTTTTGTCGACAGGGCCCTCAACCAGTTTGACCCTCCTCCTGCACTTCTACCCTCACCCTCTCTCCTCCCTCCTGCAACAGCGTTAGAGTTCTCCCTGTCCTTACCTACCATCTCACCAACATTCACATGCAGAAGATCAACAGTCTGCATTTCCCCCACCTCCAGCGAGATGCCACCACCAGAGACATATTTGCCTCCTCTCCCTTTTCCGCCTTCTGAAGTGACCATTTCCTCCAGGACACCCTGGTCTGCTCGTTATTCACTGCCAACACCTCCCCTAAACTCCCCACCCCCCACCACAGTTCCACCTCACTTTCCCCTGCCGGAGGCGTTACACTTTCCCATTTACCTCCTCCGTCCTCACTATCCAAGGGCCCAAACTACCTTCCAGGTGAAGCTGCATCCTAACAACATTTCCCACAATCCAGTCTACTACATTCGCTGCTCACATTGTGATCTGCTCTACATTGGGGAAACTAAAGGTAGACTGGGTGAGCACTTCACAGTATATCCAAGCTGTACCTATGCAAAAGACCGTAATTTTCCAGTTGCCTGCCAGTTTAATATCCCATCCTGTTCCCTGGCCAATATCTCTGTATCGGGCTTGCTTGCAGTGTTCCAGGACATTTCAACGCAAGCTGGAAGAACAACACCTCATTTTCCGTGGGCGGACCTTGCAGAACTGCTCAATGCCCCCTACCCATACCACCAGGCCTAGTACTCACTTAGCCTTCCATTACTCACCGCCTATTTTAAGCTACTAACAGTCTCCATTAACAGCTATTCAGCCTCTTCTGTATATAAATCAATATTTTCAGGGCTACCATCCGTTCTGAGGGAGGGCCACTGAACTAGAAACTTTAATTCTGGTTTCTCTGCACAGAGGCAGTTAGAGTCGAAACGTCAGCTCTTTCCTCTCCTTACAGATGCGGCCAGACCTGCTGAGATTTTTTAGCATTTTCTCTTTTGGTTATAAATTACTTGAGATTCAACTGAGTAGCAGTTTTGTTTGTATCGTTCAGATCAGTCAATTTGTCACAGTTCAGAAAGAAAAAAAATTGATAGAGGGAAACTCAGCAGGTCTGGCACTCTCTGAGCAGAGATACACAGAATTAACCTTTGATTCCAATATGACTTTTTCAGAACAGTGTCACATCATATTCGAGCAGCGAGAAGAACATTCAGAGAAGTCCACACTTCCTGTCAATATTCAGGGCAAACGTGCCCAGTGACAGTCTGTTGGCTGGCGTTTGTTCCCGTGGAGGAGAGATCAGCACAGTAACAACATCCTGGCTGTGTTTCGTTTAGGGGGGTAGGGTGGATTTGGGGAGACATGGTTACAGCATAGTAAACGGACAACAGAGCAAAATCCTCTAGCCTACGAAAAGATAACATCTATCATTCTCCCTCACAACTGACTTCACTAGAGCAATTGGTGATGGCAGATTTGACCAATAGCCACCAATGTCAACATGCAGTCCAGTCAAGTCATATTGTGAACTGAATGTGCTGGATTGAAAGCTGGGACTGTTTGCTCAGGGACTGTGATTGATGTCAGTCTCCATGGAATGTAACTGTGTCACTGGAGGGTTTCCCTCTCCTATTGGTGAAGGGCTTCATTCAGTGCGCTATCCCACTGTAGTAGCAGATGCATCAAGTGCAACAGTAGCAGAGATCAACAGCTGCGTAGACAGAGAGAGGACAGATCCGAATCTGAGAATAGCGGATTGGAACATTACAACAATGGAGAGGAGGTTTTTTTCTTGAGTCTTTTCAAGATTTCTCCCTGTTGGGAATTTCGGATATCGGATATCAGCAGTGCTGATGATTATTCTGGGCGGGGTGGAGGGTGTGCTACTAACTTATTATCGCTATTGTTGGTGTTCTCTACCTCTCTCCATTCATTTATCCTGCAAACAAATTAGAACCTCGTTGCAATTTCTGTTATCTATATTTGTCAGAGAAAGAAACTATTGTCTACAGTTTCAATTGCAGTCTCCATTCATTATCTATGAATTGCAGACCACTCCCTCACAAACATCTGCGAACAAAACTGTGCACAACCTCGAGATCCTTTTTGCCCGGAACTGATTTATGTCTCCTGTTCTCTCTCTCACCAAACCTGTCCACTCCCAGCTCACAATATCCCCAATCTCCATCTCTGCGTCAGTGCTGTGGCTGAACAAACCATTGGCTGCACGTTGGTAAAATTAAGACTTAATGTCTTTTGCTCTCTGATGACCACTTTCATAATTACAAATATTTCAAACATAAAATTGTTCTTGTCTTGGACGTTACTTCATGATTAGGACAATGTATGAATGTAGGAATGTCGCTAGATGCATTTCAGAAGCAAATCTTATTAAACAAAATATATTGTTTCAAGTTATTTGTTTCAAGTCCTACCACAGCTGATGACAGAATTTTATTTTAAAATGATAAGAATTGGAACAAAAGTGAATTTCACGAAAAACAAGCATAAAAGCAACATTTTGTCTGAAAACCTTTTTCTTTCACTGATCACTTTCGGTAAAGAAATCTAGTGTTATTATCCGGTCAGGGTTAATTGTGACTTGAGACCCATGGCAATATGCTTAACTTTATATTGGCTTGTTGAATGGCCTCAGAGTCAGGGCAACTAGTGATGGTCACCAAATGCTGCCCTTGGCAGAGATGCCAACATTCCACGGATTAAAAAAAAAATGAAGGTAAAATCAAATAAGGGAACATGCTGAAAATCTGAAATTTCCAAGAAATGCAAAGCAACAAACAGGAAGTGGTGGGAAACTTTCCTGAACTGAAAGCAGGAAAGGAGTGTGATTAATACTGTTGACAGGGAAGTGTGATTTGAAGGGGAGGAGGAATCAATAGGGAAAGAAAGATGCAGAAGAAAAAGAGCAAAGAGAATGATGATCAGCTGGGCTGGAAATCAAATGTGAGATTCACCTCATCTATTTTTCGCCTTTCCCATCTTCCTGAACATCATGCCCTTGTAAATACCGGTATCCCCTACTTTTCAAAAGTTCACTTTTCGCCACTTCCCTTTCTGAATGACTTACATTTTGACATTGTTTCGCTAAACAAAAGAAATCCGAACAGGATTTTCACTTTTACGAAGAAAGCTAAAATTTTTCCCATATAAATTAGTGCTACTGCACTTTACACCATATCAGCTTGTGAACGATTTTGTAGGGACACTCTACTTACAAATAGTGAGGGAAACCTGTGTACATCTAAGATCATGTTTAAGGCGATTTGATTCCCTCTATCTCCCTAAGTGTGGTCATCTTCGTATATCTATTAATTAGATGTGGGTATCTCTGACGGGCAGAATTAGTTCATTTTTCCAGTTGCCCTTGAGAAGACCTTGAGCCCCTGCAGTCCACGTGTTTGATCTGATTTGGTTTCATTTATTTTAGTCAAATGTACAATGGAAAGGTTTGTTTTTATTGTAATGAAGGCACATGTGAGTAAACAAGAAAACAGAGATCACAGGGTCCTTGGACAGAGTGAGGCATACACAGTTACAGTTTCACAAGAGGTGTGCAAAGTAAGATCGACAATAATAAGAGTAATATTATTTGAAAAGTGAGAGATGTCAGTTATTCAGTCTAATAATGGTAGGGAAGGAAGTGTTCCTGAGCATGCCAGTCCATGTTTTCAATCTTCTGTGTCTCCCCCCTGTTGGAAGAGGTTGTAGGAGATCATTACTAGCTTGGGAGAGATCTTTGATGTTGCCAGCCTTTCTGCGACAATGACAAGTATAAATGGACGGAAGGTTGTCTTCTGTGATGGTCAGGACTGTGCACACAACTGTCTGTAGTTTCTTATGGTCCTAGACACAGCAGTTACCATGTCCGGTCATTATGCACCCGAATAGAATGCTTTGAGTTGCCAGTATGCAGAGCACTGGGAGTCGGGCGAATTCAAAATAGTTAGATGTAACAATTGGCTGTGAAATGGATACCCACGTTCTGGTTGCTGTTTTGACAACAATTGAAATTTAACTGATAATTCTAAGTTCTGTCCTCTCTACCAAAACCCTGTTGAGTGTATTGTATTGTCAACATCGAACCAATGAGCCATTACCTGCTTCAAACGAAAAGAGAAGCCATCACCATCACAACGAAGGAGAGACAGAAACAAAGGGAAGGAGAGAGAGAACACAGTGAGGGAAACAGATGGACAGTCAGTCAAAGAGAGAAAGGAAACAAAACAAGGAAACAAACAGTCATATGTGCAGGGAGAAGGGAAGATAATAGGTTCAGGGAAAGAAACAGAAGGCAGGGAAAAGGAAAACACAGGGAAATAGGCAGTGTGAGAGGAACTGTGAGGGACAAAGGTTACAGGGAGCTGGGGATAGGGTCAGGGGAGCTGGGCGGAATGGGAGGAGCTGGGGGTGATGACTGGAGAGACCTCGGCCTGAGCACTGGAGGGAGATGGGGGTAGGGAGGTGAGGATTTATTTTGTCCTGTTCCAAGATGTCCAGGCAGATCATGGATCAAGGTAAGCATGGGTATACTGAACGATGGCTGTAAAACATGTCTGAGAGGCATATAAGTTACGCTGCACAGGGCGTGCGCTAGGCGAGGTCAATATGAACAAAATCAGCATTATCTGAGATTAGAGAGTCCATTCATCGGTCTAATAACAGCTAGGAAGAAGCTGTTCCTGAACTTACTTCTCCGTGTTTTCAAGCGTCTGTATCTTATAGCCTGATGGAAGAGGTTGTGGGAGATCTTTCCAGGGATATGATGGGTCTTTGGTAATGTTAGAACAAACACCATTCCAGTACAGGAACAGGCCATTTGGCTGCCCAAGGCTGGGCCGATTCAAATCCTCTATCTCAACCTGTATCTTATTTTCTAAAGGTCTGTATCCCTATGTTCCCTGCCCATTCATGTATCTTTCCGGAAACATCTTAAATGGAGCACCACTGGTCACAGTTCTCCATTTTGAGAAACTCCCTTCGCCTACTACGCCCTGTCCCCTGTTGCCAAGCCAGTTCTTTATCCATGTAGCTAGCACACCCTGGACACCATGTGACTTCACTTTCTCCATAACCTGACCATGGGAAATCTTATCAAACGTCTTCCTGAAGTCCATGTACATGAAATCTACAGCCCTTCCCTCATCAATCAACTTTGTCACTTCCTAAAATAATTCTATTAAGTTAGTAAGACATGACCTTCCCTGCACTAAACCATGTTGCATCTCACTGATAAGACCATTTTCATCCAAATGAGAATAGATCCTATCCCTCAGTATCTTCTTTCGCAGCTTTCCTACCCCAGACGTCAGGCTCACCGGTCTATAATTAACTGGATTATTCATGCTACCCTTCTTAAACAGGGCGATTAGAAACTTTCCAGTCCTCCGGGACCTCAGTTGTGTTCAAGGATGCGACAATGATATCTGTTATGCCCCCAGCTATTTCCTCTCTCTCTTCCCTCAATAATCTTGGATAGATGTTGGCAGCCTTTGTGCGTCAATGGGCCGTGGAAATCGAGTCAATGAGATTGGAGTCCGTCATAGTCTGGGCTGTGAACACAATCTTCTGTAGTTTCTGATGGTCCTGGGCGGAGTGTTGCCGTACCAGGCCATTACGCACTCGGACAGTATGTTCACAATAATGCATCTGTCGAAGTAGTGCATGCTAAATATCCTGAGCCAAGTGAGGAAGGAGAGACGTTTTGAACTATCTTGACTGTCATACTTATGTGGGAAGTCCAGGGTAGGTTGCCAGTTATCATCACTCCGAGGGACTTGACGCTCTGCACTCTCTCGACTGTTGATGGAGATAGTGGCTTGTTCCCCTCCTTTCGTTCGAAATTCAATGATCAGTTCTTTACTTTTGCCGAATTTGAGAGGGAGGCTATTATCATTTCACCATGCCACCAAACCCACTATCTCCTTTCTGTGTTCAGACTCATCGTTGTTTGATATCCCTCCTGCTTTGTTGATGTCATCAGCAAAATTACAGTTAGCATTGTTTGGAATTTGGCAACACAGTCACGTGTGTACCGGAGGACACAGCAATGTGTGTACAGGGAGTACAGGAGCGGGATGAGGACACAGCTATATGTGTACAGGGAGTACATTTTGGGGGCTGAGGGCACATCTCTTGGTGTACAGGCTATACAGTCGGGGGTGAGTACACAACTGTGCATATACAGGGAGTACAGTAGGGGGCTGAGGATACAGCTGTGTGTGTACAGGCAGTACAGTAGGGGGCTGGGGACACATCCTCCAGGAGCTCCAGTGTTGAGTGTTATTGTGGCGGAGGTGCAGATACCTATCTTCACTAATTGTGGTCTGTGGGTCAGAAACTGGGGAATCCAGTTGCAGAGGGTGGAGCCGCGACTAAGGTCACGGAATTTTGAGATCAGTCTGGAGGGGATAATGATGTTTAAGGTGGAGCTGTCGTCAATGAGCAGGAGTCTGGTATAGGTGTCTTTGTTGTCCAGATGTCCTAGGGATGAGTGCCAGGGCTTGGGGTATGGCATCTGTTGTGGACCCGTTACATTAGTCGGCATATTAAATGGGATCAAGTTAGGCTGAGAGATTGGAGGTGATGTGGGCCATAACCAGCCTTTCAAATCACTCCATGTTTATTGAGGTTAGAGCCATTGGGCGGTAATCATCAAGTCATTAAAGCATGAGCTTTCTCACTTACGAGGTTGATGCAGATTGGGACTTGAGCTTGTGGAGGGAAAGACTTAAATTGTATGTTAATACCTCTGCCAGTTGGTCCTCACAAGATCTGAGTGCTCAGCTGGGAACACTATCCAGGCCCGTTGCTTTCCATTATTTGACCTGCAGGAGGACTGATCATGCCTGCAGAGGTGACAGCAGGCACAGGTATATCAGAGGCTGGTTTCAGCCTGGCAGTCACACAGTTATTTATCATAGATATCCCGTCGCCGATCTCCCTCCATCGTCATCAATACTCAGTGACATGGTTGGTGTGAGCACCACTCAGTTAGTGTTGAGACGGAGTGACATCAATAGACTGGAATTCTACGCCATAATGAGGTAAACTCACAACACAAGGAGGTAGGGTGTACTTCTACTGAGAGTCAGTGGTGCAGGGAGTGAAGACTTCACAGGTGTAATTCAAGTCAAGCCACTGCTTCAACCTGACTTGAGTCAAGCACCTTGACCGTTGTGCCTTGTAGATGGTGAACGGTCCTTAGGGAGCCAGGAAATATATTACATATGAGAAAACTGAACAAGGGACTTGAGTTCAGTTTTTCTAGGTTTGCAGATGATATTGAGGAAGTGGGGAAGCTGCAGAAAGGCTTGAACAGTTTAGGACTGTGGGAAAACACGTGGCTGATGGAACACAGTATGGGAACGTGTGAGAGTATGCACTTTGGGAGGCAGAATAGCGGAGACACTATGTGCTAATAGGATCCATTAAATCTGTAGCACAAAAGCATTTTGAAACACTCATCCTCTCTTATGGTTAACGTGCATGTTCAGTTGGAGGTTAGGAAAGCAAAAGCAATCTTCGCATTCAATTCAAGAGAGCAAGAATGCAAGACGGGAGACATACTGCTGAGAATGTAATGGGCTATGGACAGACAGCATTTGGCCAATTGTAAGCTGTTTTGGACACTATCTCTGGAGAAAGATCTGCTGGTGTTGGAGGTGATCCATCCTGGGGATGACGACTTTTCATATGAACGGCAATGTGTGTACATGATGGAATGTAGAAGAATGGTGGAGGGTGGGGGTGGGGGGGGGGGGGGCATCTGACTGAAACTAATGGATTACTGAAAAGATTGATACAGTCAGTATGTAGAAGATATTTCCACTTTTCATAGAGACAATGACAAAATGGCACAATATCAGAGTGAAGGAATGGACTGAATGGCCTAAATCTATTGCTATACCTCATGCCGTTTAGGTCATAGGGTCTATTATTCAGTATAGACTTGTAAATCTCTAACCTGCTCTTGTAACCCTTGCATTTGGATGCTGATTTGACTTCACGTTCTGGTCAATGGTAACCCCTGTGATATGGACCGTGGGAGGATTCAGTGTCAGCCAGTATTCCATTAATATTTTGAATATGAGCTGCTATCAGTGAGTCTCATCTGGCGGGAGTACATTCTCTCTACGATGATTGTCATTTTCTGTCTGGTATTTTCGATGGATTGATCTTGTTACGCCAGTATTGTTGATTTAACTAGAACAGATGCAATTTAACCACAGCACTCAGCAACAATAAGTCAGCGAAAAGTCTAAAATGTTTAATATTAGAAAGATTGGTTTCCTGTTCGTGTTCAAATCAGATAACTTGTCCCTTCGAGATGCTCAGCTTGGAACTATTTTTTACAAGTCTTTTTTGGATATGGGCATCCGTGGATGTGCCCAGCATTTCTTGCCCGTCCCCAGTTGCCCTTGAGAAGGTGGTGCTGAGCTGCCTTCTCGAACTGCTACAACCTACCTGCTGTGCGGTGACCCAGTAGTGACGAAAGAGGGAATTCCTGGGTTTTCACGCAGCAACAGTGAAGGAACGGCGATATATTTCCAAATCAGGATGTTGACTCGTTTGGAGGAGAAGTTGAAGGTGGTGGTGTTCCCAAAGGTCTACTGGTCTTGTCATTTCAGATGGAAGTGTTCGTGAGATTGGAAGGAGCTGTCTGAGGATCTTTGAGTATGTCTCCATAGTGCACACTGCTGCTCCTGAGTGACCGTGGTGAAGGGAATGAATGCTTCTGGATGTGGTGCAAATCAAATGGGCTGTTTTGTCCTGGATTGTGTCAAGATTCTTTAGTGTTGTTGGGGCTGCGCCCATTCAGGCAACTGAGGACATTCCATCTCATTCCTGACTTGTGCCTTGTAGATGATGGATAGGATTTGGGTAGTCAGGAGGTGAGTCACTCACACAGTATTCCTAGCCTCTGATCTGCTCTTATATTCACGTGGCGAGTCCGGTTGAGTTTCTGATAAATGATACCCCCCAGGATATTGATAGTGGGGAAGTTTAGTGATGATAATGCTGCTGAATACAAAGTGGTTATATAGTTTCTTATTGATGACAGTCATAATCTGATGTTATGTGGTGCAAATGTTACTTGCCACTTGCCAGCCCAAGCCTGGATATTGCCCAGATATTGTTGCTTTGGGCATGGCCTGCTTCCGTATCTGAGCATTTGCAAATGGTGCTGAATATTGTTCAGTCATCATCGAATATCCCCAATTTTGAATTCATGATGGAAGCAAGGTCATTGTTCAAGCAACTGAAGATGTTTGGACCTAGGGCATTATTCTAAGGGACTACTGCAGAGATGTTCTGGAGCTGAGATGACTGACCTCCAACAACAATGACCATCTTCCTATCTGTCAGTTATGACTCCAATAATGGAGTGTTGGCCCTCGATACCGTTTTTGCTTGGGGTCCTTGATGTCATATTTGGCAGAATGCAGCCTTGGTGTCAAGGGCTGGACTTCAGTTCCTTTTTCTATGTTTGAACCAAGGCTGTGAGATCAGGAACTGAGTGACCCTGGCAAACCCCAAACTGGGCATCACTGAGCAGGTTAGTTTTGAGCAGGTGCTGCTTGCTAGCACTGTTGATGACACCTTCCTTCATTTTACTGATGATGGAAAGTAGATTGATAAGGCAGTATTTGGGTCGAATTTTTCCTGCGTTTTTGTACAGAACACACGTGAGCTGTTTTTCCCCATTGTCGGTTTGCAAACATACTGGAACAGCTTGGCTAAGGGAGCGGGATATTCTGGAGTTCAAGTCTTCAGGACTATTGCCAGTATGTTATCAGGGCCCATAGCCTTTGCAGTATCCAGTGCCGACAACTGTATCTTGATATCAGCTAATCAAATTTCCTGAAGGCTGCAATCTGTAATGATGGGGACCACTGGAAGAGGCAGAAATGGATCATCCACTCAAAACTTCTGACCGAAGATTGCAACGAAAGCTTCAGCATTATATTTTGCACGGATCTGCTGGGCTCTTCCATCATTGAGGTTGGGGATATTTGTGGAGACTCCTACTCCGGTGAGTGTTTTGATCGTCCGCCACCACTTACGATCGGATTAGCAGGATTGCAGAGCTTAATTCTGATGCATTGATTCTGTGATCGCTAAGCTCTGGCTGTCCCTTGCTGTTTATGCTATCTGGCACGCAAGTATTTCTGTTTGGAAGCTTCAGCAGATGAACATTTTATCTTTATATATTCGAGCATTCGAAAAGGCGTTCATGAATGTGTATTTCAATCAGGATTTTAAGAAGGATGAGATTCCAGAAAAATGTAAGCAATGAATGAAAAACAGGGTAACACAAGAAATGGCAGCTGAGTACAACATGTAGTTCCAGATAGATCTCATGGTATCCGGTTTCATTTGTTTGAAACTTTGTAGCGATTGGAACAACTGAATGACTTATTAGACCATTTCAGGGGGCGATTGGGAGTCAATGACATTGCTTTGGGTCTGGAGTTGCATGTCAGCCAGACCAGGGGAGGATGGAAGATTCCTTCATTGCAGGATATTAGAGAACCAGGTGGAGTTTTCTGACAATCGGCAATGATTTCATTCTCAGCAGTAGATTTTTAATTCCAATAATATTTTTACATTATTGAATTGAATTTTCACCATCTGCAGGGGAGGGATTCAACCTCGATCCACAACATGAGCTGATTTTTCTGGATTGATAATCTATTGGTAATACCATGAGACCTACTTGGAACCATGTGTTGCACTCAGCTGCCATTTCTTGTGTTACCCTGTTTTTCATTCATTGCTTATGTTTTTTTTTCTGGAATCTCATCCTTCATTAAATCCTGATTGAAATACACAGTCATGAACGCCTTCTCGACTGCTCGAATTTCATTCAGTCTATTTATTGTCCTGTGGAACAGCTGAATCAGCCACTCAGTTCAAGATCAGCATAACATGCTGACCTGACCAGGGCTGCACAGTTCCTGTGAGGACAGAACAAAAGGTAAGGGAGCTCCCTTCCTCTGCCTGCATCCCATACTCCAACGACTCATTTCCATTCAGTTAGGTAGCCATTCACTGTTTTAGATGTATTCTTTGTGGTTGGGTCTCTTCCAAGGGTGATGTCCCTCTCCATGGGCACCTCTGGTGCTGGCTTTATTAATGCTGACCTACAGATGTGAGGATGTTTTTAACTTCTACATCAGTGGCAGTGCATTGTAAATGAATGGTTTCCTGTGTCACACGAAAGAAATGGAGCCAGCTAAGTGAGGGAAAGGAATTATTGTGAACAAACCTGAGAGTGTTGTTGAAGCAGTATTTGGGGTATTGTGGGCAGATTTTCTTTCCTTTATATGGAGTGATCTCCTTACCACAGAGAGAGAGAAGAGGAGTTCCACCAGATTAATCCCTGGGATGTTGGCACCATGAGGAGTGAGTGAAGGTTGTTCTGTAGTGCTGTGAGAGAATAAGAGGTGATTGCATTGAACCCTGAGAGGGATGGGCAATCACTCCTTATATTCTAAACAGACAATGGCAAGATGATAAATTCCATGACTGCTATTTCGCTCAGGATGCATGATTCTGGATAGTTTAAGTGCTTGGGCGGACGTTACGCCTACCCACCCCAACCCCTACTCCCCATTGAGAGAGACGGAGAGGTCCAAGTTTTGAATATACTCTCCCCACATTAATACAGTGCAGTTGGTATGTGATACTGCACTGAATGTCATATTATCCACCACCCTGACAGCAGCCGCAATACATTCATTTTTAAATCAGTTAACTATTCCCAAAAGCTTCTGACCTTCATGAAGAACATGTATCTATCTTCTCAGAGATGCAAGGTACTTCCTTAAGGTTTAGACCAGAAGACTATAAGGCATTGGAGCAGAAATTAGGACCGTTAGCCCATCGGGTCTTCTCCGTCTTTCAATCATCGCTGATAGGTTTCTCAAACCCATTCTCCGACCTTCTCCCCGTAAGCCTTCATCCCCTGGATAATCAAAAACTATCTATCTCCCTCTCAAATATACTCAATGACTTGCCTCCACAGCCTTCTGTGGCAATACATTTCAAATATTCACCCTTCTATGGTTCAATAACTTTCTCCTTATCACGGTTCTAAAAGGTGATCGCTTTTATCTAAGGCTGTGCCCTCGGATTATAGTCCAATGGAAAATTCTTATTAACATCCACTGTGTCCAGGTCATTCAGTATTCTGTCTATTTCAATTACATTCCTTCTCATCCTTTCAAACTTTATCAAGTATAGACCCAGAGTACTCAAACATTCTTCACGCAACAAGCTTTTCATTCTGATGACCATTCTCGTGAAAATCTTCTAAACACGCTCCAGGACCAGTACATCCTTCCTGAGATATGGAGCTCAAAAATAAGCACAATACTCCAAATGTGGTCTGACCAGAGCCGTATACAGTCAGTTCTTATATTCAATTCTTTTCGGAGTAAATGCTCCCAATAATAATTGCAACTGCCCTCCTAACTACTGTCAACCTGCGAGCTGACCTTGAACAGAACCCTGCACTAGGACTCCCAGGTCCCTTTGCACTTCAAATTTCTGAATTTCTCGCCATTTAGAAAATAGATCATGCCTCTATTCTTCGTGTCAAAGTGCATGACCTCACACTTTCCAACGTTGGAATGCATCTGACGATCTCTTTACCTGTCCAATCCTTGTTCAGCCTCTCCACTTCCTCAATACGACCTGACCATCTCCTTATCTTTGTATCGTTTGCAAACCTAACTAGAGTGCCCTCAATTCCCTCATCTAGATTCGTTAATGTAACAAGTAAAACGTTATGATTCCAACACTGAGCATTCTGGATCACCACTTGTCACCGGCTGCCATCCTGAGACGTACACTTTTATCCCCACTCTCTGCTTTCTGCCAGACAGATGAGCTTCTATCCATGCCACTACCTTGCCTCTAACACCATGGACCCTTATCATACTCAGTAATATCCTGTGTGACACCTTGTCAAAGGCCTTCTTGAATTCCAGGTGGATAACATCCATTGGCTGTGCTTGGTCGAGCTGATCATTTCCTCTTCAAAGAATTACAATAGATTTGTCAGGCATTAATTTGCCTTGATGAAATCATTCCGACTTTGCCCTATTTTACCAAACACTTTCAACTATTCAGAAATCTGATTCTTCACAATGGATTCCACGATCTTACCCATGACAGAGGATAAACTATTCATGGTGGGTGTTTTTTTTTGTCTTTTTCCTTACTCCCTCGTGGGTTTCCAGTGCTCTGGGATCGTTCCATTCTCTAGTGATTCCTGAAAGATAACTACGATTGCCTCCACTCCCTCTTCAGCTATCTCCCCTATAATACTGGGATGTAGTACATCTGGTCATGGTTATTTACCCACCTTCGGACCATTACATTTTTTCTAGTATGTTCTCCATGGTGGGGGCCATCATACTCAGCTCTGGCCCCTCAACTTCTTGAATGTTTAAGGTGTTACTCGTGCCTTCCACCATGAAAGCTGATGCAAAGTAATTATTCAATTCCTTGGGATTTTCTCATTCCCACTGCTATCTCTCCAGTATCATTTTCCAGCAGTCCAATGTTCACTTTTGCCGCTCTTTTATACTTCATATATTGAAAGAAACTGTTAAAGTCTTCCTTTATATTACTGGCTAGATTACCCCCATATTTAATAATATCCCTCCTTATTTGATTTTGTTTGCCCTCTGTTTTGTCTTTGTAAACTTTCCAATCCTCAGGTTTCCCACTGCACTTTGCCACATTATATCATTTCTCTTTTGCTTTTATGCTGTACCCGACTTCCCTAGTCAGCGATGGTTGTCCCATCCTCCCTATACAAGCCTCTTTGTCCTCAGGATAAATCTATACTGTATCCTGAATTACTCCAAAAATCTTTTGCCATTGCTGTTATACTGTCTTTCCTGCCGGGCCCGTCTCCCAGTCAATTCTACCTAGCTCCACACTCTTGTCTGTGCAATGGCCTTTATTCAGCAGTAATACCGTTACTTCTAATTCTAA
Source organism: Hemiscyllium ocellatum (assembly GCF_020745735.1). NCBI lineage: Eukaryota > Metazoa > Chordata > Chondrichthyes > Orectolobiformes > Hemiscylliidae > Hemiscyllium > Hemiscyllium ocellatum. The sequence goes on from NC_083438.1 coordinate 7,890,977, forward strand.
CTGCTCCACCTGAAATTGCAGAGTAAATTCAATCATATTATGATCACTGTCACCTTAAGCTCCCCTCATCTAGTCTGCCTGCACAAGCTGTTCCAAAAGCCATCTCGTAGACATTCTACAAATTCCTTTACCTGCCAACCACTATCAATCTGAATTCCCAGTCCTTCTGTATAATAAGATCCCACATGATCACTGTAACTTTGCCTTTCCTTCAGATCTTTCTAGCTCCTGGTGTATCTTACACCCCAGCTCGCTGTATATAACTCCAACTGTATTTTTCCACCTTTTTGATTCCTCAATTCTACCGACACAGATTCAACACCATCTGACCTTATTTCATTTCTTATTAATTATTGATTCAATTGCATTCTTAATACTGAGAAAACTCTATCTATCTGCCCAACTGCCTATCTTTTCGACTGGATGAATATTATTGAATATTCTGCTCCCAATCCCTGATCCTCTTGCAGCGATGTCACTGTAAAGCCCACTGTAAAGTCACAAGCTCATCTGCCTTATTCCTTATACTGCATACATTCTGATATAATAGTTCAGTCTTGTATTACCCGTCACACTTCTCATTGTTATTTGTTTGTCCAGCTGTTGGTACCTACACGGACCCTGACCACTGCATCATTCCCCTCCCGGTCCAAGTTCTGCAACCCAGATGATATATCCCAAACCCGAGCACCATGTAGGCAACACAACCTTCAGGACTCTTAATCCCGATCACGGAGAACAGTATCTATGCTTTTAACTATACTATCCCCAATTATCCAGCAATGGCCAGCATGGTGACACAGTAATGCTGCCTCACAGTGCTAGGGACCTGGGTTCATTTCCAATCTCTTGGACCCTGTCAGTGTGGACTTTGTACATTCTTCCCGTGTCTGCTGTGTCTACGTTGGGGGTGTTGACTCTTTCCATCTTCACAGTATGTCTCTGTGTTTGCATCAGATTTCTACCAACTACAGTATTTTTGCTTTTGTTCGATGGAAAAATGCAGCAAATGTGACAGGTTTTTGTAAAAGCAGCCGTGGTTCGCGGGTTCCTCTGGGTGTTTAGGAATCTTGCCCGGCCACTTGCCTGAGGGCAGTGTCCGAGGATGTCCATTTCATCTCTCTCAGTTCCCTCAGTCCATCGTCACTACATGCAGCCTTTCCTTGTGCCACCCCACGACACCCCACACACCATTGCCTGGCACTGGATACTCCCTTCGCAGGACTTTGCACACAACGTCAATGGGAACTTTCTGACCCGCTGGGGATGCTGGGTAAAGACCCTGCCAGTGAAAGGAACAGAAGAACTAGAATCCAACTGAATAGCAAAGTTGAGTAAACAGGCTGAAATACAGCCATCCGCTCTGACATTTTCTAATCTTCTGTTTATCCTCGTCCATCTGCAAATAGATGGTCCATATGTATGCCTTGTCAAACAGGTTTGGAGGCGGGGATAGATATCAGTTCCGGTGGTCATTGGACAGATTCAGTGGTCTCACTTTCCTGACATCACACTTAAGTTTTTATTATCAAGTCTATCCAGTTTAAAGAAAAGTCCTTCCTGGAGTTGTGCTGAAAGGATATTTTAATTTTGGAGACATTAGAATATGTCACGTGCGAGTGAGGTTTGGAATCGTAAGGTAACACAGTTAAATACACGATCAAAGAGCTGGTCGGGGAGGCAGCACTTCCAATATGTGGAAATTGGGATTCCCGAGTCGGTAGGATATACACAAAAAGGACGGTATGAACCTGAACTGGCAGCAATTTACAATATGAGGATTATTGGGATTCACGGGTCAATAGGATACACACAGGAAGGACGGGATGCACATGAACTGATAACAATCTCCGATATGTGGATCATTGAGATTCCCGGTTTGATAGGATATACACAAGATGGGCGGGGTGGACTTGAACTGGCAGCAACAACCTGGCAGGCAGGTTTGCTATTGTCCTTTACGATGGTTTAAACTAGTGTGTGGTGGCGGTGGGGGAGGGGTGTGTGGAAACCCAGAATAGATCCACAGGTACAGTGACTGAGGATGAGTTGGAGACTGATCTCAGTACAGCCAAGACCAGCATAAAAAAAAACAAAGGGTACTAAACACAGTGGCCTGGCAGTCAGAAGTGTATTGATTTTAATATGAGGAATCTGTTTGTTTCAACAGATATTTTGATGTCGCTGCATGTCAGAAAATATGAAGAGATAATGGTTAAATGTCCACTGTGTCCTTCACTGTACCAGCTTGTCTCTCCAGGCACCAAAACTTGTTACTGTGGGTCAGAGAATTTCATAATTAATACAACACAGAAGGAGGCCATTCAGCCCACCATGCGTCCATGACGTCTCCAACTTGATAACTTGAAAATAGAGGGAATGATCGGAGCTAGACTGAGAGGGAGAGAAATAAACAGAGAGAGAGAGACAGTGAAGTGAGATAAACAGAGTGAAAAAAGGAGCGACAGAGTGAGTGACAGCAAGGGGTGTCAGACGAATGTGAAGTTAGATCAGGAGATAGCATGAGGAGAAATACACAGAAACTTTTCTCAGAAACTCGCAGACTGCAAGCCCTTTGTCTGGTGCCATACCCCGTGAGCACCATGTTGATACTGGCTGTCATCCCAGGTCCTTTATCGCCAATAACATCCCAGAGCTGAGTTGCTGACAGCTCAACACAATCCAATAGACTAATAGATTGGTTCCAGGGAGAAGGTGGATTAATTTAAATATTCTGGGCCAACAGGAACTTGTAGCCCCTTTAGACACTGCGTGAGATGCAGGGTGGAATCTCAGTGAAGGGAATCACTGGCAGAGAGGAAATCAGGATCTCAGCTGTGGGTCAAATAATGATTGATAAAGTTTGCACACCACTTCCATGGTTTTGTAATTCACATGACAATTTATATAGCTCCACACAGTAAGTGTATTTTAACAATATTATCTTTTTGTAGTTTTGATATTTTGGTATGTGCTCCGATGGGACAGTCGTCATCTGAACCGTGTTGGATCCAGAGTCCAAGTGAATCCTAACCGGGGCTGGAGACAGAGGGGTGTGTGTGTGTGTGTGTGTGTGTGTGTGTGTGTGTGTGTGTGTGTGTGTGTGTGTGTGTGTGTGTGTGTGTGTGTGTGTGTGTGTGTGTGTGTGTGTGTGTGTGTGTGTGTTGGGGGTGCAGTTATGGGGTTTAATTAGAAAAGCCGAATTAAAAGAGGAGGTAAGAGTACAGAACTCTGGAGAGGTTTTTAAAATCTCCGGCACAGACACAAATAGGATAGAGCATCTGGAAAAGTTTAACATATCAAACTTCAAGCACACTGCACAAATGAATGACAATGAGAAGAGGGACGGTTAATGCAGAACTGAAGGGGTTACAACTGAATGCATGCTGTATCAGGAATAAGGTAAATTAGCTTGTGGCGCAGAACTAAATCGGCAGGTATGAAGTGATGGGCATCACATAGATGTGGCTGCAAGGCGATTTGAATATTTAAGGATATTTATCCTATCGAAAAGACAAGCAGGTGGGCAGAGGGAGTGGATTTGCATTTTTAGTAAGAAATGAGATTAAATCAATAGTAAGAAAGGAAGTAAGGTCAGAGGGTGTAGAATCTGCGTGGGTAGAATTGAGGAACCACAAAGGTAAGACAACCACAGTTGAAGTCTTGTGCAGGGTTTCAAAGAGTAGTCAGGAGCTGGGGCACAAGATACACCAGGAGATAGAAAAGATGTGTAGAAAAAGGCAAAGTACAGTAATCATGGGTGATTTCAGTATGTAGGGGAACTGGGAACATCAGATTGGTAATGGTTTGCAAGAAACGTAATTTTAGGAATGTTTCTGAGATGGTTTTTTGGCGCAATTTCTGATGGAGCCCACTCGGGAACAGATGATGCTGGATTTAATGACACAGGATTCGTAATGGAGGTTAGGCAGAAGGTAAACTTCGGAAGCAATGAACAGAACATGGTTGACTTTATTCTGCAATTTGAGAGAGAGAAGATAGAATGAGAGGTAACAGTATTTCAGCTGAATAAAGGCAACTTCGGAGGCATAAGGGAGAAGCTGGGTAGGATTGACTGGGAGAGGGGTCAAGCATGAAAGACAGGGGAACAGCAATGGCAGCAGATTCCAAGATTAATTCAGGAGACACAGCAGGTATTCTTGCCGAGGAATAGAGGTATGGTACAGGGAGGATGAGGCAGCCAGGGCTGACGACGGAAGTCAGGGATTGCATACAAGCAAAATAACAAGCGTATAATGTGGTGAGGGGCAGTGGGAAACTAGAGAAATGGGAAACTTACAAAGACTAACAGACGGCAAAACAAGATTAGATATGAAGGTAAGCTAACCAGTAATAGAAACGAGACTGTAAGAGGTTCTTTAGATATATGCAGTGCAAAAAAGAGGCAAAAGTGAATATGGACCACTGGAAAATGATGCTGGAGAGACAGTAGTGGAAAACAAAGAAATGCATGAGGAACTTTGCATCAATGTTCATGGTGGAAGACACGAGTAATTTCCCAAAAATTGAACAGAGTGAGAGAGCAGAGCTGAGTAAGGTGGTAATCACCAAGGAGAACATGCTGGAAAACTGAATGGCCTGAATTTGGATAAATCACCTGAACCATATGGACTACACCCCAGCATTGTAAGGGAGATAGCTGAAGAGGTAGTAAAAGTGAAAATGGTAATCTTTCAGGAATGACTAAACTCAGGAATGGCTGGAGAATTGCTAACGTGACAATCCCTTTCATAAGGGAGTTAGGCAGAAGGTGGAAAATTACAGACTAATTCACCTAATCTTGTTTGTGGGTAACATCCTGGAATCCATCGTGAAGGATGTGATTTCTTGGAAGTATTTAGCAAAATAGTGCAAAGTCAGCATTGTTCCATCAATGGGAGGTCATGCCTGACAAACCTGCTGGAATACTTTGAGCCAGTAACGAGCAGATTTGACCAAAGGGAACGTAGATGTTATCCACCTGCTGCTCCAAAATCCATTGATAAGGTGCCATGCAGGAGGCTATTGAGAAATATTAGGGCCCCTGGTGTTACAGGCAAGGTGCGAGCTTGGATAGATGCATGGCTGTCTGACAGAAAGCAGAGAGTAGGGATAAAAGTGTCCTTCTCAGGATGGCATCCAATGACAAGTGGTATTCCTCAGGACTCAGTGTTCGGACCACAAAATTCGCTTTGGGCATTAATGGTCCACATGAAGGAACCGAGGTCATGCTGACTAATTTTTCAAACAGTGCTAAGATGGAATAGAGGGATAGGTAGCATCGAAGAAGTGGTTCGGCTGCAGGAGGGTGCAGTAGCACACTCTAGCATCCCTCTGATGCTCGCCTTCCAGACAACCAACCTCGGGATACAACGCATCATCCTCCGCCATTTCTGCCACCAACAGTCAGACCACACCACCAGAGATATACTTCCCTCCCTACCCCATCAGCATTCTGCAGAGACCATTCCCTTCACGACACCCTCGTTAGTTTCACGCATTCCCCTTCCCACAGCCCAACAAGCCACCTTCCACTGCCGGCACCTTCCCTTGCCATTGCAAAAGGTATGAGACCTGTGCCAACAACTTCCTCCTCACCTCAATCCAAAGCCGCAAAGGATCCTTCCACACCAGATGGAGAATATCCTGTGCATGCAAACATGACAGGACGTCAACTTGCACAACGGTTCAGGGAACACGCTCCGTCACACATTCAACAACCCCACTTCCCTGTGGCGGAATACTTCGCCTCCCCCTGCCACTCTTCAAAGGACATGCAAGTTCTTGGCTTCCTCCAATGCCACATTCTAGCCACGATTCGTCTGGAGGAAGAGCGCGTCGTCTTCCACCTTGGAACCCTTCAACCAATGTTATCCAGTGCAATGTCACCAGTCTCCTCATATCCCCTCCCTCCACCTTATCCCAGATCTAACCCTCCAACTGAGCACCGTCAACTGTCCTACCTGTCTATCTTCCTTCCCATCTATCCACTCCATCTTCCACTCTCACCACTCACCTCCATTTAGCCATCGCCTTCCAAGATACCTTCCTCCCACCCTCTCCCATTCACCTTTCAACCCCTTTCCGCCCACCCACTTCATTCCCGATCAAGGCTTTATGACTGAAACGTCGAATATCCTGTTCCTCAGCGTCCGCCTGAGTGGCTGTGCTTTTCTAGCACCATACTTTTTGACTCTGATCTCCAGGATCTGCGGTCCTCACTTTCTCCTGCTGAAGGGTTTGCACAGGTTAGGGGAGTGAGCAAAAAAGTGGCAGGTGGACTATGACATGAGAAAGTGTGAGATCATGCAGTTTGCCAGGGAAAATGAGGACATGGACTATTTTCTAAAGAGCGAGCAAGTTCAGAAGACTCCGGGGGGGGGGGGGGGGGCGTTGCTAGTCCAAGGATGTTGAAAGGTAAACCTGCAGGATGTCAGCAGTTGGGAAGGCAAATAAAATGATTCCATTTATTTCAAGAATGCTTGAATATAAATGCAGGGATGTACTTCTGAGGCTCTACAAGATTTTGGTCAGGCTACAGTTGGATTATTGAGCACAGTTTTGGGTCCCATATCTCAGGGAGGATGTACTGGCCCTGGAGCATTTTTTGATAAGATTCACGAAAGTGGTCCCAGGAATGAAAACTTAACATATGAAGAACATCTGCGGGCTCTGGGTCTATATTTGATAGAGTTCAAAAGAATGTTAGGAGGTCTAATTGAAACTTGAAGAATATTGAATGACCTGGAGAGGGTGGATTTTGGGAAGATAGCTCCAATGGAGGGGAGATTAGGACCCAAGGGGACAGCGTAAAGGGAAGAACTTTTCAAACACAGATAAAGACCAACCTCTTATGACAGAAAGTGGTAAATCTATGGAATTCAATGCTAGAGAAGGCTGTCGTGGCGAGATAATTGAGTATATTTCAGAGTAAGACAGATAGGTTCTTGATTATAAAGGGAATGAATGGTTACAGATAGAAATCGGAAGCATGGGGTTGAGAAGCGTAACAGCCATCATTGAATGACGGAGCAGGCTCAATGGGCTGAACGGCCAAATTTCTGCTCCAATGTCTTCTGGTCGTATGGTTAATATTGGCTCTCCTCATTCCTCATTGGAGATGTATCCTGGAATTTGATTTTCTTATGATTTATAAAGACTAACATCCCAATACTGATGACTGGGAAATATCATGTTACCTCCCTCCAGTCTCTGCAGACATGTCCCCAATATCATAATCACACTGAAATTGAAAACCAATGCATGGTACTTAATCACAGTTGATTGACGTCGACAATAGTAAGAGCATGACACTCACCTACCCTCTTTGATCCTTGGCTAACATCTGAATTGTGTGTCACGTCATATCCTTTCTTAACATATTCATGCCATTTGCCTGTTATAACTAATGTTGTCGTAGGCACATTTGCCTGTCAGATAATGGACTAGAAAAGGTCTCTCCATATTTTCCTGACATTATAATCACTGATCAGTAGGAACAGATTGGATGTTTCCATTTATAAACGGAGAAACTTGTTTATGTTCTGACAAACCTTTGACATTACTCCCATATCCAAGGCAGATGGAATGATTACACGCAATCAATCTACCATCTCCAATATTCCTTCCCTCAGCCACCCCCACATACCCCAAGCTAAATGAGTAAATTTTAAACGTTCTTTTGCATTTTAATAAAATCAATATTGAACTCAAAGAGGTTAAATGGAGATATTCGTTCAGTCACTGTGGTTAATGTCAATCTCCGAGAATCCTAATTATCCCAGTGGAAAGTTTCCATCGTTGAAAGATAAATGGGCTCTGTTCAATGTGCTATCCCATAGTGTGAGTAGAAGCATCACTTACAGCACAAACAGGGATCAGCAGCTCGTGAGAGAGAGGGGGAGGAAAGATCAGAATCTGAGAACATAAGGCAGGAACGTTACAATAATGATTCATAATCTGAGGACCATGGATTGGAGTGTTCCAACAATGTATCAGAATCTGAGAACATTAGACTGGAATGTTCAAACAATTGACAGGAGTTTATCCTTGGGTCTTTTCTGGCTTTCCCAGCCTTGGATATCATTAGCATATCGGATCCAGGATATCCTTTGGATTATTCAAGGGAGTTACTATCCCATCCTTGCGATATTTGGTGTTCCTGGTAAGTCTTTATATTTGTCTATTAAACCGGGTTGAACTGAATTTCTGCTCATGATATGTACATTTTGGAAAGTGCAAGTCAATATCTTCAGTTCCAAACAAAATTTCATTTTCTTACATATTATAACTATCAAACTACAATTTATACATTATTCACTGATACGCGAGAAGGAACCAGACTCTTCTCAAAGTCCATAATCCATTTTGTCCTTCACAGATTTACATCTCCATGTCCTCCCCACTCACCAATCCTGTCCAGTACCAACATAAAGATATCCCAGTCTCATCCTCAGTCTCAGTGCAATATCTGACTAAACCATTTGTGCCTTTGTTCAATCCGGATGCAACAGTTTCACGTTCCTTGTAATCACATGTCCGTCACTAAATAATTGCTGTTGAGAATGTTTAACTTGTTCTCTGCACATAAGGGAAGACAGTTTATGGTGGTCAAGCCATTGACTCAAAATCTAGAGCCACAGAATAATGGTCTGTTGATATCTCATGGAGGAAATTGTGGAGTTTAAAAGCAACCATTATCATTTGTTATAAAAACCAATCTGCTTGCCTGAAGTCCTTCAGGGAAGTCAATGTGTCATGCTTCCCTCGTCAGATTTCCCTGTGACTTCTGTGATGAACACGTGCGTGCATTGTACCTTTGAGAGAATGAATAAATAACAATAACTACCTGACAGCACCAAGAGTTCTGAAAAATAGATATAATGTAACATTTGGTCGAACAACCCGATTAGCTCATTGTCTCGAAACAAATTCAACTGTAACAATTTTTAAATTATACCCCAAAATACCCACCTCCAACCTAGTTTTAATTTATTACATTGACAATCGTAACAGCCAATGATACAATCCAATAGTTTGGTGGTACAAGACCATGCCAAATTGGACAGTTGAGAGGAGAACTGCCAAGCTACCAGCATGTAAAGACTGCCTGAAAAATAGCTCTCCTATAGGTACCTTTATTGACTAGTAACTGGTGAAGCAGATTCCCCAAGAAGAAAAGAAGACAGGAATATGGAGAAGAACCGAAAGCTTCCTGGTTTTTAGATAAGAAGTTTTGTTTTGTCAATCTTATTTAGCAGTCTTATCGGACTAGTATTGTGGAGAGGGAAGACCAAAGACAGGTTAGAGGAAGAAGTTGTAAATAGTCGTTCGTTTATTATTCTCTGTTATACTTTAAGAAATAAAGTTGTTAATTTTTACTTTAAATAGATTTGGACTCTAGAATTATCACAGATTACTGCATGGGATAAATCTTTGTCTGTCGTTGATTTTCATAAAACAGGAAGATTTATCCTGTGTTGTAACACTACGAACCCATAGTTTTACTCTTTATGGTACTGTGGAACAGCTGAACCAGCCACTCAGTTCAAGATCTGCATAACATGCTGCCCTGACCAGGGCTTCATACATCCTGGGAGAGAAGAATAAAGGTAAAGATAGCTCCCTTTTTCTTTCTGTTTTCTGTATTGCTACATTTCATTTCCATTCAGGTAGGTGATCATCCCCTATTTTAGTGTATTCAATCTCATTGAAGTTCTTCCCGAGAGTGATGCACATCTCCATAGGTATCGCTGATGCTGAGAGAGAGAGAGAGAGAGAGGAGAGAGAGAGAGAGACTGAGAGAGAGAGGCTCTGGCTTTTGAATAAACTCTTGCAACATTAATACAGTTCAATTGGTACGTGATCCTGCAATGAACGTCACATAATCCATAATCCCGACAGTAGCAACAATACCTTCATTATAAAATAGTTAACTCTTTCCAGCAGTCCAGAGAGAAGGAAAGTCTTTTTACGCTACAGGAAAGAAACAGAGATGTCGATGAGGAAAGAGAGTTATTGTGATCATCGCTGAGAGTGTTTTTGAGGCAGTATTTGGGATGTTGTGGACAGGCTTTCTCCCCTTTATAAGGAATGATCACCTTGCCACAGAGAGTGTGCAATGGATTTTCACCAGACTAATCCCTGGGATTATGGTACCATGAGAAGACAGTGCAAATTAATCTCTGGCGTTGTGAGAGAATGAGAGGCGATTGCATTGAAACTTGAGGGGGAGGGACAGTCACTCACGATATTCTAAATAGACACTGACACAGTGAAATATTCCATGGCTTCTTTTTTACTCGGGTTGCATGATTGTCGATAGTTTAAGAGTCTCTGAGAATATTCCCCCCACTCCACAACCAATCCCCATGTCGCATGAGAGAGACAGAGCGCCAGTCTTTGAATAAACTCTCCCCACATTAATACAGTGCATTTGGTGTATGGTCCTACACTGAAAGTCTCGTTATCCGCAATCCCTACAGCAGCCACAATACTTGCATACTAAAACAGTGAACTATTCCCACCAGATTCTGACTTCCATGGAGATGATGGGTGTGTCTTCTCGGCGATGGAAAATGGCTCCTTGAGACTTGGTACAAATCATTTGGCTTCCCTCCTCATTGCCAGCAAACTACGTTAAGGCATCACACGCTCTGCAAACAATGGAACCATGATTAACATCATGGAGTCCTCTATCATTGCAGTCTCGCTTTCATTGGTTTGTCATATTGGAATATCAATGACCCCCTCATGTTCCGTATAACTGTCTCGTGGGGATGAATAGACCCCTCCTAGTCTCATGGAACATGTTTAAGTGTCTGAAAAGGCTCTGCCTGTTCCTGTTTAACAGCTCGATGCACTGAACAGACCACTCTTCTTCCTGTGGAACTGCCAGGAGTATTGAATCTGCTGTCACTCTTCCTGTTCCTGAATACTAGCTCATACCCGTGTGAAGCCAGCTTGAGATGCTGAGTGAGCTCCTCTTTTAACTGTGGAAATGTACAGTGTCTGGCCGTGCTGTTACATAAATGTTAGCGACACTTTAACAGCACAAACCGGAATGCTGTCCGGGTCTTGCTGCACATGGACACAGAATGGTTCAGGAGCTGATGGGGGACAAAATGTTCTGAACATTCTGTGATCTTCAGTCATCATACCTACTTCAGATCTTATGATAGGAAAATACATTGATCGACTAGTTGAAGATGTTTGTGCTGAGGGGGTTAACCTGTGGATCTCCCGCAGAGATGTTCCGGGACTGAGAGGATTTTTGACGACTGACCCCAAACCTCTTTATTTATGTTCTGAAAGACTCGGTCCAGTGGGAAGGTTACACCTGATCCACATTCAGATCAAACAAGTAGGTGGTCCCGATGTCATTCTCAGTCAAATACTGCCTTGGTATCAAAGCCATTCGCTCTTTCCTGAGCCCCTGTGTTCGCCTATTTTTCATATCCATAGGTGACGGTGTATGTGCAGGGAGTGCTTTCCTCTCGCAGAAGGTAATCACTGTCAGGAATGACCTGGGCTAGGGAGCTAGGAGAGCTATGTCACTGAAAGCATTTAAGGAGGAGGTAGATGGATTTTTGACCTGTCAGAGAGCTAAGGGGTGAAGAATAGGGCATTAAAGAGGAGTTAATGTCAACAGTAGATCAGCCATGATGTTATGCAATGGCTTGATCATCCGAATTACCTGTTCTTGTTCATTTTGTCCTCATATTCAGGAATTGCAAAGTTAATGGCTGTAACTTTCCTGAATATTCTTTTATTGAACGTTGCAATCAGAGAGAGTAAAGTATTTTGTGAGTCATCTCTGGTTGAGGTATGGGGACTGTCTATAATATCACCAACAAATGAAGCACAAGTTGCAGAGAGGAAACACTCTGTAAAGAGACCAGAGACGTCTTTCGAACCGAATAACATTTTCCAATGGACATCAAACCATGTGTGACAGTCTTGAGGGACTGAATGAGATCCTGTGTTACTGTTGACCAGGTATTTGGAGCAAGTGGCCTCCATCTGCTCCTTGCAGGAGCTGTGAGGATTTGAATCGAACAGAGCAACACAGGACTGAGCAGCAGGAGTGGGCCATTAGATACTTTGTCACCACTCCATGTGCTTTTGATTTCAGCAGCACGTTTCTGTGTGTATACCATTTTACTACATACAAAAACAACTTTGAATAAATGCAAACATCTAGGCACCACAATCCTCTGGCGAAGGGAAATTCCACTTGAACAGCCCTTTTAGAATTTCTCATTTGTGTTCCAACAAATGTTGGAGCCGATCCAAATGTACTGTCTAAACCTGTCGGTCAATTCCTAAGCATCTGTATCCCTCTGCTCCCCACTTACTCATGCATTTGTCTACACGCATCTTAAATGAACCTGCCGTGCCTGCCTCTACCAACTCTGCTGGCAACGCGTTTCAAACTCCCACCACCCTCTGTGTGAAGTACTTACCACGTGTATTTCCCCTTAAACTTTCCACCTCTCACCTCGAAAGTGTGACCTCTCGTTACTGAATCCTTCACCCTGGGAAAAAACTTGTCTCTATCCACCCTTTCTAGACCCTTCATAATTTTATAAAGCTCAGTTAGGTCCTCACTCAATCTCCTTATTTCTAATGAAAACGAACCTAACATACTCAACCTTTCTTCATAGTTAGCACTTTCCATACCAGGCAACATCCTCGTAAACCTTCTCTGCGCCCTCTTCAAGGCGTCCACATCATTTTGGTATGTGGTGACCAGAACTGTACATAGTATTCTAAATGCGGCCGAAACAACGTCTTGTCAGCTGTTAGACTCAATGCCCGGTCCAATGAAGACAAGCATACTACATGCCTTATTGACCACTCTATCCATCTGTGCAGCAAACTTCAGGATATAATGGACCTGCACTCCCAGATCTCTCTGCTCATCAACTTTTCCAAAGGCTCTTCCATTCATTGTATAATTCGCTCTAGAATTACTCTTTCCTAAATGCCTCACCTCACATTTGTCTGGATTGAAATCCATCTGCCACTTTTCCGCCAAACTCTCCAGTCTATCTATATCAAAAAGGAGAAAGTGAGGACTGGAGATAGTGGAGATCAGAGCTGAAAAATGTGTGCTGGAAAAGAATAGCAGGTCAGGCAGCAATCAAAGAGCTGGAGAATCAATGTTTCGGGAATATCTTCGATTCCTGAATAAGGGCTTATGCCCAAAACGGCCGTTTCAGTTTATCTATATCCTTCACACATTTTTCAGTTTATCTATATCCTTCTGCATTCTTTGACAGTCTCTTATGCTTTCTGCTACTCCATCAATTTTCGTGTCATCTGAAAACTTGCTGATCATACCAACAGCGCCTTCTTCCAGATCATCTATGTATATTAAAACAACAGTGGCCCCAACGCTGACCCCTGTGGAATATCACTGGTCACTTTTCTCCATCGCGAGAAACTCCCTTCAACTACCACTCTCTTTCTCCTGTTTCTCAACTAGTTATTTATCCATCTTTCTAGAACACCCTGCACACCATATGACTTCAATTTCTCCATTAGTCTGCAATGGAGAACCTTATCAAACGCCTTACTGAAGTCCATGTATATGATATCAACAGCCCTTCCTTCATCGATCACTTTGGTCACTTGTTCAAAGAACTCAATTACGTTGATAAGGCACGATCTCCTCCGGGCAAAACCATGTTGGCTATCACTGATAAGCCTTTTCTTTTCTAAATATAAATAGATGTTATCCCTCAGTACCCTTTCCAGCAACTTTCCTACCACCAAGTCAGGCTCACTGGTCTGTAGTTACCTGGAATATCCCTACTACCCTTTTTGTACAGGGGGACAAAATGAGCAACCCTCCAGTCCTCTGGCACCTCACCTGTATTTAAGGATGCCATAAAGGTACCTGTCAGGGTCCCAGCTATTTTCTCTCTCGCCTCTCTCAGCAACCTGGGATAGATCACATCCGGTCCTGGGGAGTTGTCCACGTTAATAACCTGTAGACTACCCAACACATCTGCCCTATTTTTGTCAACGTGATCCAGACTAATCAAGCTTCGATCTTAAATCTCCACATTCATCATATCCCTCTCCTCAGTGAACACTGATGCAAAGTAATCATTCACCCATTCTCCCAGGTTCGACACACAGCCTTCCTTCGTTATCCTTTAGTGGACCAATCCTTTCTCTAGTTACCTGCTTACTTCTTATATAAGAATAAACTGCTGTGGAATTCTTCTAAATTCTGCTTGCTAATGCTATTTCATGACCCCTTTATGCCCGCTTGATTCTTTGTTTAATACTTGTCCTACTCTTCCTATATTCCTCCGGAGCCTGTTCTGTTCTTAGCTGCCTAGACCTTATGTATGCTTCCCCTTTCCTCTTGGCTAGTCGTACAAATTCTCCTGTCATCCATGGTTCATGAGTCTTGCCCCTCCTATCCTTTGCCATCAACGGGACATGCCTATCCTGCACTATCTTTAATCTATCTTTGAAAGCCTCCCACATCTCAAATGTGGACTTCCCGTCAAGTAGCTGTATCCAATCCATATTTCCGAGTTCCAGCCTAATTTTGATATAATTGGCCTTGGCCCAGTTTAGTACTTTTCCCTTAGGGCCACTTTCTACTTTATCTGCGAATATTCGAAAACTTGCAGAATTGTGATCACTGTTCCCAAAGAAATCATCCATCACAACTTCTACCACCTGTCCTGGCTCGTTCCCCAGTACCAGGTCCAATATGACCCCTTCCCTCGTTGGACTATTGACATATTGCAGTAGAAAACTCGCCTGGAATTCTTCCAAATTCTACCCCTTCCAGACGTTAAGTGTATCCCCGTCAATGTTGTGAAAATTATAATCTCCCATCACCACTCCCCTATTGCCTTTACATCCTTCCATAATATGTTTACACCTTTGTTCTTCTACCTCACGTTCACTGTTGGGAGGCCTGTAATTCGGCCCCAACAACGTAACTGCGCCCTTCTTATTTCTCAGCTCCACCCATAATGCCTCATTACCCAAGACCTCCATCGTGTGCTCCTTTAGCATAGCCGTGAAATTGTCTTTGACCAGCAATGCAACTCCACCCCACCCCCCTTTTGCTTCCCTCTCTGTCCTGTCTGAAGCGTTTATATCCTGAAACATTTCATTGTCAATCATCATGCCCTTCATTCAACCACGTTTCTGTGATTGCAATAATGTCATACTCGCAGGCACCAATACAAGCCCTAAGTTCATCTGCCTTACACACTATATTCCGTGCATGAAAGTAGATGCATTTCATGCCACCAGATATTTGCGCTCATCTGCTCTATGCCTACCCTTCCCTTTATTAATGCCATCTTCTTAGTCTCCAGTCTCGACTGGTTCCCAGCCCCCTCCCACATTAGTTTACAAACTCCCCAACCGTAGGATCACAAACTCCCCCCAAGGACGTTGTTTCTGGTCTTTTTCAGATGTAGACCGTCCATTTTGTAATAGTCCCACCTTCCCCAGAACCCGTCTCAATGTCCAACAAATTTGAATCCCTCCCTCCTGCACCATCCCTCAAGCCACGTGTTCATCCTACCTATTCTTTCATTTTACACTGGCTTGCACGTGGCACTGGTAGTATTCCCGAGATCACTGCCCTTTAAATTCTCTCCTAGCTCCCTGAATTCTTCTTTCAGGATCTCAACTCGTTTCCTACTTATATCGTTGGTGCCTATAAGCACCAAAACAACTGGCTGTTCGCCCTGACCTTTTAGAATGCTCTGCAGCCAATCGGTGACATCCCTGACACGAGCGCCTTGGAGGCAACATACCATGTGGGAGTCCTTTTGTCGGCCACAGAACATCCTATCTGTTCCCCTTACAATAGAATCCCGTATGATCATGGCCCTACGAGTCTTTTTCCCGCCGTTCTGAACAGCAGTACCCAACACAGTGCCATGATCCTGGCAACTGCTGCCCTCCCCTGGTGAGCCATCTTCCCCAACAGTGTCCAAAACAGTATACCTGTTTTGGAGGGAGATGACCGCAATGGACAACTGCACTGCGTTCCTACTCTTTTTATCCCTTTTGGTCACCCTTTCACTGTCTCCCTCAGCAATCCTAACCTGCAGTGTGACCAGTTAACTAAACGTGCTGCCCATTACCTCCTCAGTGTCGCGCATGCTCCACTGTGAGTCCATCCGCAGCTCCACGGCCATCATGCGGTCAAACGGGAGCTGCAACTGGACACACGTCTTGCAGCTGAAAGAGTCAGGAATGTCGGACTCGTTCCTAAGCTCCCACTTCAAGCAAGAGGCACGTGCCACAGTCTGAGGTCCCCTGCTATGGAAAACATAGCTTTATATTAACTAACTAAACACAAACAACACACTTAAATATTGAAAAAGAAAGATAAAGAAAAAATAAAAGCCTTACCTTACTGAGTCTTTTCCTTCCGGTTAGAGTAGCGGGGAGGGCGGGTGATGCTACATGTGCAGTATCTCGGGTTTAGCCACTGCCCAAATATAAATTAAGCCCTTACCTTTCCGGCAACCCTGGCATCACTCCTCCTTCTCTCCTCACCGCTCGGTCTCAGTGTTCAGACGTGTGTTATTTCTCATCCTTTAATTCGAAAAGCAGAGGGGTTACTCACTCATCAAGAAGAATCTTCCATTTCAACTGTGAGACCAAATTAAGAATGAATATGGGTGGTTTTTGATTCGTAAAGTTTTAATATATGGGAAATATGTATGGGAATTTGAATGTATCCTGCGCACTCAAATTTTTAACAGATGCCCTTTCTGGGTTGCTGGCCCTTGGGGTTCGTCATACAGAAATAGGGGGGGACTGTAACCGACTTATTAACCCCGAAGTGGACAGGATGCCTCGGGGTCTTGTGGGTACGACCCGCAATCCAGGCAGTTGGTGTATCTGAACAGGGACCTGGGAATGGTGAGTATGTGGAGTTGTCCCCACCCTGAGGAGAGGGACTTCATCTTTTTTCTCTCAGCCACGTAAGTGCTTTTCGAGGATTGACATTTTTTTTCCTAGTTGACCTTTTTGAATTCGGTGCTGTCCTGCAGAATTTGGAAGATAGTCATTTCTGATCATGCAGCAGTGTACATGGAGGTAAAGGTCGGTGGTGATGGGACACGCTCAAGGCACTGGCACATGGCTCCTTTCTTCCTGAAGGATAGCAAGTTTATTAAATATTTTTCGGGGGAATTTAAAAAATTTTGGGACATTAATTTGGATACAGCCCATAATATGTCGGCCATCTCGGAGACTGCCTAGGCCTATGCGAGGAGTTTGATTATTTCTTACTCGGAGATCCAGAAGTGGCAGAAGGCAGAGAAGCTGCATATGCTCGAGACTTGCCTGAAGACAGCTGAAACAGCATACCTTGCCAGACCATCTGTAACCAAGTTGCTGCAGATTACAGCCCTCAGAGCTAGTTTGAATGCTGGGCTCACCCAGACAGCAAAGGGGGAAATCTCCCTTGTGAAACAGAGGTTATTTGAATATGGCGATAAATGGGGTAGATATCTAACATACCTGGCCAGAAAGAAGAATGCCCCCTAATCTATCACATCCATTAGAAAGAGTGTTGTGACTCTTACTTGCAATGCCAAAAATTACTTTCGAATGTAACCAATTAATTTGAATCATGCCCAGGATACTAGAAACCACTGGAAGATAAACTGTACTGTTTTAACATCTGGAAACCAATCTAACAATAAGAATTGAATATGTCATGGGGAGGAAATAAACCTGGTATTTTGAAAATTAATGGAAAAGCCAACTGAACAGCTAACATTTTGGTCTCAAATTAGAAAAAAATATTCTTTCCAATATACTTGATTTACTTTAAAAAAACAGAAAGAAGGTGACCCAAGGAGATCAATAGCTGGAAGACTGAAGACAACAGGACAACAGAGACTGTGCGATGTTGAGACTACGTTAATGTAATGTTCAATAAGTGGGTTAATGGAACAGCATATTTTTGGAGTTGTGGACAGATCAACCCTACGAAAAGGTTGTCTTGTACATGTGAATAGTTGTTGTTTGATGTTCACTATTCGTGTTCATAAAATATGTTGTTATTTTTCTTTGAATGGTGGAATTTGGGAGTTCTCTGTCACTCGTGTTTTAATAGATTACTAGGCGAGGTGAGTTTTTTGATGTTTGGTTTTTATTAACAGAGGGGTTCGACGTCGATGTCAAAACAATTGTCATTCAGGATTGGGACATATGTGAACAGATTAGGAGTACAAAAGGTCTCAGCAGATTTCAATACTTGGCAATTATTGCCAAAGATCTTTAAATAAAACTTAGGTCGGAAAATATGTTTAGTTTTGGTTACATGTGGATGATTAAATGAAAAGTGAGAGAAATGGGATTTAACATTACTAAAGAGGTTCTGAGGCTTGAAAATGATTCCATATTTGCCAAGAAAGTTTAGAAAGACAAAGGAAGGGCGTATATTTAGAAGTAGCAAATAGGTTAGAACAGGATTTAACCAGGGACAAAAGGAAAGCTGAAATTGCAATGGAGTTGGTGAAGCACTTTTGTGTACGGGAGAAACTGACAGTGAGTGCAGTAGAGTTAGAAAAAAAAAGGAATGTAAATTGGAGTTACAAGATTAAAGATTGAGACAAAAAGAAAGAGCTAGGAAAGGGAAAGCGAGGTAGAAGTGAAAGAGATAGAGAGAGGAAACAGAAAGAGAGAATTTGAACTTGCGAAGTTGCGAATTAGTCAGCAAAGTCAACTTAACTGAGTAGAGATTAAAATAGAAGATAGGGCTATAATTAAATATGTGAAAACATTGCCATATTTTGATAAGAAAAATGTGGCTGCCTTTTATATTTCTATTGAAAAATTGCATAGACAGATGGAATGGTCAGAGAACTTGTGGGTAATGCTAATTCAGACTCAGCTGGTCGGCCGAGCTAGTGATCTTGGTGCAGCGCTGTCAGATGAGGGGTCAAGAGGTTATGCAGATGTCAAATAGGCTATTTTGATTGGTTATGAATTGGTATCAGCAGTATATAGAGCGCGATTCAGAAACATAATGATGGAACCAGGTCAGACTTATATTTAGTTTGGAAGAGTTATACATAGTCATTTTGATAGATGAGCATGGGCCTTAAAAATAGACAAGACAGATCTTTTTGCTGGAGGAATTTAAAAACTCACTTCCAGAGATGATGAGAGTTCATGCGAATGAACAGCCAGTTCGAGAAGTGAGAAGCACGGCAGAGATGGCTGGTCAATACGCATTGGTGCATGAGCTGCAATTTAGCTTTGAGTGGGATCTCCCTCCTGTGAGGGATAGAAATTGGGAGAACGTGAGATCCTACTCTACAAAACAAAGATCGAGAGCACACTGGGAATGGTTTATTTAGGTTAATAAATAAGCCCAAGAGTGTTGAAAGGTGGTGACAGGCCTCAGGTGTTTTCACAATAACGGAGTGTAACACATAGAATTACAGTGCAGGTGGTTTAAGAAGAGCACTAGGAAAAGCTATCTTCACTGCAATAAATGGGATAGACAAAGTCACAATGCAAGTCGTTGAAGAAAGGCCCTGTGGTAAAAAAAAATGTGGTAAAAGAGGCTAAGCCAGTGGCATTAGTGGAAGTAGTAAAGGAACCCCAAGAAAAGTTGAAGAGCTGCAGGAGAGTGCTCAGCTTAGGCAGGGGAGGGGTATGGAGTTAGTACCTGATCTGTATAAAGGATTCACCTCCGTGGGGAAAGGTTACTCAGAAAGAACAGGGGGAGAAGGACAACAAGGTATAATTTTGCGAGATACGGTATCTACTCAGTCTCTATTATTCAAAAAGTGTGGAACTGGAAAAGCACAACAGGTCAGGCAGTGTCTGAACATCGACATATGAGGCACAAGCCCTTCGTATGGAAAGTGGCGGCGGGGCGGATGTGAAAGGAGGGTAAAAGATAAATAGGAGGGTAGAAGTGGGGCTGAGGGGAGGTCAGTGGGAACGCGATAGGAAAATGAAGGGGTCAATGATCGTGATAAGTCAGAGAGAAGGGTGGAGTGGACATGTGGGAAGAAAGGTGGACTGTCAGGAGAGTTGAAGAAGGTGATGCTGAGTTGAAAGGTTGGATCTGGGATGAGATTGGGAGAGGGGAGAATTGGAAATTGGTGAAGTCGACGTTGATGCCGTATGGTTAGAGGGTCTCAGCTGTTCTACTACCATCCACTTCATCCAGTCCTCTGACCTCTCACCATCGCCCCCCAACTGCATCTACCTATTGCCTTCCAAGTTACCTTCTGCCCTGCTCCTCCCCCACCCACTGACGTACCTCTCAGAAATCTTTACCCCCACCCCCCAGTTGCCTTATGAAGGGGTTATGCCTGAAATATGTATTCTCTTGCTCCTTGGTTGCTGCCTGACCTGCTGTGCTTTTCCGGCGCCCCACACCTTTCAACTGTGCTCTCCAGTATCTGTAATTCTCACATTCTCTCAGCATCTAAAAGTAAATGATGGAAGTATTTGTACTCTTTCTGACATGTTACCTGAGAGAGTGATCATTTGTGGAATGCAAACAGAAATGTAGTGCTCCCCTGTGTAAGACTGGGTTAGAGATTCAAATCAAGATTGGGGACGTAACAGTGGGAGTGAGTGACAAACCGTCAGTTTCAGAAATACCGCTTTATTATTGAGAACAATTTAGCAGGATCCAAGGTGGGAGTGACACCTCTTGTGGTGGCGAAGTCAGAGGAAGACCAGGGGATTGATGAGGAAATTTTCCAGACTGTGTAATAAGAAGATCTCACTGTCATAGGTTACAGCATGAAGCAAAAAGTAAAGAGAAAGACAAAGGAGCGGAAGTGTCATTAGCTGGCCCTCTGTTCATGTAATAGTTCAGGAAAAACCTGATCAGGCAGAGGGTCAGGCAGAGGTGTTTAGTCCTGAAAGGTTAATGACCTTACAACAGAAATTTACATAAATTAATGTCTAGTCAGAAAAGGAATCAGAATATATTGTCGAGCGTTAGCAACTTAAAGATAGAGTCCTAAATGAAAATGCAAACCACAATAGGTTATTGCACAGGAGAAATGGGCCAAAGTTGACCAGATTATGTTGGCGATCACATACAGACAGGAAGTGTTACGGGGATCACATGAATTACCTGCAGGAGGTCACCTGGAAGATTCAGGCTAATGTATGCAATAATTTGTACTGGCCTGGAATGTACAAGGACATGTTTATTCTTTGCTGTATGTGTCATACATGCCGAATGGTAGGTAAGCCACAGGCAGGACGAAAAACCAGAGTCTTTGTTGCCAATTCTTGCATTTGATGGACCTTTCACCTGGGTTATGATTATTTGTGTAGTCCCTCTTTCTAAACTAAAAGCGAAAATAAATATTTCCTAAACATAATGGATGTCTCTGCCAAATTACCAGAGACAATTCCATTATGGATTATTAAGCAAAAAGGGTGGTGGAGGTGTTCGTATCTTTCCTTACTCAGTTCGGGCTACCCAGAGAGTTCCCATCAGTCCAAGGGAGTCATTTTACCATTCGGCTGTTTAAGTAAATCATGGATAGCTGAGGTATACAACACTTCAAATCAAGTGCATCCCATCCTGAATCGCATGGAGCCTTGGAAAGTTGGCATCAGACGCTGAAGACCATGATAACAGCGTACTGTCAGGGTTGGCCAAATGATTGGGATAAAGGTGTCCCATTAAATTATTTGCCATTAGAGATGCCCCGATCTACTCAATTTACTCCCTTTGAGTTAGTATTCGGACATGAAGTGGGAGGTCTTTTGGAATTAATTAAAGAGAAATTAACAGGACTGAAGTTGGAGATTTCACACTTGGAATATGTATATGAGGTGAGAGAGAGATTAGAATATGTGAGTTAGCTAAACAGCACATGAAGAGGGTAGAGCATAGAATGAAGTAAGTGGCAGGTATAAAGTATGAAATTTGATGCTATATCTTTTCGTGGGTTTGCCACCGATTGTGGGAACTCCCTTCAAATCCAAGTTTAGTGTCCCCTTCCAAATGGAGAGGAAGTAGAGTCAGGTAAACTGTCTGGTAAAGACGCTGGATAGAAAAAAAGGTAGCAGGTATGTCATGTCAATACGTTGTAATCTTACAAATATTGGGATAACTGTGGAAACAGCTGTTAGTCACTGCCCTGCAGAGTGAGGGATCAAATACGGGTGTCATGGAGTTTGATGTGACGCACAATCTTTTAATTAACAAGGATATCCTTGAGACGTGGGGTAGGATAACGAGCTGTCTGTTGCAGGAGCAATGAACCCAGTTGATAGTCATTTCAGCAGTATGAGGATATTTGCAGAACCAAGATGGGAGGGCTTACGCTTTTGTGTATGGGGTGGAAGTAGAGAATGCTGTTCTGATAAACAACACTCCTGCAGGCGACAGGCAACTTTATCAGAGAAAGTGAAATAAGTTCCTGCGTTTGTCACCTTTAAGGGCTACTTCAATTCAAAGTGATGCTCTTTGGAATGAATAATGCACCAGCCACATTACAAAGACTCATGAACAGAGTTGTGACCAGATTAACAAATTGTGCAGTTTATCTGTTAGAGGCAGTGATCTTTAGCAAGTCATGGAAAGATCACATGTTACAGTTGGCAGACCTCCTTGAACAATTGCAAGAAGGAAAACTGATAATAAATGTAAAGAAAACAGAATTTGCAAAGGCAGAGGTGACGTTATTGGGGCATTGCACTGGACATGGAAGATTGACCCCATGGAACGCAAAGTCGAAGGGCTTTGAGGAATTTCCACAACCATCCTCGATGAAAGAGGAGCTTGGATTTTTGGGACTGTGTGGATTCCATTGGAAGCTTGTTCAAAACTTTAGCAGCGTTGTGGAACTGCTGATGGGTTTACTGAAAAAGACGTAAAATGTTGGTGTATAAAACAGTTCCAGCAGGCATTTGAGAATTCTAAAGCAGCATTAACTACCGCACCAGTTTTAGCTACACCAAATATTTTGAAACACTTCAAAATTGTAATTGTTGCTAGTGATATAGCGGTTGGAGAGGTATTGATGCAGGAACGTGATAATGGAATGGAATGGCCAATTGGCTACATGTCAAAAAGAAACCGAACAACCACCAGAAAGAAAATGCTCCACTATTGAAAGAAGATTATTGAGTTTGGTACTGGCCTAATAATACGCGATTGTTTATGTGATAAACGGGTTGTCGGAGATGAATGAATAAAACTACAATCCTTTTGCATTTTTTGAAAGATTTAAAGACTAAAATATGTAAATATTTCTTTGGAGTCTGACGTTATCGACTTCTAACTGCCAAAATATCCCTGTTGTGGGCCGTACAATTGTGATAGCAGATATGTTATCGCAGATTTAAAGGAAAAAGTGCAGATTACATTTGAATATTGCAATGTTACATATGTGTGCAGAATTAATATGAAAGGTATAAGTTAGATTAATTACTTTTGCATTTCGTAGTTTTGGGATTCAGAATTACAGGAAAAGAAATGAAGCCATCCTTTCATTCCAATCTTTCATTTCTTTTTCCTGAAAAGGACGGAAGTGGTGGGGGTGGACGGTGGTGGCGGGGGGGGGGGGGGGGGGGGGGGTCGGGGGGGAGGTGTAATGCAGCTGAAAGCATGTCTGGTCACTTTCAGATAGAACTGATTTTGCTGAATATAATGTACAGCCAGAACTGTCAGCTAATGGTCAGGCTTTTCCAAATGTAACAATTGTCTGGTAAATGGATACCTGAGTTTTGGTTGCTGTTTTGATAAGAATTAGTTTAAATAATGCCCAGGATACCAGAACACAATAATATTTGAATATCATTGTTCTGACACGTGGAAATAATCAAGTTATGAGAATTTAATGTGTCGTGAGGAGTATATGCACCTGGCAGTTTGAAAGCTAAATGCAGAGTAAATGCCATTGAACAGCAGAGCAACTGCTGTAGAGTCGGAGAGGTAATTGGCCACCTAAAACTCTCTCTAAGGTACCTTTTCATGTAAAAACTAGTTGCACTTAAAAACAAAGGAAGATGACCCATGGATATCAGCAGCTGGAAGAGTGAAGACAGCGGAGGAGGCAGAGACTGTGTGGTCTTGAGATTAATTGAATGTAATACTTCAGACGTGGGTTATAGGAACAGCGTTTTTTTTTTGAGGTGAAGTCAGATAGACAACAGTTAAGGAAAGGGGATCTTGTATTTGTGAATAGTTGTTGTTAATGATGACTATTAAAATTAAGAAATTAAATTGTTATTTTTCTTTAAATAGTGGCATGTCAGAGTTTTGTCAATCATATATTAACAAATTACGCGGCAAAGCGAGCTTTTCTGGTTGTTTGCTTTAATTAACCGAGGGGTTCGACCTCCACATCGTAAATATCTATCCACACTAACACATTTCCTTGCACTTGGTCCATATCCTTCAAGCCCTTTCCTATCCATACATTTGTCCGAATGCCTTTTAAATGTTGTTAATGTGCCCCCCTCAAAAGCATCCGCTAGCAGCTCTTTACATCTGCATACCAGCCTCTGTGTAAAAACGTTGCCTCTCAGGTTCCCTTTTTTCTTTCCATCTAACAATAATCAGATGCCTCTCGTACATGATTCTCCAAACCTTGGAACGAGACTGAGAGCATTCACCATATCCATGGCCCTCGTGATCTTATATCCCTCTATAAGTTCCCCATTCAGTCTTCTCTGCTCTAAAGAAGAAATCTGAGAATATCCAAACTCTCCCTTTAACTCATGCCATTGGGTTGTGGCAACATCTTTGTAAATTTCTTGTGCATTGTTTCTAGTTTAATAACATCCTCCTTATAACAAAGTGACAAAAACTGAACACAATACTTCAAGTGTGGCCTCGCCAATGTCTTGTATACTTGCAACATAACTTCCCAACTTCTATAATTAATGCCCTGACTGATGAAGGCCGGTGTGCCAAAAAGCCTTCTGTCGACCTGTGACTCCACTTTCAGAAAACCGTGACCCTGAACTTCAAAATCTCTCTGTCGACTACCCCCCATTAAGGCCCTCCCATTCACCATGAAACACCTACCTTGATTTGAATTTCTAAAATGCAAGACCTCACATCTATCTATGTTAAACTCCATTTGCCATTTCTCGGTCCACTTCAGGGTCTTGCTGCATTTTTTGATAACCTTCCTCGCTGTCCCCGATACTGAATATTTTAGTGTCATCTGAAAATGTAATCATCATGCTTGTTACAATCTCATTCCCGTCATTGGTAAGAGATAACAAACAGTAATGATTCCAGCACTAACCCCTGAGATTCTCCACTGGTTCACTAATATCCTTCGGGTAAGGAAAATTCTATCCTTACCTGGTCTGGCCTCCATGTGACTCCAGACCCACAACAATGTGCTTGACCTTTATTTGCCCTGTGGGCAGTTATGATGGGTAATACTTGCTGCCTATCCAGCAATGCACTCATCCAGAAAAAAATAAATAAAAAATCGTTACAAGATTCCAGTCCTACAAGTATTCTTCCGCTATTAACCTCTCCTTCCTAACATCAAGCCAATTTGGATCCAATTTGACTGCTCCCCCTGCATTCTATGCGATCGAACCTTCCAGAGCAATCTATCATGTGGAACCTAATCAAAGGCCTTACTGAAATCTATACCGAATACGTCTACTGCTCTCTGTGTCAACTGATTCAAGAATCTAAGTAAAGCCATATTCCTAAATTTATGAATCCATGCCAAGAGATGTTTGAGAAAATCTCTACAGATTTGATCTCCTTTGCAAGCAATAATCTCGTTACCACAGACACAGATGAAATGAGAGTGAAGAAACTGAATGTTTAATCTGCAGAGCTATGAGAGAATAGAGATGCTTGCACTGAAACTTGAGAATTGGTTGCGATCACTTCTTTCCAGAAGAGACATTGATACGTTGAGAAATACCATACTTTACCCATGTTTGATTGGTTTGATTTATTGTCACGTGTACCTCAGTACAGGGAAACACTTTGTTTATTAGCAGTGAAGGCAGGTCATAGCAAGCAAGGCCAGACAGAACATAGGGTGGAAATAGACTTGGACAGAGTAAGGCATACAGGTTACACTGAACAGGACGTGCACTCGACAAGATCAACATGAACAAAATTAGCATTATTTGAACTTAGAGAGTCCATCCATGAGTCCAACATGGCTTTCCTAATTGTTTCTAAGCCTTAATTAACACCTCACCACATTAATAAACAGTTATTGTGTGACCCTGCACCGAACATCATACTGTTCACAATCCTCAACAGCAGCCACAATACCTTCCTTCTGAAACAGATAGCCATTACCACCAGCTTCTGCCCTCCATAGAGAACACCAGGCTGTCTTGTCGGAGATGGAAGTTGCCTCCTTGAGACTTCACACAAAGCATTTCGCTTCTGTCCTCACTGCAAAAAAAGACACGTTAAAGTCCCACATAGATATCATCAGAAACATAGCCAACAGGAACAACATGGAGCAGTCTGTTCCGCCTCTGCTCCATTTGTTCATCATGTTAGAGCATTAAGCAGGAGACAGTGAGGACGGCAGATGCTGGAAATCCGAGTCAGGAGAGGTGCTGGAAAAGCACAACAGGTGAGGCAGGGTCCGAGGGGCAGGAGAATGGATGGTTCAGGCAGTAGCTTTTCATCTGAAATCAGCATTGATTGCCTCATTCTGTCCCTGTGTAAGAGCGTTGAGGGGCTGATGGTCTCCTCTTGATATCCCTGTGTAAGTGACTCATGGGGCAGAATGGCCTCCTCCTGCTCCTGTGTAAGAAACTCAACGGGCTGAACTACCTCCTCATTGTTCCTGTGCAAGTGCCTCAAGGGGCGGAATGGCCTCCTCCAGCTCCTGTATAAGTGACAACGTGCTGAATGGCCTCCTCATGTTTCTCTGTAAGTGATTCAAGGGGCTGAATGGTCTGCACCTGCTCCTGTGTTAGTGACTTCGGGGCTGAATGGCCTCCTCCTGTTCCTGTGTAAGTGATTCAAGGGGCTGAATGGTCTGCACCTGCTCCTGTGTTAGTGACTCCGGGACTGAATGGCCTCCTCCTGTTCTTGTGTAAGTCACTCAAGGGGCCACTTGGCCTCCTCCTATTCCTGTATACTACACTCAAGGGGCTGAATGGCCTCCTCCTGTTCCTGTGTAAGCGACTCAAGGGGCTGAAGGGCCTCCTCCTGTTCCTGTGCAATTGACTCAAGGGGCTGAATGGTCTCCTCCTGTTCCTGTGTTAGTGATTCAAGGGGCTGAATGGCCTCCTCCTGTTCCTTTGTAAGAGACTCAAGGGGCTGAATGGTCTCCTCCTGTTCCTGAGTAAGTGATTCAAGGGGCTGAATGGCTTTCTGCAGTTCCTGTGTAAGAGACTCAAGTGGCTGAATGGTCTCCTCCTGTTCTTGTGTAAGTCACTCAAGGGGCTGAATGGTCTCCTACTGTTCCTGAGTAAGTGATTCAAGGGGCTGAATGTCCTCCTCCTGTTCCTTTGTAAGAGACTCAAGGGGCTGAATGGTCTCCTCCTTTTCCTGAGTAAGTGATTCAAGGGGCTGAATGGCCTCCTCCTGTTCCTGTGTAAGAGACGCAAGGGGCTGAATGGTCTCCTCCTGTTCTTGTGTAAGTGACTCAAGGGGCTGAATGGCCTCCTCCTGTTCCTGAGTAAGTGATTCAAGGGGCTGAATGGCCTCCTCCTGTTCCTGTGTAAGAGACTCAAGGGGCTGAATGGTCTCCTCCTGTTCCTGTGTAAGAGACTCAAGGGGCTGAACGGTCTCCTCCTGTTCTTGTGTAAGTGACTCAAGGGGCTGAATGGTCTCCTCCTGTTCCTGAGTAAGTGATTCAAGGGGCTGAATGGCCTCCTCCTGTTCCTTTGTAAGAGACTCAAGGGGCTGAATGGTCTCCTCCTTTTCCTGAGTAAGTGATTCAAGGGGCTGAATGGCCTCTTCCTGTTCCTGTGTAAGAGACTCAAGGGGCTGAATGGTATCCTCCTGTTCCTGTGTAAGTGACTCAAGGGGCTGAATGGCCTCCTCCTGTTCCTGAGTAAGTGATTCAAGGGGCTGAATGGCCTCCTCCTGTTCCTGTGTAAGAGACTCAAGGGGCTGAATGGTCTCCTCCTGTTCTTGTGTAAGTGACTCAAGGGGCTGAATGGCCTCCTCCTGTTCCTGAGTAAGTGATTCAAGGGGCTGAATGGCCTCCTCCTGTTCCTGTGTAAGAGACTCAAGGGGCTGAATGGTCTCCTCCTGTTCCTGTGTAAGAGACTCAAGGGGCTGAATGGTCTCCTCCTGTTCTTGTGTAAGTGACTCAAGGGGCTGAATGGCCTCCTCCTGTTCCTGAGTAAGTGATTCAAGGGGCTGAATGGCTTTCTGCAGTTCCTGTGTAAGAGACTCAAGGGGCTGAATCGTCTCCTCCTGTTCCTGTGTAAGTGATTCAAGGGGTTGAATGGCCTCCTCCTGTTCCTGTGTAAGAGACTCAAGGGGCTGAATGGTATCCTCCTGTTCCAGTGTTAGTGACTCAAGGGGCTGCATGGCCTTCTCCTGTTCCTGTTTAAGTGACTCAGGGGGCTGAATGGCCTCTTACTTTACCTGTGTAAGTGACTCAAGGGGCTAAATGGTCTCCTCCTGTTCTTGTGTAAGAGAATCAAGGGGCTGAATGGCCTCATCCTGTTCCTGTGTAAGTGACTCACTGGGCTGAATGGTGTAGTCCTATTCCTGCGTAAGAGACTCAAGGGGCTGAATATTCTCCCCCTGTTCCTGTGTTACTGACTCAAGGGGCGGAATGACCTTCTCCAGTTCCTGTGTAAGAGACTCAAGGGGCTGAATGGTCTCTCCTGTTCTTGTGTAAGTCACTCAAGGGGCTGAATGGCCACCTCCTTTTCCTGTGTAAGTGACTCAAGGGACTGAATGGCGCTCCTCCTGTTTCTGTGTAAGAGACTCAATGGGCTGAATGGCCTCCTCCTGTTCCTGTGCAAGTGACTCAAGGGGCTGAATGGCCTCCTCCTGTTCCTGTGCTAGTGAATCAGGGGGCTGAATGGCATCCTCCTGTTCCTGTGAAAGAGGCTGAAGCGGATGAATGGCCTTCTGCTGTTCCTGTGCTAGTGAATCAAGGGGCTGAATGGCCTACCCCTGTTCCTGTGTAAGAGACTCAAGGGGCTGAATGGCCTCCTCCTGTTCCTGTGCTAGTGTCTCAATGGGCTGAATGGCCTCATCCTGTTCTTGTGTAAGTGACTCAAGGGGCTGAATGGCCTCCTCCTGGTCTTGTGTAAGTGAATCAGGGGGCTGAATGGCCTCCTCCTGTTCCTGTGTAAGAGACTCAAGGGGCTGAATGGTCTCCTCCTGTTCCTGTGTTAGTGACTCAAGGGGCTGAATGACCTCCTCCTGTTCCTGTGTAAGTGACACAAGCGGCTGAATGGCCTCCTCCTGTTCCTGTGCATGTGACTCAAGGGGATGAATGGCGTCTTCCTGTTCCTGAGTAAGTGATTCAAGGGGCTGAATGGCCTTCTCCTGTTTCTGTGTAAGAGACTCAACGGGCTGAATGGCCTCATCCTTTTCTCTGTAAGTGACTCAAGGGGCTGAATGGCCTCCTCCTGTTCTTGTGTAAGTGACTCAAGGGGCTGAATGACCTCCTCCTGTTCCTGTGTTAGTGATTCAAGGGGCTGAATGGCCTCCTCCTGTTCCAGTTTTAGTGATTCAAGGGCTGAATGGCCTCCTCCTGTTTCTGTGTAAGTGACTCACGGGGCTGAATGGCCTCCTCCTATTCTTGTGTAAGAGACTCAAGGGGCTGAATGGTCTCCTACTGTTCCTGAGTAAGTGACTCAAGGGTCTGAATGGTCTCCTCCTGTTCCTGAGTAAGTGACTCAAGGGGCTGAATGGCGTCCTCCTGTTCCTGTGTAAGAGACTCGAGGGGATGAATGGTCTCCTCCTGTTCCAGTGTTAGTGACTCAAGGGGCTGCATGGCCTCCTCCTGTTCCTGTTTAAGTGACTCAGGGGGCTGAATGGTCTCCTCCTGTTCTTGTGTAAGAGAATCAAGGGGCTGAATGGCATCATTCTGTTCCTGTGTAAGTGACTCACTGGACTAAATGGTGTACTCCTATTCCTGCGTAAGAGACTCAAGGGGCTGAATATTCTCCCCCTGTTCCTGTGTTACTGACTCAAGGGGCGGAATGACCTTCTCCAGTTCCTGTGTAAGAGACTCAAGGGGCTGAATGGTCTCTCCTGTTCTTGTGTAAGTCACTCAAGGGGCTGAATGGCCACCTCCTTTTCCTGTGTAAGTGACTCAAAGGACTGAATGGCGCTCCTCCTGTTTCTGTGTAAGAGACTCAATGGGCTGAATGGCCTCCTCCTGTTCCTGTGTAAGAGACTCAAGGGGCTGAATGGTCTCTCCTGTTCTTGTGTAAGTCACTCAAGGGGCTGAATGGTCTCCTCCTGTTCCTGTGCAAGTGACTCAAGGGGCTGAATGGCCTCCTCCTGTTCCTGTGTAAGTGAATCAAGGGGCTGAATGGCATCCTCCTGTTCCTGTGAAAGAGACTGAAGCGGATGAATGGCCTCCTGCTGTTCCTGTGCTAGTGAATCAAGGGGCTGAATGGCCTACCCCTGTTCCTGTGTAAGTGACTCAACGGGCTGAATGGCCTACTCCAGTTTCTGTGTAAGAGACTCAAGGGGCTGAATGGCCTCCTCCTGTTCCTGTGCTAGTGTCTCAATGGGCTGAATGGCCTCATCCTGTTCTTGTGTAAGTGACTCAAGGGGCTGAATGGCCTCCTCCTGTTCCGATGTAAGTGACTCAAGGGGCTGAATGGCCTCCTCCTGGTCTTGTGTAAGTGAATCAGGGGGCTGAATGGCCTCCTCCTGTTCCTGTGTAAGAGACTCAAGGGGCTGAATGGTCTCCTCCTGTTCCTGTGTTAGTGACTCAAGGGGCTGAATGGTCTCCTCCTGTTCCTGTGTAAGTGACACAAGCGGCTGAATGGCCTCCTCCTGTTCCTGTGCATGTGACTCAAGGGGATGAATGGCGTCTTCCTGTTCCTGAGTAAGTGGTTCAAGAGGCTGAATGGCCTTCTCCTGTTTCTGTGTAAGAGACTCAAGGGGCTGAATGGCCTCCTCCTGTTCCTGTGCATGTGACTCAAGGGGATGAATGGCGTCTTCCTGTTCCTGAGTAAGTGATTCAAGAGGCTGAATGGCCTTCTCCTGTTTCTGTGTAAGAGACTCAACGGGCTGAATGGCCTCATCCTTTTCTCTGTAAGTGACTCAAGGGGCTGAATGGCCTCCTCCTGTTCTTGTGTAAGTGACTCAAGGGGCTGAATGACCTCCTCCTGTTCCTGTGTTAGTGATTCAAGGGGCTGAATGGCCTCCTCCTGTTCCTGTGTAAGTGATTCAAGGGGCTGAATGGCCTCCTCCTGTTTCTGTGTAAGTAACTCACGGGGCTGAATGGCCTCCTCCTATTCTTGTGTAAGAGACTCCATGGGCTGAATGGTCTCCTACTGTTTCTGTGCAAGTGACTCAATGGGCTGAATGGTCTCCTCCTGTTCCTGAGTAAGTGACTCAAGGGGATGAATGGCGTCCTCCTGTTCCTGTGTAAGTGACTCAAGGGGTTGAATGGAGTCCTCCTGTTCCTGAGTAAGTGACTCAAGGGGCTGAATGGCCTCCTCCTGTTCCAGTGTTAGTGACTCAAGGGGCTGAATGGCGTCCTCCTGTTCCTGTGCATGTGACTCAAGGGGCTGAATGGCCTCCTCCTGTTTCTGTGCAAGTGACTCAAGGGGCGGAATGGTCTCCTCCTGTTCCTGTGTAAGTGACACAAGGGGCTGAATGGCGTCCTCTTGTTCCTGTGTAAGTTACTCAAGGGGCTGAATGGCCTCCTCCTGTTCCTGTGTAAGTGACTCAAGGGGCTGAATGGCGTCCTCCTGTTCCAGTGTTAATTACTCAAGGTGCTGAATGGTCTCTTCCTGTTCCTGTGTAAGTGATTCAAAAGGCTGAATGTCCTCCTCCTGTTCCTGTGTGAGTGAATCAAGGGGCTGAATGGTCTCCTCCTTTCCTGTGTAATTGACTCAAGAGGCTGCATGGCCTCCTCCTGTTCCTGTGTAAGTGACTCAAGGGGCTGAATGGCCTCATTCTGTGAGAGAGGGCGAGAGGAATGTAGAGGGTTAGCGAGGGAATGGCGAGAGAGGGGAAGGAGGGAAGATGGCGAGAGGAACTGAGAGGGCGAGAGGGGAGAGGGTGGGAGGGGAGTTTGAGAGAGGGGTGAGGTTGAGAAAGGGGAGGGCGAGAGTGGGGTGGGCTAGAGAGGGGAGTGAGGGCGGTGAGGGCGAGAGGGGAGGGCGAGAAAGGGTAGAGAGGGAATGGAGAGCGTGAGAGGGGAGGGAGGGAGGGGAGGGCGTGAGGGGGAGAAGGCAAGTGATGGGAGAGAGGGAGGGGCGATTAAGAGAGGGGTGAGGGTGAGAAATGGGAGGGCGAGAGAGAGGGGCGGTCGAGAGAGGGGAAGGAAGGAGGGGAGGGTGAGAGGGAGGTGAGAAAGGGGACGGCGGGGGGAGAGTAAGGGTGCGGGCATTATTTTGTCAGGAAGTGGGTCTCATGGAGACCGCGCAGAATTTCCGATAGTGCAGCATCTTCACTTCTGTGATTGTATGGCTGTGGAGGGCCAATCACTGAGTTCCTTAAAATAGGAATTGATAGGTTTCTGAAGAATATCTTAACAAAGTTTATCAGACAGAACTTGTAATGTTTTCTGAAAATATGTCAATGGCAATATAAGATTAGAAAATGTGCAGCTTTCCTACAGTTTAATACCAGAGAATTGAGCACTGGGAAATAGCAGAACTATGGAGCAAATGCTTCAGTTAGGGATGGCAGTGCAGAGAGGGCAATGTTCCTCTTGCAACATGTATGAGGTGAGGGAAGCCATTAGCCTCCCTGCTGATTACACTTGCAAGAAGTGCACCCATCTCCAGCTCCTCCAAACCCGTGTTAGGGAACTGGAGCTGGAGTTGGATGAACTGCGGATCATTCGGGAGGCAGAGGAGGTCATAGATCGGAGCTATAGGCAAGTAGTTACTCCGAAAGTTCAAGATAGATGGGTGACAGTGAGGGGGAGTGGGAGGAGGAAGCCAGTGCAGGGACCCCCTGCGGTCATTCCCCTCAAGAACAAGTATACCGTTTTGGATACTTGTGGGGGGGATGACTTACCAGGGGCAAGCAACGAGGTTCAGGCCTCTGGCACAGAGCCTGGCCCCGTTGCTCAGAAGGGTAGGGTGGAGAAAGGTAGAGCAATAGTTCTTGGGGACTCGATAGTGAGGGGTACAGACAGACGGTTTTGTGGGGGCGACAGGGACTCACGTTTGGTATGTTGCCTCCCAGGTGCAAGGGTACGTGATGTCGCTGATCGTGTTTTCCGGGTCCTTAAGGGGGAGGGGGAGCAGCCCCAGATCGTGGTCCACGTTGGCACCAACGATATAGGTAGGAAGAAGGGTGAGGATGTCAGACAGGCTTTCAGGGAGCTAGGTTGGAAGCTCAGAGTTAGAACAAACAGAGTTGTAGTCTCTGGTTTGTTACCCGTGCCACGTGATAGAGAGTCGGGGAATAGGGAGAGAGAGCAGTTAAATGCGTGGCTACAGGGATGGTGCAGGAGGGAGGGATTCCGGTTTCTGGACAACTGGGGTCCTTTCTGGGGAAGGTGGGACCTCTATAAAAAGGATGGGCTACACCTGAACCTGAGGGGCACCAGTATCCTTGGGGGGAGGTTTGCTAGTGCTCTTTGGGAGGGTTTAAACTAACTCTGCGGGGGCATGGGAACCAGGACTGTAGCTTTAGGGTACAGGACCTTGAGTGTAGGGAGGTTAGGAATAATGCAGCGATCTCTAAGGAGGGTGCCTGTAACCAGAAAGGTGGATTGAAGTGTGTATACTTCAATGCCAGAAGTATAAGGAATAAGGTAGGTGAACTTGCAGCGTGGGTTGGTACCTGGGACTTCGATGTTGTGGCCATTACAGAGACGTGGGTAGAACAGGGACAAGAATGGCTGTTGCACGTTCCAGGGTTCAAATGTTTTAGTAGGATCAGACATGGGGGTAAAAAAGGGGGAGGCGTGGCATTACTTGTCAAAGACACAGCAGTGGAATGGACGATGGAAGAGGACTTGCCATCTGAGGTAGTTTGGGCTGAGGTTAGAAATAGGAAAGGTGAGGTCACCCTGTTAGGTGTTTTCTACAGGCCTCCTAATAGTCCAAGAGAAGTAGAGGATAATATTGCGAGGATGATTCAGGAAAAGAGTGAAGGTAGCAGGGTGGTTGTTATGGGGGACTTTAACTTCCCAGATATTGACTGGGAGAGCTATAGCTCGAGTTCATTAGATGGGTCGGTGTTTGTACAATGTGTGCAGGATTGTTTCCTGACACAATATGTCGACAGGCCAACAAGAGGGGAGGCTATATTGGATTTGGTTCTAGGTAATGAACCAGGCCAGGTGTTAGACTTGGAGGTAGGTGAGCACTTCGGGGACAGTGACCACAACTCGGTGACTTTTACTTTAGTGATGGAGACGGATAATCGTGCGCCGCAGGGCAAGAGTTATAGCTGGGGGCAGGGAAATTATGATGCAGTGAGGCATGACTTAGGATGTGTGGATTGGAAAAACAGGCTTCAAGAGAAGAACACTAATGAGATGTGGGGATTGTTCAAGGAGCAGCTACTGCGTGTCCTCGATAGGTATGTACCAGTCAGGTATGGTGTAAAGGGCCTTGTGAGGCAGCCGTGGTTTAGTAAGGAATTGGAGTCCCTTGTGAAAGGGAAGAAGGCGGCATATGTAAAGATGAGGCGTGAAGGTTCAGTAGGGGCGATTGAGTGTTATAAGGTAGCCAGGAAGGAGCTAAAGAGGGAGCTAAGAGAAGCGAGAAGGGGACATGAAAAGTCTTTAGCTGGTAGGATTAGGGAAAACCCAAAAGCTTTCTATAGGTATGTCAAGAATAAAAGGATGACTAGGGTAGGTATCGGTCCAGTCAAGGATAGTAGTGGGAAGTTGTGTGTGGAGGCGGAGGAGATTGGAGAGACATTAAATCAGTACTTTTCATCAGTATTCACTCAGGAACAGGACACTGTTGCTGATGTGAATATGGAATCACAAATAATTAGAATGGATGCCCTGGAAATATGCAGGGAAGAGGTTTTGGGAATATTGGAAAGGATGAATATAGATAAGTCTCCTGGGCCTGATGGCATTTACCCCAGGATCCTATGGGAAGCTAGGGAGGAGATAGCAGAGCCATTGGCCTGGATTTTTATGTCGTCGTTGTCAACGGGAATAGTACCAGAGGACTGGAGGATAGCGAATGTGGTCCCATTGTTCAAGAAAGGGAGTAGGGATAGCCCTAGTAACTATAGGCCAGTGAGTCTGACTTCAGTGGTGGGCAAAGTCTTAGAGAGAATGGTAAGGGATAAGATTATGAACATCTGGGTAGGAATAACGTGATCAGGGATAGCCAGCATGGTTTTGTGAAGGGCAGGTCGTGCCTCACAAACCTTATTGAGTTCTTTGAGAAGGTGACTAAGGAAGTGGACGAGGGTAAAGCAGTAGATGTTGTGTATATGGATTTTAGTAAGGCGTTCGATAAGGTTCCCCATGGTAGGCTAATGCTAAAACTTCGGAGGTATGGCATTGAGGATACATTAGAGGTTTGGATTAGGAATTGGCTGGCTGGAAGGAGACAGAGGGTAGTAGTTGATGGATTATGTTCATCCTGGAGCGCAGTTACTAGCGGTGTACCACAAGGATCTGTTTTGGGACCATTGTTTTTTGTTATCTTTGTAAATGATCTAGAGGAAGGACTTGAAAGCTGGGTAAGCAAGTTTGCGGATGACACAAAAGTCGGTGGAGTTGTGGATAGTGAGGAAGGAAGTGGTAGGTTACAGCGGGATATAGATAAGTTGCAGAGCTGGGCGGAAATGTGGCAAATGGAATTCAATGTAGCTAAGTGCGAAGTCGTTCACTTTGGTAGGAATAACAAGATGATGGATTACTGGGCTAATGGTAGGCTACTTGGTAGTGTGGATGAGCAGAGGGATCTTGGTGTCCATGTACACAGATCTCTGAAAGTTGCCACCCAGGTAAATAGTGCTGTGAGGAAGGCATATGGTGTACTGGGCTTTATTGGCAGAGGAATTGAGTACCGGAGTCCTGAGGTCATGTTGCAGTTGTATAAGACTCTGGTGAGGCCTCATCTGGAGTATTGTGTGCAGTTTTGGTCGCCATACTATAGGAAGGATGTGGAAGCTTTAGAACGAGTGCAGAGGAGGTTTACCAGGATGTTGCCTGGAATGGTAGGAAAATCTTATGAGGAAAGGCTGAGGCACTTGGGGCTGTTCTCAATGGAGAAGAGAAGGTTTAGGAGAGATCTGATAGAAGTGTATAAGATGATTAGGGGTTTAGATAGGGTAGATACTAAGATCCTTTTACCGCTAATGGAGTCAGGTGTTACTAGGGGACATAGCTTTAAATTAAGGGGTGGTAGGTATAGGACAGATGTTAGGGGTAGATTCTTCACACAGCGGGTTGTGAGTTCATGGAATGCCCTGCCCGTATCAGTGGTGAACTCTCCTTCTTTATGGTCATTTAAGCGGGCATTGGATAGGCATTTGGAAGTTATTGGGCTAGTATAGGTTAGGTAGGATTCGGTCGGCGCAACATCGAGGGCCGAAGGGCCTGTACTGCGCTGTATCCTTCTATGTTCTATGTTCTATGTTATGCCTTTACAGAGGAAAACAAAACAAAAAATAAAACTTCCTAGCAACACTAGGGAACTTTAGTCTGTTGAGAAAAAGGGAATAGAATGAAATTATCAACTAAACAGTTTAATGAAAGTATCGGACTGAAATTAATGGGCATTGACAAAGTCAAGACAGATTTATGAAATGGCAGTCATATTTGAGCCAGTGGCTTTTAGCAAAATTATGTAGAAGCTATGAGTGCAGTCCGAGTGGAATTTCAGAAGAGTTTTGATAAAGCCCCAAGCCTATTGTACAAATTCGAATCCTGTGGGACTGGGGCTAATACATGGTAGTTTTCGAAGGGCAGAGCTGGCAGGAAACAGTGAGTAGGAATAAAACAATGTTGTTTTTTTAATGGTAGGCTAGGAGGATATGGCAAGGATCGTGGCTTGGCCGCCAGCTATTGCCAATACATATCATATATTTGGTTGAGTGTCTCAAATGCAATATTCCCAAGTTTGCTGACAGCACGAACAATGTCAGGTTGTGAGTGGGTGAGAAGGATGTAAAAAAGCTCCAAGGTGACTGAGACAAGTGAAATGACTGGGCAAATACCTGACAGGTGGAGAGCAATGGGAGAGATATGATGTTGTGTACTTTGATGGGAACAATAGAATGGCAGCCTATCAGTTGTAAAGGGAGTGGTTGAAAAATGTTGCTGTATAAAGCACCTTAAGCTGCATTTGTGTTTATCTCTGTGCAGCCCTCCGAGTCCATGTAAGGCAGTGAGTTCTGAATCCAGGAGTCAATACTGGGAATGGCATTGGCACGCTGACCAGTGTATATAGACCCTGCAAGTGGGGAGCTGTAACATTGAAAGCAATCTGGATCTCACTGTACACCAGTCACTGAAAGTAATATTGCAGTGGGATTTGAGTGCAGGAGTAAGTGTATCTCACTGCAGCTGTACAGGGTCTTGGTGAGACACCATCTCGAACATTGTGCAGCATTGTGTGCAGTTTTGGCCTCTGTTTCTAATGGAGGACAAACCTGACATTGAGGGAGAGCAGTAAAAGATGAGCAGACTGATCTCTGGGATGACAGGCTTGTTGTGGGATCTGAGTTCGTGGGGACTGGACTTGTGTTCCATTAGGTTTAGGAAAATGAGTGGAGATCTCAGTGAAATATATAACACTCTGATTGGGCGAGACAGATTGGAAGCAGGGATGGTAATTCCCCTGGCTCGGATGTCTAGAGCAAGGGGCCACAGTATCAGGTACAGACAGACCACTTTGCATTGAGGTGAGAATAAATGTCTGCACTCTGAGACTGGCGAACCAGGGGTACTCTCTCCCAGATCAGGCTGGGGAAGTCATGGCACTGAATATAAATAAGGATTTCTGGAAACTAAAGGGATAGGGACAGAGCAGAAGTACGGTGTGAAGATAGAAGATCAGCTATCAGTCCAGGTTGTTCTCCAATAACGCGGTAGCTGTGTTTCTGTGCAACACCGTGTTGTCGAAAATCGTGCAATATTAAAAATGGGTCTATGGTAAAAAGAGGGTAAGGGGCGAAGCCCCAAAAATATAAGTAAAAACCAAAAATTAAATTTGGTCTAATACACACACTAGGGCAGTCTAAATAAATCTTTAAATCACATGCTGTAATGGAACAGTGCTGTAAATGTAACACTTTCACACGAGTCACTCACTGGAGCACTGTACCTTTTACCAGAAAGCACGTGGGGGTTGACTGAACACGTGATGCCGATGGGGAATTCGAGGTCTCCTCAAAATTATCTCCACAGTTTGGAATAAAGTTCTTTCTAAATGTAGTCTACAATTTCCAGTTTCAGGCTCAGTTTCAAGCCTTCGTGAGCGCATTGCCTTCCTGTTTTAGTTGAACACCATGTTTGTACACATTGCAGCCAAATTGTATTTAATCAACATGCGTTATTGGAGAACTGCCTGTATATTGAATGGAGGAGCAAAACTGATGGGCTGAAGGCACTACAGAAGTTCTCTTTTTATATTTCACAATGTTTAAACATATTAAGGGATATGAATATTTTATGGGGAAAACTGCACTGAGGAGATGTTCGGCCATTAACTCGCACAGGGAAAGCTCAATGTGTTGTATGGCCTACTCCCGTCACAATGTTTCTGTGCAGTCTGTGGGAAAGCTCTGCAAATATTGTCACAAGCTCTCAGCTGTTGGGAAGTAGATCTCTGCAGGGTCAACAGAATTGTGTTTCGCATTCTCTTTTCTAATAACGAGGCTGGGGCCTGGTGTTCGTTATAGGTTCATCCTTTAAGACCTTAGAGCAGTTTGATATAAGTAAATGTCTTGCTTGGCCGATTGAGAGACCATTGAAGAGTTTATCACATGTCTGTGTGTCTGGAGTCACTTTTAGGCCAGACCAGGAAAGCATGGGAGATTCACTTCCTGAAAGTACATTGGGGAAGGAGATCGATGTTTACAATTGATTTTGTACACAAGATCACTATTACTGACACCAGAGTTTAGATCCTGATATTTTATTAATTGTTTTTAATTTGCACCAGCTGTCAGAGCATTAGTCTGGTCTGGATTAGTAATCCGGTGACACGTCCACAACAGCACCATCTCCACATGGGGACCTATCGGAAACCATACTGAGCAGGTTATTTCTGTGCTGCTTGATAGCTCTGTCAAAATGAACTCCCACCAATTTAACTGTCGTGATGGGACTGAAGGATTAGTAAATAGTCAGATTGCAGTAATCCTCCTCTTAGCGGATTGGACAGAGTTGAGTAATTTTCCACATTGCCAGGGAGATGTCAGAGTTGGAGCTGGAATGAAACTGCTTCCCCAGGGACACGGCTTGTTGTGCAGCACAAGTCTTCAGTCCCATTGCAGGTCAGGGCCCATTGACTATGTCGTATCTACTGTGTTCAGCTGTTTCTTCATCTCACGTGCAGTGAATCGAATTGGTTTGTGACTGCCATCTGAGATTCTGTGGGCATCATGGCGAGGGTGAGGTGGATAATGGACTCAACGCTTCTGGCTAAGGATGGTGCAGATACTGCATCTTTAACACTGACGTACAGAGCTGTTCCATTATTTAGGATGCGGATATTTGTGGAGTCCTCTCTTCCAGTAAGTTATTTAATGGTCCATCGACTTTTATGCATGGATTTGACAGGCCGACAGAGCTTAAATCTGATTTGTTAATCTTGGGATCATTTCTCCCTCTGTATCAGATGTTAGTCCTGCTGTTTGGAGTGTAACCAGTCACGTCTGTTCGCATTAATGGGTTGTCATCAGGTTTAGGTGCACGTGATTCCGACCCTGGCATGTTCACACACACTCGTCACTGAACAATGGATGGTAATGGTGGACGGATGGATTATCCTGAGGAAAAAGTTACAGATTGTCATTGAAAATAATTCTGCTTCTTCTGCTGCTGCGATCTACATCATCAGATGATAACCCAGTTTAAGCCTCAATATTTACAATTCAATTCTACTGACTCTGTCCCATTTCACACCGAGACCCATTCACCTATCAGCCCTGTATTCAGTGACCTACTCTGGTTTCTGATGTGGAAATACTTCCATTTTCATATTCTCATTCTGCTGGAAGTCTTTCCTTGGTGCCAAGCCTCCAAATTGTTGCATAAACTCAATCCATTTAAGGTACTAATCCGAATCTTCTCCTTTCCAAAGTGCCATGTTCTGTGTTCGAAGTGAACTTGTTTCCCTCTGTTTTTCTCCCTGACCATGATTCAGAGCTCTGTAGTGTCAGTGATGCCAACCTTATGCAATTTCAGAATCAATGAACTTCTGCACCATGCGTTCAGTTCCCAGTGTACGGCGCTCCATGTTGGACAAGATGTTTGGGCATCTTTGACATACATCATTGGAAATTGTTCAAAAACAGAAATTGCTGAAGATATTTCTAAAGATGTTGCAGCATTTTCTGGAGTGAA
Organism: Hemiscyllium ocellatum; assembly: GCF_020745735.1. Classification (NCBI taxonomy): domain Eukaryota; kingdom Metazoa; phylum Chordata; class Chondrichthyes; order Orectolobiformes; family Hemiscylliidae; genus Hemiscyllium; species Hemiscyllium ocellatum. Next base: position 7,931,611 of record NC_083438.1, read on the forward strand.
TAAAGAGTTAAACTTTCAGGTCCAGTGAACCTTCTATAAAGCTCCCAGTATCTCCAACATTTTTATAGTCTTATTTCCAGTATCCATAGTCTTTGTTTAATTGAAAATTTGTTCTGTGCTTATTCATTTCTGGAGAAACTCAGCAGATCTGTCAGCATCTGCAGAGGCAGAGAAATAGAGTTAGCGCTTCCAGTCCAGTGTGATACTTCTTCAAAACTGAATACAACTGCAAAATGGTCTTTTAATCCCTTGCCAGAAAAGGGAGGTGGGTTGCAGGGAAAAGAGGGTGTAACAAAAGATAAACGGGCTTTTAGCAGTGGTGAATGAGAAGATTCTGTACGACGGGTTTAAATTAAGTTGTGAATGGGGGGAAGTCACAACCACACACGATCATAGGGAGGCCAGGAGGGAGAATGTTGACTATGAGGTATTATATAAGTCTGGCCACAGATACGTTTTCACTATAGTGATCATCACACCCTTCAGACAAAGAAATTCAGGTGCTTGACTTCTTATTGGCACTAGTAAGCGTTTCATGCCGCCTTAGTATTGTAACATGGAGAAAAACAAATAACAGTATGAAGTTTAGGGTGAGTGTTGGTTACCGGTCATGTTGAAGATAGTTCCAAATTTGCAGTGCTTATCTTTAAATGCTTGCTCTTGAAGTTAGTATCAGACGGAGTGTAGAAGATTGCGGTCTGACATTGTAGAAATTTATAAAATCGTGAGAGGAATGGATAGGGTGAATAGCCAAGATCTTTTCCACGGGCTGGGGGAGTTCAAGCATAGAGGGAATGGGTTTAAGGTGTAAGAGGGAAGATTTAGAAGGGATGAAGGGACAACGTCACTACACAGAGTGTGGTGTGGGTATGGAATGGGCTGTCAGAGGAAGAGTGGTAGATGTGTGTACAGTTGGAACATTTAAAACTCATTTGGACAAACATATGACTGGGAAAACTTAGAGGCATATGGGCCAAATGAAAGCAGATGGGACTAGTATAGTTTGGAAATCTTGCCCAGCATGGACATTTAGAAAAGCTTCACGCAGAGTCAGTCTGGGTTTGTGAATGGGAAATTATATTTTGTCCTATAAAATCATGCAAAGTGTTTCTGGAGAGGCCTGAGAATGTAACAAGCGGACTTGATAAAGGGGATCTGGTAGACAAGAAGCTTTCCAGAGACTTTCAACAAGGTATCACAAAATAAAAGTTATTACACAAAACAGAAGCCCTAGGACGTTGGATACTGTATTAACATGGGATGATGACTGGTTAACACAGAAATCGAAGAGTCAGGATTAATGGATCTTTATGATAAGGGAATCTGCTAGAGGACCACAAATATCAGTCCAATGACATCAGTTATTCACAATCTATACTGATAGCCTGAAGGAGGGAGCTGAGTGCAACATACATCCGAGATTGTGAATGACACTGAGAACCAAAAGACAGGCTGTTATTTAATGGAGAGGACTCCCAGAAAAGGAGCAGTACAAAGGGATTGGAGTCTTCAGATGTTCGAAACACAACGTCAGCATGCTGATGCAGCAAATAACTCGGTTGCTACATTAGGCAGCTTCCTGGGATGGAAGGGTTTAGTTATTGAGAATCTCTAAAAATGGGGAGGCGCTCATCCATTGGGGTTTAAATGAATGAGGAGTAATACTGCTGAAACATATAAGACGCAGAAGAGGCTTGAGAAAGTAAGTGTTGAGAAGTTGTTTCCATTCCTGGGCAGACTGTTGCACTCGAGGATATAGATACCGAATCAGGAGTATCGATTTCAATCTGAGATGCAAACCGATGTCTTCTATCAGAAGGTATTGAATGTCTGGAATTCCCTGACTCAGAGAGGTATGGAGGGATACAAGGCGTCGGCAAGAAAGTGGAGTTAGACCTGGAGTAGATCAGCCATGTTCTTATTAAATGACAGGGTTAGCTTGAGAGGCCAATTGACCTACTCCTGTTTCTATTTATTTATTTCACATGCTGTGCTTTTGGAAAATAATGGGTTATTTTCCTGGAAATCGTTTGTAAAATGTTGCATTCAGGGAGAGCAGAGGATTTGTTGTTTTAACCCTGGGTGAGGGATGGGGGCTGTATTCCCAGCGTATCTTGGGCTGCAATATGTCCCACATTTGGAACAGACGTTACAGAGAGGGGAAGCCTGAAAACAGGGATTGGGGTTGGTGGGGGCACTTTCTGTCCAGGCCTACATTTTACAAGTACATTTCCACAACTGCACCTAACCATGGGAGTGGCCTCGATCTGCCCCTGTGTAGCAGGTCCGAAGGGCTGAATGGAACATCAGAACACAGGGCTGAGGAATACGAGGGGGCCATTCGGCCCTTTGCCAATACTCCACCAGTAAGTAAGGTCGTGGCACATCTCATTGTGGTCCCAGCTGCACTTTGCTCTCCATGCACCATTATCCCTGATTCATCTGTCTATAGACAATCAGACAAAGCCAGTCTCGGTATAATATAAACATTTGGCCATCGCAAACTTCTGGGAAAGAGAATTCCCACTGGAATCAAATACCGCTTTATGAATTTCTCCTAATTCGTGCTCTGAATGAGGTTGGAAGGTGTCACTGTTTCCTTTTCTTGTCCCAAGCCTCCACTGCTCACAATAAAATTTAAATGAAACCAGGTTGGTGATATGGCTGATGATAAAGTTCTCAGACTGGGTGAGGTTCAGTGATAGGAACAAGTCAGGCAGATTTCTTTAGTCAGCCACACGTAACTAATAGAACTAACAGATGCACCACAGGGTGGATCTGAGGTTAGCACTGTTACCTTCCGTCGCTTTGGAGCTGCGTTCAATTCCAACCTCGGACAACCCTCTATGTGGATGTTGAACATTCTCCCCATGTCTGTGTGGGTTTCCTCCCAGATTTCCAGTTTCCCACAGTCCAAAGATATGCAGCTTAGAGTGGATTATCCATGCTAAACTGCCCATAGTGCCCAGGGATGTGTACGTTAGATAGGTTAGTGATGGGAAATGCAGGGTTACATGGATAGAGTACGGGGGCAGTCCAGGGGGGATACAGTTCAAAGGGTCAATGTGGACATGATAGATGGAATGTCCTGCTTCCACACTGTAGAGATTCTATAAAAATGACAAGAAGTTTCGATTATACAAACACCCAGTGGGTATCTATCTGATTCACTCTCCTCTAGGCTTTGTATGTTTCAATAACATCACCTCTCATTCCAAGGGTAACCCGTTAAAGCCTTCATAATATAAGACCCTCTTCCCTGGAATACATGACGTGAAGCATCTTCGAACTGCTTCCAAATTAATTATATCCTTTCTCAGGTAAGGAGACAAAAATAATCTCATACTCACTTGAGGTTAATTTTTGTTTTCTCTGTAGTGAGAGTATTTGGAACTCTCTTCCCAGCAGAGCATTGGAGGCAGAGATATTGAATATTTTTGTGGCACAGACAGAAGTTTCATAAGCAACAGCAGAGTCAAGGATTATCGACGAATGGGCAGCAATTTGCAGTGTAGGGGAAAATGTAGACAGTGGTACAAAATCACACTGCTCCAGAACATCCAGGAATATAATGCAAACCGAAATGATAATATCGATAAAATGTTAAAGGGGAACATCCAACATGGCGGTGATCCAGAAGGTCTTCTTTGTTGGGCTCCGCATCACAGCACGGGCAAAGTGGTTCCCGAACCTACTCTATTCTAGCAATTTACTTAAAATTCAACCCTAAAAGTGTGATAGAATCTTTATTAATACCGATTTATCAAGTGGAAATGACAGAATTTGGAAAAGGATGAGTAAGTCGTAACACATGGTGCACCCGTCAGAAGCATCGAGCATACCTGAGGCGATATCTGCAACCCACTCTGCTCATTCCATGGACCCAGTTACTCACCCAGGCCTTGGTCACTGAATTCATCAAGTTATGTAAAATGATTGAAGGCATGATTGAAGAAACGTTCAACCGTGGCTAGAAATACTACCACTCTCAGTCGCGCTCCAAAAAGTTGAGAAGCAACTTGACAGCCTTGGAAACAAAATGGACGATGTCAAGCGCCAAACTGCATGAGAGAGTCTGTGATCAATTCCTCACAAGAGAGGATCCTCATCGTTGAAAAACAGGTCCGTATCTTTACTGAACATGATGATGACCTTGAGAATAGGGGCAGGATGAAGAATGTTCACATCGTCGGTCTGCAGGCCCAGACAGCAGGTGCTCAGCCAGTGAGTATTTTTCGAGAAGTTGCTGCAGTGATTCCTTCACTTCGAAACTGAAGAGAGACGAGTGAAGACTGAGACAGTTCATCGGGTTACGGTGCACAGGTCAGGCTCAGACCAGCGTTCTCACCCTGTCCTCGTGCGGTTACATAGTTATGGGGATAAACAAAGACTAATGGAAGCTTCCAGAACCCAGGGGAAAGATCCAATGGCTTTAATTCACGGGCTCCAGGATTATGTCCTTTCGGGATTTTCAGCGGCGGTGATTCTGAAAAAAAAATCGTTTGATGATGTAGAACATCGAAAATTACAGCGCAGTACAGGCCCTTCGGCCCTCGATGTTGCGCCGACCTGTCATACCAATCTGAGCCCATCTAACCTACACCATTCCATGTCAGTCCATATGCCTGTCCAATGACGATTTAAATGCATTAAAGATAGCGAATCCATTATCTTTGCAGGCAAAACATTCCATACCCTTACTACTCTCTGAGTAAAGAAACTACCTCTGACATCTGTCCTATGTCTATCACCTCTCAATTTAAAGCTATGCCCCCTCATAATCACCGTCACCATTCTTGGACAAAGGCTTACCCTATCTAAACCTCTGATTATCTTATATGTCTTTATTAAGTCATCTCTCAAACTTCTGCTCTCTAACGAAAACAGCCTCCAGTCCCTCAGCCTTTTCTCGTAAGACCTTTCCTCCATACCTGGCAATATCCTAGTAAATCTACTCTGCACCCTTTCCAAAGCTTCCACATCCTTCTTATAATGTGGTGACCAGAACTGTACACAATAGTCCAAGTGCGGTCGCACTAGAGATTTGTACAGCTGTAGCATAACTTCATGGTTCTGGAACTTGATTCATCTATTAATAAAAGCTAAAATACTGTATGCCTTCTTAACAACCCTGTCAACCTCGGTGGCAACTTTCAAGGATCTATGTACCTGGACACCGGGATGTCTCTGCTCATCTACACTACCAAGAAACTTACCATTCGCCCAGTACTTTGCATTCCAGTTACTCCGACCAAGGTGAATCACCACATACTTGTCCGCATTAAATTCCATTTTCCACCTCACAGCCCAGCTCTGCAGCTTATCTATATCTCTCTGTAACCTCCAACATTTTTCCTCACTATCCACAACTCCTCCGACCTTAGTGTTTGCAAATTTACTAACTCACTGGTCTATGCCCTCATCCAGGTCGTTTATAAAAATGATGAACAGCAGTGGACCCAACACCGACCCTTGTGGTAAACCACTACTAACTGGACTCCAGGATGAACATTTCCCATCAACCATGACCCATTGACTTCTTTCAACAAGCTAATTACGGATCCAAACTGCTATATCTCCCATAATCCCATTACTCATCATTTTGTACAATAGCCTACTATGGGGAACCTTATCGAACGCCTTGCTGAAATCCATATACACCACATAATCCAGTTTACTCTAATCTACTTGTTTGGTCACCTTCTCAAAGAATGCAATAACGTTTGTGAGGCACGACCTCCCCTTCACAAAACCGTGCCAACTATCCCTAATCAATTTATTCCTTTCTAGATTATTATAAGTCTTATTCCTTACAACCTTTCCCTACACTTTACCAACAACTGAAGTAAGGCTCACTGGTCTATAAGTACCAGGATTGTCTCTACTCCCCTTCTTGAACAGGAGAACCACATTTCCCATTCTCCAGTCTTCTGGCAATATTCCTGCGGACAATGACACTTTAAAGATCATTGCCAAAGGCTCGGCAATCTCCTCCCTGGCTTCCCAGAGGATCCTAGGATAAATCCCTTCCGGCCCAGGGGACTTATCCACTTTCACACTCTGCAGTATTTCTAATATCTCCTCCTTGTGAACCTCAATCACACCTAGTCTAGGAGCCTGTATCTCAGTATTCTCCTCGACAAGATTGTCATTTTCTCGAGTGAATATTGTTGAAAAAATATTCATTTAGTGCTTCCCCTATCTCCTCTGAGTCAACACACCACTTTCCACTCCTATCCTTGATAGGCCCTATTCTTACTTTCGTCATTCTTTTATTCCTTAAATACCTATAGAAAGCCTTAGGGTTTACCCTGATCGTATCAGCCAACAACTTCTCATGTCTCCTCCACGCTCTTCTGTGCTCTCCCTTTAGGTCTTTCCTGGCTACCTTGTAACCCTCAAGCGCCCTAACTGAGCCTTCACATCTCATCCTAACATAAGCCTTCTTGTTCCTCTTGACCAGAGATTCCATTTGCTTCACAAACACGGCTCCCACCCTCTACATCTTCCTCCCTGCCTGACAGGTACATATTTATCTAGGACACACGGTAGCTTTTCCTTGAATAAGCTTCACATTTCTAATGTGCCTATCCCCTTCAGTTTCCTTCTTGCTCCTATGCTTCCTAAATCGTGCCTAATCGCATCGTAATTGCCTTTCCCCCAGCTGTAACTCTTGCCCATTGCTATACACCTATCCCTTGCTATCACTAAAGAAAACATAACAGAAATTGTGATCGCTATCACCAAAGTGCTCACCTACTTCCAAAACTAACACCTATCAAGAGAAGAGTAAGGGAACTCGGGAATCAGTATTGCCTCTGGTACCCAACGGTTCTCCGTATTGCAATTAATGGATCCATGAACTTGTCTGACTGTGCAGAGAAAGCGAAAACTTTGTGGACATTTTAAATTCCCCAATCGATTTTGTTCAGTTTTTTGGTTTTTCTGTATGTTTAGTTTTGAGAGCTTGTCAGTTGTAATAGTTTTAGATTGTGTAGTTTTTTAAGCTCAATGAGACTTTGTTTATTAAACAGTAATTCGAGTTATTCCTCTCTCGAGTTGAAATGTTGCTACAGTGTGTTGTGGTTAATGATATGCTTAAATGGTGTACCTGGAACATTAAGGGGAGCCACTGGCCAGTTAAGAGGAAAAATTTTCTTTCTAGTCTTAAAAATAGAGAGGGTGGATGTTTTCTATTGCAGGAAATGCAGCTTGATGACAAGGAACATTTGACGCTACAACAGGGCGGATTTGAATGTTTTTTTTGCGTCTTTTAATACTAGGAGTAGGGGAGAAGCCATACTGGATAAGAAGAATCTTCCATTTAAATTACTAGATTGTATTTGACACTCACGGGAGGATCATAATACCCCACGCCTTGAACTATGGCAAATAATCCAATATTTTAAATGGTATTTGCGACCCACCACCCACTCCGGCCGCACACTCTACAAATCCTGATAGATGCATTTTCCAAATGCAGTTATCTTGCAACATGACAAATTATCGTAGAAGGAGATTTCAACTGCCTTATGGACTCCACAGTGGGCAGAATGTCCAAAGGTCCCTCAATATCCTTGTTATAATGTTAGTCATTGGAAGATTTGTGTGCAGAACTAGAGCTGGTGGATGGCTGGAGGCACATTTACCTCACAAGTAGGGCTTTTATTTTATTCTTTAATTCGCTGAACTGCCACACAAGGGTTTATATCTTCCCCATCCCTGCAACAATCTTAGATTAGGTGGCATACTGCACAATTGGGAATATTACCATTTCTGACCATACTTATTGATTAAGGTTAAGGGCAATATAACAGATTCGAGACACCAGCGAATGTATCTCTTTATTCTGAAGGCTAGTTAGTTCATTGAGTATTTCTGTAAGAATTTAGATCTTTCTTAGCCATTAATTCAGATTCAAGCAGTAATCCATCCATTCTATGGGAACTTGCTAAGGCTTATGCCAAGGGAATAATTATTCCTGAGGATGCAGCAGAAGGGGAATCAGGAACGTTGGTTTGAGGCACAGATGAGGGCAGCCGAGAGGGCATACTGTGATAGACCCTCAGTGTCTAAGCTGCAGAGGATCACAACACTTCGGTCTACAGAGAATTCCACGCTCACACAGACAGCCAAGAAGGTACTTACTTTTGCAAAACAAAGGCTGTTTGAACATGGTGATAAGCCAGGCAAGTATTTAGGCAGGCAAACGACCGGCCCTCTCAAGACATTACCTCATTTAGGGAAGGTACTGGGATAATTAACTTCAATTAAAAGAAAAATAATGTCTCCTGTTCGAGGTATTTCAGACTTGCCATTATGAGGATAGATGGATTAAGATGGAGTCATTTTTTTCAAGAACCTGGGTCTTCCAGGAGTAACCCCTGAATAAGCGTTGTCCCTTAATGCACCATTGTCAGTGTAGGAGGGTGTGAAGGCATACGGTCCTGACAGATTTCCTCGTGAATTTTATAAATAATTTATAAATCTATTGTCAAGGTTGATGTTTAACACGTTCCGTCACTCATACAGTCACGAACCCCTCCCTCCATCCTTAAGAGAGGCTGATACCTCTCTGATGCTGAAGAAAGGAAGACCCTGGAGGATTGTGCTTCTTACACGTCAATCTCACTTTTAAATCCTATCTGAGACATTTGCTCGAAGGCTGGAATCTTTGCTGCCTTCCGTTGCTAAAGAGGACCAAACAGGTTAAATAAAGGGCCGCAGATCTTCCGACATGTAAAGAGTTTAACCAATATGATCTAGAGCGTCAACAACAATCTATCCAGGGATTATTGATCCCTTTAGATGAGAGCAAGCATTTGATTGAGTTGAGTGGCCGGATCTCTTCTGTACATTAGAACGGTTTGGTCTACGTAAAGGTTTTATTAAGGGGGTGAGGGTCATTTACCGCTATCCTCTGGCTGAGTTCTTACTAATGGTGTGCCAACCAGTAATATTAATATTTCCCCAGGCAGCCACAAAGGTTGGCACCTTTCACCATTGTTGTTTACTCTGGGGATTGAGCCACTGGCGGAGGCCATCCGTAGGGATGCCAACATATCTGATGTTGGGATAGAAGTCACGAAAGATTATATTGTATGCAGATGAGGGTCTTATGTTTTTTGTCAAATTCCGCAATTTCGATAGTCCATGTGATGCAATGCAATAATTCACTTGTTGCCTTTCCGGGCGATAAGATTAATTTTACAAAGTCGGAGGCCATGCCTATTGGAGATCTTATGGAAATACTTGATACTGAGGCCAAATCCTGGTTTCCTTTTAAATGGTCACTGGGGTGGTGTCACGACGGTGGTTTCCTATTTCAGTATATTCATTACATCCATCTTTGATCATATATTTAATGTGAACTATGTCCATTTGTTTGACAAAATTAAACAAGACCTTCAAAGATGGAAGGCATTTCCTATATCCTGGCTAGGTCGGATAGCCGTTATTAAAATGAATGTCCTTCCTCATTTCCTACATCCCATGTGAATGCTTTCTTTGATATTTCCCGAACAGATGACGCATGTGGGTGGCATGGTGGCACAGTGGTTAGCACTGCTGCCTCACAGTGCCAATGACCCGAGTTCACTTCCCAGCTCAGGCGACTGACTGCATGGAGTTTGCTCATTTTCCCCGTGCCTGCGTGGGTTTCCTCCCACACTCCAAGGATGTACAGGTCAGGTGAGTTGGCCATGCTAAATTGCCCATAGTGTTGGATGAACGGGTAAATGTAGGGGAATGGGTCTGGGTGAATGACGGGTCGGTGTGGACTTGTTGAGCCAAAGGGCCTGTTTCCACACTGTAAGTAATTTAATCTAACATGTTTTTTTAGGAAAAGAATGACTGGTTTAGCTCTTTTATTTGGCACTAGAAGCGATTCTTTATCGAGCTAACAAAATTGCAACTGCCCCACAGACTGTGGGGAGTTCATTACCCCGATTAAAAACAATCAATTAAGTTTTTTCTCATCATATTTGAGTTCCTGCGCCGATGAGGCCTCGGCATCAATATGGTTAGACATTGAGCTCTCGCAGACAAAGTGAACCCTTATTAGTCTGTTGTTCTTAAATAAAATGACAACCTTTATGGAGTATTGTCATAAACTAATGATGATCAATACTGTTAAAGAATGAAGGACAATGCGTCAGATTGAGGGCAATACAGCCATTACCATATTTCTTACCCCATAATTGGTATACCGCATTGTCAACCGGGGATGATGGATTCCAGCTTTAAACTGGGGGCAGGCACGGGGGTACCTAGCTTCGGTGATTTAGAATTAGTAGAATCCCTACAGTATGGAAACAGGTCCTTAGACCCCACAAGTCCACTTCCAACCTCTGAAGAGTAACCCACCCCCAAGACCCATGTCCCTACCATGCTATATTTACCCTGAATAATTCCCCAACTTACAGATCCTGGAACACTCTGAGCGATTTAGCAATGACCAATTCATCTAACCTGCACATCATTGTGACTGTGGAAGGAAACCTACGCAGAATCAGTTGACAATATACTAACTCCACATAGTCAGTCACACAAGGCTGGAACCAAACCCTGGTGCTGTGAGTCAGCAGTGCAAACCACTGAGCCACCACGTGCTACTTGGTCAAATAACTCGTGAGTATGGACTTGCTAGTGGAGACTTCTTCTAGATTTTTTAGATTATTTACAGTGTGGAAACAGGCCCTTCGGCCCAACAAGTCCACACCAACCCGCCGAAGCGTAACCCACCCATACCCCTACATTTACCCCTTTTACCTAACACTACGGGCAATTTGGCATGGCCAATTCACCTGACCCGCACATCTTTGGACTGTGGGAGGAAACCGGAGCACCCGGAGGAAACCCATGCAGACACGGGGAGAACGTGCAAACTCCACACAGTCAGTCGCCTGAGTCGGGAATTGAACCCGGGTCTCAGGCACTGTGAGGCAGCAGTGCTAACCACTGTGCCACCGTGCCGCCCGCTGTTTTTTTCAGATTAGAGATTTGATTAAAATTAATAATAACAGACTCTTACAGATCTGATAGAGAGAAGCGGGTATTTATTGTAAAGAATACACTCTCTGTCAGCACCCTTTATCATTTGTTGGAGAGTGTCCCCTCAGACAAGACTGTGCAGCTTTGTGATGTCTGTGCGAGAGAGTTGGGGGTTTAGGTCTCTTCGGAGCCATGGGAGGATATCTAAGAAAATGCTCAAAGGATTTTGATCTGTAATAGGACCCATTCCATGCAATTGAAAATTCTTCATAGGGATTATCTGACACAGATTTTCTGTCAAAATTCAAAGTGGGATTATCTTCAGCATGTCCTAAATGCAGAATAACTACAGGCACTCTTACGCATTGCATGTGGTCCTGCTGCAGGCATCGTATATATTGGAGCATTGTGTTAGGTGTGGTAGAGTGGGTCTTGGGGATCGAATTGGAGATGGACCCGGTTTCTCTTTTCCTGGGCCTGCCCAGATTATCTTACGCAGATGCACATTGGAAAAAAAAATATCCTTACTTTCTGTGCTAGGAATAATATTTTGTTGTGTTGATTGTCTGAAAACTCCCCGGGGCTGTCGGGTCTTTGTAAGCTCATCGTGGAGAATATCCGTTTGGACTTTCTCACCAGAATGGTGCACCAAAAACAGAGATTATTATAATTCATAGAGTCATAGAGGCATAGAGATGTAAAACATGGAAACAGACCCTTCGGTCAAACCCATCCATGCCAATCACATATCCCAAACCAATCTAGTCCTACCTGCCAGCACCCAGCCCATATCTTTCCAAACCCTTCCTATTCATTTACCCATCCAAATTCCTCTTAAATGTTGCACTTGCATCAGCCTCCCCCACGACACCTGGCAGCTCATTTCATACACTTACCACCCTCTGTGTGAAATAGTTGTCCCATAGGTCTCTTTTATATCTTTCTCCTCTCACCCTAAAACTATGCCCTCTAGTTCTGGACTCCCCGACCCCAGGGAAAAGACTTTACGTATTTACCCTATCCATGCCACTCATAATTTTGTAAACCTCTATAGTGTCACCACTCTGACTGGGACGCTCCAGGGAAAACAGCCCCAGCCTGTTCAGCCTCTCCCTATAGCTCAAATCCTCCAACCCTGGCAACATCCTTGTAAGTCTTTCCTGAACCCTTTCAAGTTTCCGATAAGAAGGAGACCAGGATTGCACGCAATATTCCAACAGTGGCCTAACCAATGTCCTGTACAGCCGCAATATGATCTTCCAACTCCTGTACCCTATACTCTGACCAAAAAGGAAAGCATACCAAACGCTTTCTTCACTATCCTATCTACCTGCAACTCCACTTTCAAGGAGCTATGAACCTGCACTCCAAGGTCTCTTTGTTCAGCAACACTTCCTAGGATCTTACCATTTAGCGTATAAATCCTGCTGAAATTCCAAAAGTGCAGCACCTCATATTTATCTTAATTAAACTCCATCTGCCATTTCTCAGCCCATTTGACCATTTGGTCAAGATCCCATTGTAATCTGAGGTGACCCTCTTCGCTGCCACTACACCTCGTATTTTGGTGTCATCTTCAAACTTACGAACTGTAGCTCTTATGCTTGCATCTAAATCATTTATGTCAATGACAAAAGTAGTGAATCCTGCACCCGATCCTTCTGGCACTGCACTGGTCACAGGCCTCCGTTCTGATAAACAACCGTCCATCACCATCTCTGTCTTCTACCTTTGAGCCAGTACTGTATCCAAATGGCTAGTTCTCCCTGTATTCCATGAGATCTGCCCTTGCTAATCAGTCTCCCATGGGGAACCTTATCATAACCCTTACTGAAGCCCATATAGATCACATCTACCCCTCTGCCCTCATCAGTCCTCTTTGTTACTTCCTCAGAAAACACAATCGAGTTCGTGAGACATGATTTGTCACGCACAAAGACATGCTGACTATCCCTAATAAGTCCTTGCCTTTCCAAATACATGCACATCCTGTCCCTCAGGATTCCCTCCAACAACTTGCACACCACCAACATCAGGCTCACTGGTCTATAGTTCCCTGGCTTGTCCTAACCGCCCTACTTAAACAGTGGCACCACGTTAGCCAATGTCCAGTCTTCTGGCACCTCACCTGTGATTATTCATTTTACAAATATCTCAGCAAGAGTCCCAGCAATCACTTCTCTAGCTTCCCACAGAGTTCTAGGGTACACCTGATCAGGTCCTGGGGACCCGTTTCAAGACATCCAACACTTTCACCTCTGTAATATGGACAATTTGCAAAGTGTCACCATCTATTTCCCTACATTTTACAACTTCCATATGCTTTTCTACAGTAAATACTGATGCAAAATACTTGTTTAATATCTCCCCCATACTTCCTGTGCTAGGAAGAATATTCGGTTGTGTTGGATGTCTGAAAAGCCCCCGGGTCTGTTGGGTCGTTGTAAGCTCGTCATGGGAAATATCCCTTTGGACTCTCTCACCAGTGTGGTGCACCGAAAAGCAGATTTATATAAGATATGACAGCCCTTTTTGGATTACCGTGATACAGGCTTACCTGCAACTTTAAAAAGGGCATTTATATAGCCATGACGATATTGTCTAATGAATCAAATATGATGGATTATAAACATATGAATGTGTAATGCTCTCGAAGAATGAGAGCTGTCATTGTGTTATGCTGAACCGAATTACTTATTGTTTATTTTTGTTTTTCTTCTGTCCGTTTATAGACTTTAACTTGTTTTGGATCTACATGCACAAGGGTGTAATTTTGTTCAGTTATTTGAGTTGCTTTGTTATTGGTTGAATATAATAATAAAAGTCTCTTCTTCAATAAAACTATTTGTTAAAAAAATTAAAATGCTAACATCGATAGAATAGAGTCCCAAAGAACACTCATTAGATAGACCACTCATGGTGGTTTACGCTGAAGATCACCACATGGGTGATGGGGTGAAGTTGAGAGAGCATCCCCTTCATGGGGACCTCTGTCAGTGTGGGGAATTGAACCTGCGCTGGTGTCCTCCCTCTGCATCACAAACCAACCATCCAGCCAATTGAGTGGGAGTCTGTGTAACTGTTACACGCAGAATCAGTCACAGACAAAGGGCAAGAGAAACATTCATGACAAGGTAAAATGTACATTTGATGTAACGGTCATGATAACGGCTGAGGATCAAAACGTTCTCTGCTAGAAATTGTATTTTTATTGAGACAAGTGTTTGGAAGGTGTCTTTGGCTGAATACAATAAGGTGAGACAAGTGAAATCACCAGAATGACTAATTGTGATTTGATATCGATAACCACGAAATAAGTGCATGTTTTTGATTGATCTGTGGAAAGCATGCTGACTGCTGCATGAATTTATAAAGCAGATGAAATATATTGTTCGGAGATTCCGTGCCCATGTAAAATGCCTTCTGAACGCATGCTGGAAAAAACCCGGGGCAAAAAAAACTTCTGAGAATCGTCTGCTCGGTAACAGGAAGCTGGTGGTTGAATGAATGAAAGCTCCTGTGACATGGAGCTGAGTAAACCATCAGATCACCACCTACCGTAATGAATGTTGGTGCATATTTGAAGCACTGAATGGCCTCATGATGGATTTTAATGTGTGTGATTTGAAAAACGGACATCTCTACCCCACCCTCTTACGTGTTACTCACTGGGGCACAGCCGTTTTCCTGAAACTGGGAATAAGTTGGAACATTATCTGGAACATTCCATAATTGGCTTTCTCTATAATATTCTATAAATGTATAGGGGGCACTAGAAATGCAAGAGAGAAAGAGAGGGAAGATGATGCATGCAGTAATGAGAGTGGTGGAGCATAAGCCTTGGTCGTCGGTAGGTGCTATAACAGATATACAGTGAGTGTGAGGGAGCAGAGAGAATACGGTGACCCTTATCCTGACAAAGGGAGCAATTTTATTGATGCTTGTCCTGTATTGCTGGGCATTTCTTCAGACCGCAGATACTGAACTGACCTGGGTGGTGCAGGCAGACCACGCTCGGTGGGTCTGGTGGTGTGGCCCCCTTTGGGAAGAGAATGGTCCCCCTCTGTATTAGCCCATCCACCATGACCTTCGTGCTGCTGTCAACAAACTGTGGTGTAATTTCCCCTTAGCTGCCATGCTCGGGTAAACTGTGCAGGGCAGCTCCAAACTGAGAAAGGTCAACCGTGTGACAATTAGCCTTTTAGAGATGACATCATTGCCAGGAATCACAGAATATCCAGGGGCATCCAGGCGACTGTGAGTACCTCCAGTCATGATGGGTGGGAGAACCAGGCTGGCATTGTATGAGAGGGACACCATGGAGTGGGGTGGGTAATTAATGAGATGAGTTTGGTAAGATAGCACCAGGAAACTAGCTCGGCCTCGTGCATACAACCCCTCTGTCACTCTCAATGAAATTGTCACTGAGACAGTTTTTGTTTGATTCAGCCCAGTGAGGCGAAGACTCTGCTGTCCTCACTCCCAGTTACAAAGCTGCAGAACAAATGTTCATCCAAAACTCTCCATCGCCTGAACTCACAGCAATATCCCATGCACTCATAATTCTTCATAATGCCGACCCTTGTTGCATGATACTATCGAAAAGTCTTCATTTCAGCATTCTGAAACCTGTGAACATATCCTTCCATGACATATTTTCTCAGTCTCACCCCCTCTGTCTCCACTCCAAAACACACTCACTTACAGTCATACTGCACTAGACTGCCAGTATGGCTGGCCATTTGGCCCAGCTGGTCCATGCCAACCAAAGTGTCCATCCACGCTCACCCCATTTCCCTGCCCTTGCTCTGTATCCACACTCACCCCATTTCCCTGCCCTTGCTCTGTATCCACACTCACCCCATTTCCCTGCCCTTGCTCTGTATCCACACTCACCCCATTTCCCTGCCCTTGCTCTATATCCCTCTAATCCATTCCTATCTGTGTATTTGTCCAAATGCCTTTTCAATGTTGTTATTGTACCCACCTTTACCACTTCCACTGGCAGCTCAGTCCACATGCGTACCACACTCTGTGTAAAAACGTTGACCCTCAGGTTCCTTTTTATATATTTTTTCCTTTCCAAATATTAATGAATGCTCTCTCATCTTCGATTCCCCAACCTTGGGAAAAAATTTGAAGTATTCACCCCATGCACGTCTGCCATGATTTTAGAAGAGTTACACTTCTATAAGAACCCTTTCAGTTTCCTACGCTGTAAGGAAATAAGTTCTAACCTGTCCAACTTCTGCCTATAACTGACAGCCTTTAGCTCAGGAAACATCTTTGTAAATTTCTTCTACACTCTTTCTCGTTCAATAATATCTTTTCTAGAGCAAAGTGAACAAAACTGAACACAATACTCCAACTGCAGCCTTACCAACATCCTGTACAACAGGAACATAACATCTCAACGTATATACTCAATGCCCTGATGAAGGCCAGTGTACCCCAACAGCCTTCTTCACTGTCCTGTGTATCTGGGACTCAAATTTCAGACAACCGTGCACCTGATCTCCAAACTCATTTTGTTCCACTACACTCCTTAAGACCCTCTCAATCATCATTAAACTCCAACCTGGATTTGACTTTCCATAATGCAAGACGTCACATTTATCTTTATTAAACGTCATTTGCTCATTCTCAGCTCACTTCCACAGCTTACCAGGTACTGCTGCAATTTCTGACAATGTTCCTCACTGTAAATGATGCCTTCTAATTTAGTCATCTGTAAACTGACTAACCTTGCGCTGTGCACTCTGGTCCAAATCATTGATATAGATAACAAACAGCAATGGGCCCAGCACCCACCCCTGAGGCACTCCACTAGTCACAGGCCTACAGTCCGACAGCATATCTCCACCATAGCCATTTGCTTCATAACGTCAAGCCAATTGTGTCGCCAATTTGCCAGTTTACATACCATGTGGAACCTTATCAAAGGTCTTACTGAAATCCACATAGACTATGTCCACCACCCTGCCCTTGTCAACCTTTCTGGTCACTTCCTCAAGAACTCTAACAAAATGTGTAAGGCATGATCCGCCGTGCACAAAGTCATGCTGACGGCTCCAATTCAAACTCTGGATTTCCAAATGCATGCATATCTTATATCTCAGAACCTTCTCAAGCGGTTTACCGAAACAGATGTGAAGCTTACTGGTCTATATTTCCCAGGCATTTATCTGCAGCCCTTCTTGAATAAGGACATGTTTGTTACGGTCCGGCCTTCCGGCTCCTTGGCCCCTGAACTGTCTTCTCTCACCTCTTGCAGTGCTCTTAGATTTGTCTGGTCAGGACCAAGAGATTTATCTGAATTTAAGCATTCGAATATGTCCATTAGTACCATTAATGATATGGACTGGACCAATGTATGTCAATTAACGTCCCAAAGGTCACAGGTCTTAATGTCATTCTTCATGATAAACACAGAGGGGGAATTGAGGAACTCAACCATCTCTTGATTTTCTACACATGCATGCCCATTTTGGATTGTAAGACGTCCTATTCTCTCTCTGGTTGTTCTTTTTCTTTACTATACTGAATTTGGATTCACACCAATCTGCTCAGCCAAGGCTATCTCATACCACATTTTTGCCTTGCTGATTTCCTTCTTCAGTAAACTCCTGTATCCCCTGTGAACCTCCAGGGATTCCCTTGGTCCCAGCTGCCTGTACTTGAGTCATGTCTCCTTTTTTTGCTGGTCAGAGCCTCAACATTGCTTGTCATCCAGGGTTCTCTCTTCCTGCCTCACTTTCCCTTCACCCTCACAGGAACAGGTAGACCTTGAACTCGAGCTATCTCACTTTTGAAGCCCGCCCCGTTGCCCGGGATCCTTTTACCTGGAAACAAACTACTCCAATCATCCCCTGCAATCCCCTGTCTAATTTCAACAAAATACGCCTTTCCCCAACTTAGACCTTGAATCCGTGGACCAATATTGTCCCTACCATAACTATTTTAAATTTAATAAAGCTCTAGTCACCTTTCGCAAAATGCTCCCCCACTTTACCTCCATCACCTATACAAACCTATTTTCCAAAAGTAGGCCGAGTTTGTCCCTTCCCCAGTAGGACCCTCTACATATTGCTTGTGGAAACTGCCCTGAATACACTTAACAAATTACGTTCTATCTAAGTTCTTAAACATCTGGAAGTCCCAGTCTATGTTAGGAAAATTAAAATCACCTATTATGACAACTCTATTTCTCCTGCAAGTCCGGCCAATCTCCCTGCATATTTGTTCCTCTAATTCCCATTGATTATTTAGAGGCTTATAGTGCAACCACTATAACATCACCTACCCCCACTTACTTCTTTGCCCAGTTCACAAAACCTCATTGGATATTTCATCATTAAATACTAGAGTGATATGCGTCTTTGTCAGAACTATTGGTATTTAAATTGTTTCCATTTCTTCCTCCCAGTGATTTTCACATTCGCAGCATCCCTTGTCAAGGTACAGTGGAGATATGGGGCTGTAAATTGATGGGAAGTGCACATCCTGTCAGTTCCAAAATTGGCTGCAAGTTTCCCCACACTGGGCAGTGATCTAACACAGTGTTACCGAACAATGCAATAGCCTGGGGTTATATATGAATGAACCAATGCGGACTGCACAGCTCCTCACGCTGGATATTTAGTCCAGAATTATGGATCAAGGATTGGTTCCATTCTGGGGATTGCTGGGTTGCATTCAGCAGTACACTAGACGGATCTACACAATGCTCCATCCTGAATATGTAATAGATGGGGTGGTTTTGTGAGTTGGATTGCGAATGTGAGAGAAGTAAACATCTGGCAATACCTTTATTTTGTGTTTTCATTCTTGTGATTGGACCCTTCAAATCCTGACTCATCCGGTTAGATCCATCCCTCTGGATGAGTCATGGTGAGTGTTGTTGCAGCATCTGGGTCTGCAACATGACCAACAAATGGAGCAGAGGCTGCAGAGAGGGGTGTCTCCATATAATGGAATGAGGGAATCATAATCAGATCAGACGTGGTCTTTGTGAATGGTGGGGCAGGATTGAATGGACCACTAATGCAATTTATTCATATATTTCTGTTTGTTCCAAGAAAACTCCCCTTCTCTCCCAGTGTCCCATACTGGTGGGGACTGAGTCACCTCCTCCTGTTCCTGCGTAACAGGATCCTCGGGCCTCACTAATCTCCAGAGTTCCCTGTGTCCCAGTTTCGAGCTCTGAGTGACTCCCTCCTGTCCCTGTGTCCCAGTCTCAAGCAGTTGAATGACTGCCTCCTGTTCCTGTGTCCCAGTTTCGAGCTCTGAGTGACTGCCTCCTTTCCCTGTGCCCCAGTCTCAAGCAGCTGAAAGACTGCCTCCTGTTCCTATGTCCCAAACTTGGGCAGCTGAGTGACTGCCTCCTGATCCAAGGTTTGCAAAAGTAGATGTCCTCCTCTAGCTACTGAGTAACAGGCTCCAATCTCTCTGTGCTCACCTGCTGCTCCTGTGGAATGGAGTTGAGGGACTGAATGGCCTCTTCACATTCCTTACAGCTTCTCTTAACTAAAAGCCTTTCTCCTGCTTCTGTAAAACACCATCAAAATCTGAATGATGTATTTTCGTGTTTTACTCACAGTAATTGAGTAAATAAGCTGACTGATAGAATTCAGAAGCTGAATAGCCTCCTTCTGTTCCTGTGTTATACACTCAAGAGGCAATAAAGTCTCAGAGATGTACGCACGGAAAAATACCTTTCCGTCTGATCGTCCATACGACCAACTATCCTAAATAAATCTCGTCCCCCTTGCCAGCACTTGGCCCATCTCCCTCTAAACACTTCCCATGCATGTATCGATCCAAATGCCTTCTAAATGGTGCAACTGTACCTGTCTCCACCACCTCTTTTGGCTGATCGATCCATACATACAGCAGTCTCTGTGTGAAAATGTTGTCCCTCATGTCCCTTTTTAAATCTTTCCCCTCTCACCTTAAACCTTTGTTTTCTAATTTTCGACTCGCCTATCCTGGGTAAAAGACGTTGACTGTTTACCTTATCTATGCTCCTCATGATTTAATAATCCTCTTTAAGGTCCCCTCTCAGCCTCAAGACTTGAAAATAGTCCCAGCCTATTCCAGCTCTCCCTGTAACTCTAACCCTCCAACCCCTGCAACATTCTTTTAAATCTCTTCTGCACCTTTTCAGGTTTGACAACATCTTTCCGACAGCAGGGAGACCAGAATTAAAGGCAGTATTACAAAAGTGGCCAAACCAATATCCTGTACAAATGTAACATGTCTTGCAAACGCTTAAACTCAAAGCACGCACCAATAAAGGGAAGATCACCAAGTGCATTCTTCATTACACTATCTACCTGTGACGGGACTTTCAAGGAACAGAGAACCTGCACCACAAGGTTACACAGTAGCTCAGTGACTAGCGTTGCTACATAAGAGCACAGCGATCTGGGTTTAACTCCATCCTGTGTGGTGTTTGCACATCCTCCCCATGTCTGCATGAGTTTCCTCCGGATGTTATGTTTTCCTCTGCAATTATAAAGATATACAGATAATGGTAGATTGGCCATGCTGAAGTACCCAGGAATGTTTAGGCGAGGTGGATTAGCCATGTGAAATGCCGGATCAGAGGTTTAGGATCGGGGTTTGTCCAGTGGGATACTGTTTAGAGGTTTGGTACGGCCTCGATGGATTGAATAGGCTGTTTCCTCACTGTAGGGATTCGAAAATTTCGATGGAGTTCTCCCTGATTGGCAGATTTCGACAGCACCCTACCTACATGTCTTGTCCTGATTTGTCTTGCCAAAATGCAACACCTCACATTTAACTAAAATAAATTCCATCTGCCACTCCTCGGTTCACCTCAACAAGGTCCCATTATAATCTGACAGATCATTTGGGTGGCACGGTGGCACGGTGGTTAGCACTGCTGCCTCACAGCGCCAGGGACCTGGGTTCAATTCCCGCCTCAGGCGACTGACTGTGTGGAGTTTGCACGTTCTCCCCGTGTCTGCGTGGGTTTCCTCCGGGTGCTCCGGTTTCCTCCCACAGTCCAAAGATGTGCGGGTCAGGTGAATTGGCCATGCTAAATTGCCCGTAGTGTTAGGTAAGGGGTATGGGTGGGTTGCGCTTCGGCGGGTCGGTGTGGACTTGTTGGGCCGAAGGGCCTGTTTCCACACTGTAAGTCTAATCTAAGTCTAATCTAATCTAATCATTCTTCACTGTTGACTACACCAACAAATTTGGTATTATCTACAAACTTACTGATCATACATCATATACTCAAATGCAATTGATTTGTATTAGTGACAAAAGGCAGTGGACCCACTGTTGATCTTGCGGCACACCACTGGTCACAGGTCTCCGTGTTTAATTAACAAATGTCCACTGTCACGCCCTGTCTCCAATATTCAAGAAAATGTTGAATCTAAATGGCGAGCTCTCCCTGGATCCCAGGCAGTCGAACCTTGCTAACCAGTCTACCATGTAGAACATTTTGGTTTTCTTACTGAATTCCATAAAGACAATACCCACTGTCCTGTCTTTATCAATCGTCTTCATCACTTCCTCAAAAAATTCCACCGAGTCAGTGAGATGTGACCTCAAAAGTACAAAGCCTTCTTCAGTCCTTGTCTTTCCAAATGCATATCGATCCTTTTCCTCGAAATCTCCTCCAACAATTTAGTCACCATTAACGTCATTCTCATCGATCTATAGTTACCTGTTTTTTCCTTCCTTTCTTAAATAATGACACTACGTTAGCAGCCCTCCAGTCTTTTGACACCTCACCTGTGGAAATCAATGTTACAAATATATCAGCAAAATGCTGAGCAATCTCTTTCCTAGCTTCCCAAAAGTATCTGGGATACAACTGCTCAGGTTCCAGGGATTTGTTCACCTTCATGTGTTTTAAAATGTCCAACACCTCCTTGTAATATAGACACTTTTCAAGATATCACTATACATTTTTTTTTCATTCTCTCGCTCTTGTAACCTCCTCCACATTAAATACTGAGGAGAAATACTTGTTTCGTATCCCTCCAACCTATGTATATGTGGTTCCATACATGGGTAGCCTGACTGATCTTTAAGGGGCCATATTCTCTCCCGAGTTAATCTTTTGCCATAAAAGAATGTGTAGAATTTCTTCAATGCCTCATTAACCCTATTTCTAAAGCCATCCATTGTCCTCATTTTTCTGGCCCAATTTCTTCATTGACTATACACTTGCGGCCCTTATACACCTCTAGGGATTCACTTGATCTCAGCTGTGTTTACCTGACATATGCCTCCTTCCTTACCTTGACCAGAGCATCAATATATCTAACCATCCAGCACTCCCTGCACTCACCAGCCTTTGCCCCTCTCACTAATGGGAACACGTTGGCTCTGGACTCCCTGAAACCCAGTTTAATGGCCTTGCATTTTCCAACCATCCCTTTACCTGTGAATAGGTTATTGCAATCAGCCTTTCACAGGTCCCCATAACACTTTTAAAATTGGCCTTGTTCAAAGTTAGAACCTTAATATTTACATTAGGTCTTTCCTATTCCAAAACTAATTTAAAACTAATATTTATGCATAACAGACTTGAAAGTTAAATAAACACTTCCTGCCCCTCTGGACCAGGCTCAAGAGGCTGAATGGGCGCCTCGTGGCCCTGTGTAACAGACCCGAGACATTAAATGACACAGAAACCCGTGGATTATGAGCAGCCGGTAAACTTTATCTGATGGAGGCCCATTCCTTTTCAGTTACAGAAACACAACCAACACAATGTACCCTAGGTGCCCTCTCAGTAACACCTCATACAGCTGCAGCGACACATCTATTCGTTTTGAATGATTCTGTTGGCAAAATGTGCCAATATTCTAGATTTCCACCTTTTCAAGTAGCAACAGGCTAATATGGGCTGAATGGCCTTCTCTTATCCCTCTGTAAGAGGCCCATTGGGACAGAATGGCTTTGGCCTGTCACTGAGTGCAGTCTCATTGCTCTGTCTCAAGGTTATGAAAGGATTTGACAACAGGGCACTTAAAACCAGGAGTAGCCTCACACTGGTCAATAAGTACTGCACTTTGTGTTGAGGTACCCAGAAACTTAGCCACCAGAGTTTATTTTATGCAGCCGATCTGTTATTTTATAATTGCCTCCTTTCATAAACAGGGCAGAACATATATAGACCTCTGTAGTGTCTTGTTAATACTCTCATATACAAGTTAAAAAAAGATTTAAA
This sequence comes from Hemiscyllium ocellatum, assembly GCF_020745735.1. Lineage (NCBI taxonomy): Eukaryota > Metazoa > Chordata > Chondrichthyes > Orectolobiformes > Hemiscylliidae > Hemiscyllium > Hemiscyllium ocellatum. Next base: position 7,954,817 of record NC_083438.1, read on the forward strand.
GGTTTAAAGACTTATGGTCCATCCCTCAGCAACCCTCATCCATTCCATCCAAACCCAGTAAATATTCCCTTTTATAGTGATATGAAAAGTGATGTGTGGAACTGGCTAACTGAGCCTGTTTGTTTAGTCATGATTTGGAGATGCCGGTGTTGGACGGGGGTGTACAAAGTTAAAAATCACACAGCGCCAGGTTATAGTCCAACATGTTTAATTGGAAGCACATTAGTTTTCGGAGCGCCGCTCCTTCATCAGGTGATAGTGGAGAGCTCACTTCTAAGGCACAGAATTTATAGCAAAATTTTACAGTGTGATGTAACTGAAATTAAACATTGAAAAATACCTTGATTGTCTTTTGAGTCTTTCATCTGTTCGAATACCATGATAGTTTCACTTCTTTCATGTGTAAATCACAAAACCTTTTTCTTTTAAAGTTGCATTCTCAGGTTAGATGTAACATTGAGTGATAGCTAGACAATATGTTGAAGGTGTTCGCCCCCTGTGTTCTCTGTCTATACCATGATGTTTAGATGGATTCTAATCTGAAAAGTGAGATTACAGAGTTTTACATGAATTCATGCAGTTTTTGAGCTCAGAGGTTTACATGAATTCATGCAGTTTTTGAGCAAAGTACAATGCAGCTCTGCAAGTACAAATTCACCTCACAAAATATATGTGTGCATGTGGGTCTTTGTTTGTGTGTGTGTGTGTGTGTGTTTGGCTGGTTTGGGGGTTGTGAGTGTGAGAGGGAGTGTATATGTGTGTGAGTGATGTAGAGATTCTTAGGTCTGTGAGGGGTGCATGTGTGAGTATGGGAGTGTGTGTGCGTGGCTGGGGTGGGGGGGTGGTTTGAGTATCAGAGAAAGAGTGTGTATATGTGTGTGCATGAGTGCAGAGTGGTATAAATCTCTGATCAGATGCCTGTCTGAGTGTGGGTGTCTGTAAGGGTGTGTGTGAGTGTCTGTGTGCGTATCTGTGTACATGTGTGTCCGTATGCATGTGTGTGTATAGGAGTGTGTGTGTATATATATATATATATATATATATATATATATACAGTGCAATGGTGGTCACCTGTAATGTGACGTGAACCCAAGGTCCCGGTTGAGACCCTCCCTATGGGTGCCGAAATTAGTTATCAGCCTCTGCTCGGTCACTGTTCGTTGCTGCCTGTCCCGAAGTCCACCTTGAAGGATGGTCACCAGAAGGACCGAGGTTTAATGTCCTGGACCGCTGAAATATTCCCCAACTGGAAGGGAACACTCCTGTCTGTTGATTGTTGTGTGGTGCCCATTCATCTGTTGTTGTAGCCTTTGCTCAGTTTCCCAGTGTTTGTTCAGTAACCGTGATTAATGCCAGTCTCTGTGGATTCTAATTATCCCAGTGGAGGGTTTCCATCTTTTAATGATAAATGCGCGCCGTTCAATGTGTTATCCTATAACATGAGCGGGAGCATCACCGACAGCACTGACAGTGATCAGCAGATTTAGTGAGAGGGGGCGGCGAGATCCTAATCTGAGAACATTAGATTGGAATGTTCCAAAAATGTATCCGAATCTGGGAACATTAGACTGGCACGTTCCAAAAATAGACAGGAGTTTATCCGATTATGTTTGGTACCTTTCTGTATTTTATTGGTTTCATTATCATCGCGGATCTATTACGCTCTTCTCAATATTCAATATCTTTATTATCCTTTCCTGGCTATCGTTGGTGTTCCGGGTAAGTGTCACTGTCCAGATTTGTTTTTCTATAAACCGGTTATGACTGTATTACTGTTCATTCATATAGTCTACACTTCTTGTCACTATTATTTTCCTGTTGAAACTCTCAATCCAGATATTCACTCTACAGACCACTACTAACTACATCAAGGAATGTGTTCAATTACTGTCTCCCTCTCTGCTCTGGCAGTGTTACTCATGGGTCTCTATGTTGACCTACTCAGTTTCAGCGGAGAACTACAATGTATTGTACCATTGCCTTTGTTATTTAAATATTAACAGCATGGAGATCACTGTTCTGTTTACAAACTCTACTTCCATCCCATCCCTAGCTAATATCTGCGGCGGAGGCAGACAAGTCACAACTGTGGGAGATCCCTTTGACCATGAGCTGATTCCTGACACCATACCTTGACGTTTTCTAACTTGAAAAACTCACCACCCCAGAATATATCTCACTGGTGTATTCCATCTCCTGTTTGAACCTTCAGCTATGAAATACAGTCTTAATGAAGTTAATAATCTGCTGCTGACGCTCCCGGCTTCAAACCTGCCAAAGGAAATCTAATTCGAACTCACGTCAAACTGCCATCCATCTGTCATTCATGTGCACGCCGATGTATATTGCTATTGTGTCTGGCAATGTCTTTATTTTAACATTTTCAAACACTTTATCTCATCTATCTATGAAACTTCTCTCGTTCTCTCTCTGTTGATTAACAAAAAGCCTGCCAGTTGTTCGTATTTAAAATAATTTCTTCCATGCGCGTTCCTTCTCAAACAATGATTTTCACATTCAACCACGCCAATCGCGCACACACACGCGCACTGTCCCTCAGTTTCTGATGAACACATACACGCAGCAAATCTTCCCATTATAGACAGCAATCTGTTGCGAGTATAGTTAGCATATGATAGTAAAGTTTGCAATACTCTCCATACTGTGCAGATAGTGCAATTTACTGAGCAACACACTAGCCTGCTCTGCACAGCCCACCATACGGGGCTGTCATCTTGTCCCAGTTTATGTTGTTTATGGTGTTCTGTGAAGCAAATTCAGAATTTGATGTAACAAACTATTTCCGCTGATCTGACAATGCCTTTATTCAATGTTCTCATTCTTGTAATTTTGCTTTCGAAGATCTCACTTCTCCAGTTAGTCCCACTGCCATGTCTTTTTCCCTATATTTTCACAACATCTTTTCAGTTAATTAACTGTCTGTGTCTGTCTTTAATGTGAATCTCTCTGTCCCTCTGTATCTTTCCCTGGCCTCGAGTTTTGGCTCTGGAGTATATCGATTGCTGTCATTGTGTAGCTCAGAAACAGTGAAATGGTGTGTGTCAGGCTGTTGCTCACTTCCCGGTATGTCCCATGTGATGGTCCATGGACAGGCATGTTTGAGAAGTTATGAGACACATCCTTGTAACTTGGTCTGTGCCTGTGTTTGTCTCTCTCAGGTGATCTTGCTGTCAGTAAAACGAGGAAGCCCCTTGAATAAAGGAACAGTCATTTAATTGTGTAGCAATGCTGTCACTTTTTTTTAAAGAAAAGGTTATTTTCTCCTTTTTTTAGTAAGAGGTCTGAAAGGCCAAAGTGCCTACTGAAAACGGCTCAACGAAAAACTTATGAGGCTTTTATGTTTTTTTTAATAAATAGTAGTAACAATGGCCAGCTGGCACAGACCAGGCTTTATAGTTTTTTTTTCCTTGCAGATGTAACAGTTAGCAGCTGATTGGGTCCTAGAAGAGTTGGAAGTTTTAATAAATTATCCCTAGCTGCTATTCTCTCTGAAACCTCACTTGATACTTTTTCCTCCTGGACTGGAGGTCTGTATGCAAGAATGTATGTATGAATGCTCATTTTTGCCAAGGGGTGTGTTAAGGTGATGTTAGTATATTGGAACCGTTCATTTGTAGCAGGGTCTGTGTCCATCATTCAGTTACGTTTTCCAATAACTAAGTTATTCTAAATTCCTCTTCATTTTGTATGGATTTTCATTACAGTGTTTAAATATAGTGTGTTTTGCATAATGGTGAGTGGTTTGACGAGTGGAATCACATCTAGGACATCCAATTCCCATCTATCTTGTTCTTCAGGAAAAATTGGCATCCAAGCTACCTTCTTAAAATAGTTTGAGACAGTCTGGTTGGTCTATAGCAAACTGGGGTCTCTTGTCTGGTTCTAAATCGGTAATTGGGTTTTAGAATTACAATCCCTACAGTGTGCAAACAGGTTATTCGACCCAACACATCTACACCCGACCCTCCAAGGAGTAACCTACCCAGACCCATTCCTCTACCCTATTATGACACATTTACTCCGACTAAGGCACCTAACCCACACATCCCTGAAAACTATGAACAACAAACATGGCCAATTCACCTGACATGCACATCTTTGGATTGTGGGGGGAAACCAGAGCATCTAGAATAAGCTCATGCAGACACTGGAGAGTACGCACCAGGAGGCTATTGGGTTCAAAGGTCGCGTATGGTAGCTGTCAGTGTCATTTGTTCCAGATCTTGAATTCGGTTGGTTTAAACAGTGTTTTGTGTATGAAGATTCTTTCAGTCACTAAGAGTTTTCTGTGTGTGGAAGAAGTAAAGTTTTACAAAAGGTAATGAAGGCAAAGCTGTAGGAATTGACAGAGTAACTGGAGTTGGGGTTGTGTTTTGTCTGTGAGAAAATGAGAGATAATTACAGCTATAGCTCAGCAATTACATTTGGAGGATCTGTCATCAGACTCTTTAGAAATGGCTCGAATTCAATTTCAAATGAGGCATCGTGAACATGAGAAAGAATTGAAACAGTTTGAATTATGATGAAACGTAGAAATAAAAGAAAAGGACATGAAGAAGAGAAAGAGAAAGAGAGAAGAAAAACAGAGAGTTTCAACTTCAAAAGTTAGCAATTAGAGAGGAAAGTGGACATGGAATGCGGTGATGAAGGTAGACTGTAGGCTGGATGAGGAGGTTAGTGAGGATGAGCAACCCTACAGTAGCCAAAGGCCTGATGGGGATATGTTTAGATACATCCAGGCATTATCTAAATTTGATGAGAAGGACGGGGAGGCCTTTTTAAATTCATTTGAGAAAGTGGCTAAACAAATGCAGTGCCCAGTGACCATGTGGATTTAGTTGATCCAAACAAAGCTGCTGGTATTTGCATCCTATCGGAGGAGGTATCTGAGGAATATGAGGAGATGTAGAAAGCCATCTGAAGTGCAAGTGAGCTCGTGCCAGAAGCCAACAGACAGCGTTTCAGGAATCTAAAACAGCGTCCCTGGTTAAACGCACATTGAGTTTGAAAGAATCAAAAAAAATAATTTTGAAAGGTGGGTAAGGGTATTAAAACTGAGCAAACCAATGACACTCTTAGAGGGATTCTTATCTTGGAGAAGCTCAACAATTCACTTCTGGCAGTCGTGAGAACTCGTGTGGAAGAGCAGAGAGTTACAATGGCAAGGTTAGAAGCTGAAATGGCAGCTGATGATGATTTAGTTCAGAAACCAAAGTTTGGTTTCTGTGAGGGATTGAGAAGAATGTGCAAGATCTTCTTAAAACATATCCCTGTGAGAGTAAGGTTTATTGGCTTAGGCCAGGAGAAGCCGGTAAACAGGTTACTGCATTAAGAGGTACAGAAGGATGCAATTCTTTTATGCTGAGGCATGAGGAGCTATGCCATTCAGAAGGACTATTGGTTAGATGAGAAGTGCTCCATTATGTAACATGTGATTGGAGTGTCCAGTGGAAACATCAACAGGTTTATTCCACAATGGGGAAGGAGGCCTTGAGGTGACATTGGCGTTACAACATGTCAGCATTTAAATTGTGAACAACATATCTGGGACAATTTTTTTTATCACTGATCGTGACCCCTTAAAGTGTTTGGAGAGGCGTTGGAAGAATAATGCCAGTCTGTTTCGATTGAGCTTATTATTGCTGCCATTCAATTTGAAATTATACAGGTGACAGGGCGAGAAAACCTAAGTTTTGACACTTTGTGGAGACTTGGATGAAGAAAGACAAAGGCACTCTGTAAAAGGAGTAAAATGAATGACATCGAATCTAGTTGTGAACATTTGTATGCTCAGAGTCAACGTAATATATATGCATTTCAGTCTGCTAATCGAGGAAGGTTAGGAGGTCTAAAATTAATCCATTTTTATATATTGATGGATCATTTTATTGATGGTGGAGTTGTGAGTATACTATCACTGTAAAAAGGTGATTTTCTCTTGGGTTTTTTTTTGATGAGAGGTTTTGAAGGCAGAGGTGCAGAACTGCTGTCTGAAAACAGTTTAAGTAAATAACTGAGAAAGACTTTAGGTTTCATTAAAACGGTGGTAACAATGGAAGGGCAGTGGCCAGCTCTCCCAGACCAGTTTTCCATGTTTTGTTTTTAGCTGCAGCATTCAGAAGCTGCTGGACATCCCAGAAGGGTTGGAAGTTTCAATACATGATCCCCAGCTGCTTTTCTCTCTGAGATCTCTGTACATGTTATTTCCTCCATGATTGGAAAACTGCTGTAAGCATCTGAATACATTTGAATATATCTTTGTACCAAGCGGTGTAAACCAAGATGGTATGGTATCTATTGTTTGTGTAAGTGTTCCAACATATAAGTTATCCCATTTTTTTCTTTTCTTTCATTGTATTTTAACTAAAGCATTTGAATAGATTATCTTTTGCTTAATGTCGAGTAGGTTGACCAGTCACAATATATTTAAAAAGCACGCTTCACATCTATATTCAAAATAAGGAAAGGTTTGAGTCTAAGCAACCGTCTTAAAATATTTTGCGGGATCTGGTCTCGTCCACAACACTTGTAGCCAAGGGGTTTCTGACTGACTCCTGTTGTTAAAAATTTAGTGGAGTTGTTGGGGATGGTTTGCTGGAAGTTGTGCTGTAAGCTGCCTCAGACATTCATGGAGACCTGAGGATTTGGTGACTCAACTGTGGAAGGGGCATGGGGACTGTATTTATAGCATCTGAGCCTGCAACATGAACAACACATGAAGCAGAGTCTGCAGAGAAGGGAAACTCTGAAACCACGGAGTGAGTGTGTGTTGGGAAAAAGATCTGCTGTATCCACCCCAAGTATTCCAGGAACAACTTCCCAAGCTACACCTAACCCAGGAGCAGATAGTGAGGGGACCCTGACTGAACAAGGAGCTGGGCACAAAGCGGTGTCATCTCCTTCAACACGTCCTGCCGCATCACACCAGGGGGAGGGTGGTGCTTCCAGTGTCTGTTAGGGTCACAGTTTCATTCAGCTTCTATGATCCATAACTTTCCAGGCAGAACTAGGTGACATATCCATCATTTCCCAAAATCTCAACATCAATGTCACCATTCGGTGTTGGAGGATATATATGGTGTATGAGGTAAATACATTGTTTCTCCCACAGCAGGGAGCTGCTGGGCGTATCCAGTATAGCGGGATTCCCGATAGTGTGCATGGCATCTGCAGAGTACCCATGTCAATGGGGAGAGGTAGAGGAACTGAAGGAGCTCTCTCTCTATTAACGTTACAGTGTGTCCATACACAGTACATCATGTTGGTGAATACCCATTGTCCTGGCAGCAGTCACGGCCTGCTCATTCAGAAGCAGTCAGCCATTCCCATTGTCATCGGGTCTCTACGTAGAAAGAAATGAATATATCTTGGATAAAGGCCGTCCCCTTGATGCACGTTTCAAAACACCATCCCCACCACCAATCAACCACATCAAAGTCTTTAATGTGTACGGAGAGCAATTGGGTCACTTGGAGTGTCTGGGAGCTGACGATCACGGATGGAGCAAAACCTGCCATGTCTGAACGGATCTGAGTGAATCCCCTAGTACACAGTATCAATAAGTCCTAAAATCCCTCTCCATTTCAGTAACATATTCCTTTCCGTTATTCCTGTAAATGAAATGACAGATTATATCATGTTAAATTCCACCTGCCAAATTATTATCTGTTGCTTTTACCTCTCTGAATCTATTTGCAGATTCCCCACCTTCTCTTGATAATTTCATCTCTTGTTTACCACAGCGGCATCACCAAACTCAGCATCTGTATATCTGTTCCATCCTCTTGATCATTAATATAGACTGTAAATAGTTGAGAACCAAGTACTGGTTACTCTGTGACCCGACTGGTTACGTTCTGTCTAACTGATTGAGACTGACTTATCCCGAGTGCCTGCTCCTGTATGATACACAGTCCTTCCCCATTCCTGTGCAACACAGTCGAAGGGTTGCAAAAGAACAAGGAGCGCCTGTGAGGAATCCAACCCCTCGATGAGGCTGATGTCAACACGGCCTCTGTTCCAATTTCCTGCCATCTCTCCATCCTAAAACTCTCGTCTCTTGTTGTAGATTGCGCCACATGAAAAAAAAATCCACTCCATATCTACACATTCAATTACTTTTAGCATTTTACAGACTTCAAGGAGATCTTCTTTCATTCTTATAAACTGGAGAGTATAGGCCTAAACTGCTCAATTTCTCTTCATAAAACAAACACTTCAAATATGGAATCAATCTAATGAAGCACTTCTGAACTGCCTCCAATGGAAATACCTCATTCTGCAGGATACCCAAACTGTACTCCAGTTGCAGCCTCACTAATGCTTTGCATAGCTACACCAACACTCCCTACCTTTCTACTCTATCAATTTACAAATAAACACTGAAATTATGCTTGCATTTCTCATTACTTGCAGTATCTGCAGGCAGGTTTTCTGTGATATGCAAGCAGACACCCAGATCCCTCTGCACCTCAGCACTTTGAACTTTCTTTCCATTTAGATAATAATTTGTCTTTCTATTATACTGGCCAACTTGAATAGCCCCATATTTATTCACTTTAATTTTCCTTGCCAAATGTTGGCCCATTCACCCAACCTATCCATATAGTTTTCAAATCTCTTGCATCATCATTCCGAAGTAATTTCCTACCAATGTGTTATTGTCATCTGAAAATGTGGCATCGCATTTTCTATCCCATCAACCGAGTACAGTAACATCATCGATTTCAAATGGTTTAGGCATGAGTCCTGAAATCAATGGCACCCCACAAATTGCATTTGCCAAAAGAAAATGACATATTTATTCCATCTGACTCCATTTTATTTGTTATCCAATCCTTCATACAAGCTAATAAATTATGCCTAAACCCATGTTGTCTGATCTTATAACTTATTCTTTGGAGAAGGGACATATCCGATGCCTTCAGGAAGGCCAGATATGTTGCATCTCCAAGATTCCCACGATCCACCTTGTTTATGACATCTTCAAATAACTCAAGCAAACAATTCAGACACGGTTTAGCCTTCGGAAAACCATGTTGACTCTGATGGATTGTGGTTTAACTTTGCAAATGTCCTGAAAAATGGACTCTAAGAATTTGCCTTAAATTACAATAGTTTATTGATACACTTTAGTACCTAATGTATACCATTATTATACGTTCTTCCCTTTCGAAAGCCGTTACATTTTTCTTTGAATTCCTGTTTAATGGGCACAAGACTTTAAGAGATGTGCTCCAATTGCTGTGTAAGAGCCATGTGTGGCTGAATGGACTCATCATCAAAATCGATGAGCTGATGTCTTTCTGGTGTTGCCATCTCCAAGGCCAGAATGACCTCCTCCTGTTGATGCTTTAGAGGATTGGGAGATTATGGAATCTTCCCGTTGCTGTGTAACATTTTGAGGGGCTGATGGGTCTTCTCATAACAGGTGTAAATACTGAACGGTGTCCTCATGTATCCCGGAGATGGGACCAAGGGATTGATTGGTCTTCTCTTGTTCCCATATAACAGCCACGTGTCTAAATTACCTCTTCATTTCTCATGAAAGAAGTGTCAGACAGTTTTTATCCTTATCCAATTCCCTTGCAATAGGCTCGGTGGGTCTGAATGGCGTCCTGTTATCCCAGTGTAACAATCTCCAGTCACTGTGTGACCTCGTCCAGTTCCTATGTTACAGACTTGAGGAGGCTGAATGGACTGATCCTGTTGCTGTTTAACAGGATACTGGTGAAGCATGGCCTACTGTTATAGACTCGAGTGGCTGATTGGCCTCCTTCTGTAAAGGTATAGCAGGCTTTAGGGACTGAATCGCCTCGTCCTGTTTTGATGTAACAGGGTCGAAGGCTGAATATCCTCCTGTTGTTCCTGTGTAACAGGCTGGAGAATGGAATGGATTCCTCCATTATCTGTGTAATTCACTTCACTCGTTGACTCCTTCTGCCATCTATGTTGAAATAAGGTCATCCTTAATTTTTGTAAACTCCAGTGACTACCGTACCAACCTGATCAGCCTTTCGTTATAAGCTAGCACCTTCATTGCAGCAATCAGTTGAGAGAACCATCTCTGAGCTGCTTCCAATATAACAACATCCTTTCTTCATTGAAGAGATTAAATGTGTACACACTACTCTAGATGTGATCTCACTAAGAGCCTGTACAGCAGCAGCAACACTTTACCGGCCTGCTGGAAGGTTCCCACCCAGGTTAGAGCTGTCTCAGCTCCCTGGGGGATACAGAGCATTATTGGAAGATCATTGTCCTTCTCTACTCCATCAGCATAACGGGAGATCTGGAGAAATTAAAGTTTGAGAAGAACATAAATGATGAGGCAAGATGATCTCTGCCATTAATCTCCCCAGAGCCCACATCGCTCAGATTCTACGGAATCTAGTAAGGTGGAGCGCAAAAACAGCAAGGAGGAGCAAACATTGATGGGGGTTATATATCAAAGTGAAAGCTGCAATATAAATGCTGGACATGTTATAAAACAGGAAATGAGATATACACATTTGTGGGTACTGCAGTAATAATGTACTGTTTAAATTATATCTAAACTGTGTTAACCCAATTAAATGCTAATGTTTGGAAAATGGACTTCATGACCACGTGTGAGATGGTTTACATGAACATTATGTCGAGCACTGAGCTCGATATCAGGTGATTTAGGAATTGGTGTTGAGTGATCAGAAGAGCTAGTTGAAACTTTTGCTGTAAAGGACATTTTGGGAACAGTGACCGCAATGTACTGGTTTTCTTTTATACTGCTTGAGTACACGACAGTTTCTGTTGTATTTGAAGGAACCGTTATAAATCTGAGTCATGCAAACCATCAAGATGTGAGGAGAAAGTGGGGACTACAGATGCTGGAGCTCAGAGTCGAAGAGTGTGGTGCTGGAAAAGCACAGTCAGGCACCATACTAAGCGCAGATAAATCGATGTTTCGGGCATAAGTCCTTCATCAGGAATGAGTCTTATGGGCCAAGGGGGCTGAGATATAAATGACAAGCGGGTGCGGCAGCGGGGAGGTAGCTGGTATTGCAGTAGGCAGTTGAAGTTGGGACTGAAAGTGATAGGTGATGAAGGGAGACAGAACACTTCATCTACCGCATCCATTCAACGCAATGTGGTCTCTGCATTGGCGAGGCAGGAGGTCAACTTGTGGATCATTTCAGAGAATATCTCTGGGACAGCCACATTAAGCAACTCCATCGCCTTGTGGCTGAGCACTTTAACTCCCCTTCCCACTCTGCCAAGGACATGAGGGGCCTAGGCCATATCTATCACCAAACCTGAACCGCCAGAAACCTGGAGGAAGAAAGCCTCCTCTTCTGCCTTGGGACCCTCCAACCACAGGGGATCATAGTGGATTTCGCCATTTCCTCTAATCCCACCTTATCTCACTCCACCCTTCCAACTCTGCACCGCCCTTTTGGACGTTCCTATGTGTCCACCTTCCTTCCTATCAATCTGGTCCACCCTCCTCTCCGACTATCACTTTCAACCCCACCTTCACCTACCTATTAGATGAACGGAGGCAGCTTAGAAAAACGCCGTGTTGCAGTAAGCCAGTGGACTCAGAGAAATGTAGGACCCAGCAAAGGATGATCAAGAAACTGAGAAGAAAATCAACAAGAGAAAAAGCATGCAAACGAAAGAAAAACATGAAGACTGATAAAAAGCATCTATCATTGTGTGAAAAAAAATAAAAACAAGGTCAAATGTGGAACAGTTGGTGTGCGTTCAGGATAAGTTATTGCAGAGAACAGAGAAACCTCAGGGAAAAGAAACAGTTTCTTGTGTCTATCTTCAGGAAGAATGTCCAGAAATTATTCCAGAAATACCAAGTGATCATGGGACTTGTGTAAGTAAAATCTGAGATCATTCTTATCAGTGATCAGGTTGTCTTTGAAAAGAAAGCTGGACTGAGTATTGATAAATCTGACAGCCTAGATGTACTTCATACAAGAATTTCAGAGGAAGCAGCAATAGACATGTTGATTGAATCGCAGATTTTCACTTTATTTTCTGACACATTCCCGAAAGGCATTTAGCCAATGTGGATAAGGCAAATATCATAAATATTATCCAAAATTTTAAGAATGGATGAAGGTGGAGAGTAGTGAACTACAGACTGGTAACTTGTCATCCGCATTCGGGTGTCTGTTGGATTCAATTGCAAAGAACATGCTACTAGATTCTTAGAAGGCAATAACATAACTGGGGAGTATGATAATGTAGCGATGAAAGGAAAGGCAGAAGTGGCAAACTTTTTTGGTATGGTTTGAAGATGATTCTTTGAGACATAGGCAATGAAGAACCAATGGATAACGTGGAGTTGAATATACAGGAGCTCTTTTTTAAGAACTCACAGAGTAAGCTCATAAAAAAAAGTTAAAGCGAGAGGTATTGGGAAGAACATATGCAAATGGGAAAGTAAAAAATAGGTTTATATTCGTGTGAATGTAATTGGAATATAGAGGATGTAGTGAACCAGTTGCATCGAGTGTTGGTGAGACTAACCTTAGAGTATTGTCCATTGTTCGGAGTGCCAATATCAGAAAGAATACACCGAATATAGAGATATTGCAAAATGTATCATCCAGATTAATTCCTAAAATGATTATCCAAAATAATCACTAAAATGGCAGGATTGTCTGATGTGGAAACTCAGTCTGTGATCTCGAGTTTCAAAACATGAGAGGTGATTGCAGTGCAACTTAGAAACATAGCGGGGACTGATTAACAGAGGGACATGGAGATAGACAAGTAGGCGAGATCTGGGAGAATCCAACGATATTCTACACGGACAAGTAGAAGATAATAATCAGCAGTTAGTGTCCATTAGAAACCAAAGAGGCAATCTGTGTGTCAAGCTGAAGAACATTGATGGAATGTAACATGAGACCATCACATCTATTTTACTTGGGAGAAGGAGGATGCAGGTACAGAATTTAAGATGTTGGACTGGGAAGCTCTTCAACAGATTGATGTAAAATACGAGCAGGGAATTGAGGTTTTGTTCTGTATAAATTTGGACCATTCACCATGTCTGAATCAGTTGTAACACAGGTGGCTGTTGGGGTGAATGGAGGAAAGACCCTGACTGAATATTTTAATTAGAATCTGACCATAGTGGAGGTGCCGGAGAACTGGAGAACTGCTAATACGATTCAACTTCACAGTAAGGGTGGGAGAGATAGACGAGGTAACTAAAGACGAGTAAGTATTAGATCACCGTTCAGGAAACTCCTGGAGAAAATAGGGAAGGAGAAAATTGAATTCCAATCAGAGTCGCAAGGTTTGATCAGGGATAATCATCATGACTTTATCAGAAGGAAGTCACATCTAATGCATTTGATTGAATTAGGTTGAGGCGGTCGATTGCTTAGTTTTGTAGGAAGGCCTTTGAAATATTTCCACCTGGGAAACTGAAAAATAAAGTAAAATCTCACAATATGAAACAAAACTTTACAAGTTACAATGAAAATGTTCGTTGTGGCAGCAGGCAGAGGGTGATGAGAGAAGGCTGTTTGTGTGACTGGAGACACAGTCCACGGCTGTACCACAGGGATCAGTGCTGTGTCACTTTTTTGTTTGCATTATTCATCAATTAATATAGATGTGAATGTGGAGGGGGCTAGGTGGAGAGTCGGGGAGGTGTGATAAGTAAGTGTATGTTGGACATAAAGTTTGGCTGGGTGGTTATCAGTGAGGAGGAAGGCCTTAAGTTACAGGAGGATGCAGAAGGAATGGTGAGATGAGCGGATGAACGGCAGATAGAATGCAACCCTGACATATATGAGGTGATGCACTTTGGGAGAAGGAAGCAGGCAGGGGAGGACTCAAATGAATGGCAGCACACTGGGAACCTCAGAGTGTGTTTCTCCACACATCCCTGAATGTGACTGTACAGGTTAATGGACTAGGTTAAGAATTGGACCTTGGGTGTAGCGTTTCCTAATCAGAGCGTAGATTATAAGAGCTATACGGGGCTTTGGTTCGGCCAAAATGGAATAGTGTATGCAGTTCTGGAATCAGATTCCAGAACGGATGTGATTATACTGGAGGGGGTGCAGAGGTGATTCACCAGGATGTTCCCTGGGATGGAGCATATCAGCTATGGAGAGAGGCTGGATAAGCTCGGATTTTTTACTTTGGAGCAGAGAAAGCTGAAGGGTCCGTGATTCAGAAGGATAAGATTATGAGGGACACGGACAGGGTGGATGGACAGCAGCTGTTCCTTTTAGTCAGAAGGTCAGGAACAAAGGAGCACACTTTTAAAGTGAAGATTTTGAGGTTCAGAGAGGATTTAAACTTTTTTTTCAACATGAGTATGTTGGGTTCTGGGATTACTTCCTGACAGGGGAATTATCACGGGTAACCTCACAATCATTAAAAAGTACTTGGACGAACACTTGGAAGTGTCATAACTTTCCCGGCTATGGGCCTGCTGTAGAAAGTGGGACTAATATAGATCATGCTGTACTTTTGTTGGCACAGAGTCTATGCTCCTGTGAGTGTACCGTGTGGATGGTCAATTATTGAGCAGGAGTTTAAGGCAGGAATTGATGAGTGTCTAAAGAGTATATTCACAAGGGTTAGAAGAGTGAGCTGTAATAACTTGTTAAATTATGTCAATGTGTGAATTATGAGAAAACAAGTGCAGTTTCCTTACAAACTGAAACTAAAGAATGGAGAATGGGGAATAGGGAAATGGCAGAACTATGAAGTCATTACTTCAGTTCCGTCTTCACAGAACTTTCTAACAATACTAGGAAAACCAAGTCTGGTTTGGGAAAAGCATAGAGTAAATGGAACATAGAACATAGTATGTAAGGAGAAATTATTGGGAGTGAAAATAATGGTCATAGACAACTAACATAGATTTATGAAATGGGAATTATGTTTGAAAAACAGACTGGGAGACAAATGAAAAAGAAGCAATGGACGTAAAACATTTTGATTTTCAGAAGAGTTTTGGTAAAGCTCTAAGCCCAGTTTACAAAATCAAATCTGAGTGGATTGGGGTGAATATATGGACATGTTTCTATAATGGGACAGCTGGCAGGAAACAATGAATAGAAATAAACAGACTCGTCAAGAAACAGCCTGACATTGTCTGTAAGGTATGATTCTGTGAGTATGGCCATGTCCCAGACTCCCCATCACCATCCCCGGATATCTCCTATCTCACCAACAGGACAGACACAGCAGAATTGGCGGCACAGTGGGATACAGTTGGAAGCGAATTGCTCTGGGAATCCTCAAAAGTGACTCCGTATCCCATGAAGTCTCATGGCTTTAATTTACACATGGAAAAGGAAACCTCCTGCTGATTACCATGTACCAGCCTGTCTCAACCGATGAATCAGTACTCCTCCATGCTAACCAACACTTGGAGGAAGCACTGAGGGTGGATAGGATACTAAATGTACTCTGGGTGGGGGATTTAAATGTCCACCAACAAGAGTAGCTCACCTGCAGCATTACTGATTGAGCTGGCTGGGTCCTAAAGGATATAAAGGCTCGGGTGGGTCTACGGCGGGTCATAAAGGAACCAACATGAGGAAAATGCATACTGACCACAGCATAACTAATCTGCCAGGTGCAGAAGTATCTGTCCATGACAGCATCGGTAAGAGTGACCACGGCGTCGTCATTGTGGAGACAAAGTCCCACCTTCACATTGAGAATAACCTCCATCATTTGGGGTGGCACTATCACCATGCTAAATAACCAGCTTGAAGCACATATCGAAGCTCAAGTCTGTGTTTCCATAAGATGCTGTGAGTCAGCAATAGCAGCAGAATTGTACTCCAGCACAACCTCATGGCCTGGCATATCCCCCTCACAACAATTACCATCAAGCCAGAGGATCAACCTTGTTTCAATGGAGTGTGCAGGATGGCAGGAGCAGCACCAGGCATACCTGACAATGAGGTGTCTGCCTGGTGACGTCACCAAACAGGACAACGTGCGTGCCAAACAGCATAAGCAGTAAGTGATAGACAGAGCTTAGTGATCCCATAAGCAACGGATCAGATCTAAGCTTTGCAGTCCTTCCACTTCTAGTTGAGAAAAGCTGGGGACAATTAAACAAGTCATTGGAAGAGGAGATTCCACAAGTATCCCCATCCTTAATGATGGAATAGTCCAGCACTTCCGTGCAAAAGATAAGGTAGATGCATTCTTTAGTCAAAAGGACATCTTCGTCAAAAGTGCTGAGTGGATGGAATATCTCAGCCTCCTCCTGCGATCCTCAGCAATTCAGTTACCAGTCATCAGCCAATTTTATTCAATCAACGCGATATTCAGAAACGGTTGGAGACACTGGATACTCCAATGGGACACATGCGGACAACATTCTGGCTATAGTACTGAAAATTTGTGCTGCAGAACTTGTCACTGCCCTGGCTAAACTGTTCCAGTATCGTTGCAACAACATTTCCCCGATTACGTGGGAAATTACCCAACTATCCCCTATACATAAAAAGCAGAACAATTCCAATCTGACCAATTACCACTCCATCAGTCTACTCCCGAACATCAGTAAAGTGATGGAAGGTGTCAGTGTTTTCGAGCAGCACCTGCTCAGCAATACCCTGGTCAATGACACCCAGTTTGGGCTCCACCAGAGCCACTCAGCTCCTGATCTCATTACCTTAGTTCAAACATGGACAAAGGAGCTGAATTCCAGAGGTGGGCTGAGAGTGACAGCCCTTTAAATCAAGGCTGTCTTCGACCAAGTGTGGCATCAATGGGCCTTAGCTAAACTGGAATCAATGGGTATCGGGGCAAACACCCTGCTGGTTAGAATCATACCTGACATGTAGGAAGATGGTCATGGTTGATAAAGGTCAGTCAATCCAGCTCCAGGATAAGTCTGTAGGAGTCCTCGGGCAGTGGCCTAGGCCCAAACATCTTCAGGGCTACTTCATCAATGACCTTCCCTCCATTTTAAGGTCAGAAGTGGGGATGGTCGTCAATGATTGCACAATGTTTAGCAACATTAGTGACTCCTCAGATACTGAAGCAATCCGTGTCCAAACATGACCAGATCTGGACAGTATCCAGGCTGACAAGTGGCAAGTAATATTCACATCACACAAATGCCAGACCCTGACCATCACCACTAATATACAACCTAACCACTTCCCCTTGGCATTCAATGGTGTTACCAACACTGAATCCACAGTGGACTACAACGGTTCAAGGCAGCTCATAACCACGCTCTCAAGGGCAACTAGGGACAGTCAATAAATGCTCGCCCAGCCAGTCACACCCAGATTCAGGAAATAAATAGTACTTTCAATAAAAATAACAGAGGAAGTTTGCTGAGATATCACAGAGATCGGTGTTCAGGCCCGAACTGTTCACAATACCCATTAAAAATTTGGTTGTGGGAATCAAATACAATATATCCCAACCTGTGACTGAACTAAAGGATGTTGGATTGTGAGTGGGTGAGGAGGTTGTAAAAAAGTTCCAAGGTGACTAAGACAAGTGGAGTGAATGGGCAAATATGTGGCAGATGGAGAGCAAGGTGGGTAGAGGTGATGGTGTGTCCTTTGTTGGGAACAATAGATTGGAAGCCTATCATTTGAAAAGGGATTGTTTGATATGTGTTGATCTACAAAGGGACTCATGCTCCTTTTTGTTGTTTCCTTCTGCCCAGCCCTCCGTGGTACCTGCAGCACAGTGAGGTATGAACCCAGAAGGCAATACTGGGAATGGCATTGGCACGTTGATCAGGGTACATGGACCCACACAGTGGGAGCTGTAACATTGCAAAGGATTTGGATCTCCCTGTAGACCAGTCACTGAAAACAACATTGCAGGAACAGAAAGCAATTAGGAAGGTAAATGGGATGTTGACCTTCATTTCAGGTGGATTTGAGTCCAGGAGTAAGGGTGTCTTACTGCAGCTGTACAGGTCCATAGTGAGACTCCATCTCGAACATTGTGCAGTATTGTGTGGAGTTTTGGTCTCTGTACCTAACAAAGGACAAACTTGACATTGAGGGAGAGCAGTGAAGGATGACCAGACCGAACACTGGGATGACAGGCTTGTTGTGGGAGCAGTGTTTGGGGCGACTGGGCCTGTATTCGATGAGCTTGAGGAAAATGGGTGGAGATCTCAGTGAGATATATAAAACTCTGAGAGGGCGAGACAGATTGGAAGCAGGGATGATAATTCCCCAGGCTGTGGTGTCTAAAACAAGGGGCCATGGTATTAGATACCGCCAGGCCATTCTGCATTGTGATGCCAATAAATGTCTGCCCTCAGAGACTGGTGAAGCTGGGGGATGCGCTCGAACCTGGTAGCCAAGACACTGAATATAACTAGGATTTAGAGACAGTAAAGGGATGGTGGGAGAGCAGGAGTACGGTGTGGAAATAAAGGGCAAGCCAACATTATATTGAATTGGGTAGGAAAGTCGATGGACCAAAGGGACGACTGCACTTGCTAATTTATAGCTTCCCAAGGTTACTCACATTAGCGTATACTGTGGGAAAGCTTTGTAAATGCTGTCACCCACTCTCAGATGATAGGAAGGAGGTCTCTGCAGGGTCAACAGGACTGTGTTTCCCGTTTCCTTTTTCCAACAATGAGGCTGGGGCTGGGTGTTCTGTCTAGGTTTATTCTTTAAGACCTCAGAGCAGTTTGATACAATAGAATGTCTTGCTTGGCCTATTCAGAGATCATTGAAACGTTTTATCACATGTCTATGTGTCTGCTGTCATAGATAATCATAGATAATCATGGATAACAAACAGCAATAGACCCAGCCTCTAGTCTGACAAGCATCCTTCCGCTAAACCCTCTGCTTCCTACCATCAAGCCAACTGTGTATCCAATTGGCCAGTTCCCCCAGCATTTCACGTGATGTAACCTTCCGGAGCAGCCTGTCATGTGGAACTTAATCAAAGGCCTTACTGGTATCTATAGAGACTACGTCTACCACTCTGTCCTCGTCAACCTTCCTGGTCACTTCATTAAAGAACTCTAACAAATTTGGGAAGCACGATCTCCCACTCACAAGTCTATGTTGACTGCTCCGAATCAAACCCTGTGTAAGTAATGGGTGCAGACAATGGTGTGCTGTCCTTCATTGTAAGATGATTCGAGTACATAAGTAAAGCTGTCTTCCTGCTGTTGTAGAGCCTTGCTGAGAGTATTTGACGCACTCTGTATAGATGTGATCTCCTTTGTAAGGAATGATCTCCATGCCACAGACACGGGTGATGGTAACATGATGACAGAGTGAAGAAACTGAGTGTTTAATCTGTAGAGTTATGAGGGAAGAAGAAATGGCGATGCTGAAACACGAGGAGTAGCAGCGATCACTTATTTCCAAAAGAGACATTGATAGGGAGAGAAATTCCATTCTTTACCCAGGATTGATTGGTTTGATTTATTGCCATGTGTACCTCAGTACAGGAAACACTTTATTTATGAGCAGTGGAGGCAGATCATAGTAAGCATGGCCAGACAGATCATAGGGTGGAAATAGACTGGGACAGAGTAAGGCATACAGGTTACACTGAACAGGACGGGCACTAGACAAGATCAACATGAACAGTATCAGCATTATTTGAACTTAGAGTGTCCCTTCATCAGTCTAACGTGACTTTCCTAATAGTTTATATGCCTTAATTAACTCTCCCCACGTCATTGTGCAGTCGGCGTGTGACCCCGTACTGAACGTCAGGTTGTACACAATCGCCAACAGCAGCCACAATACCTTCCATCTGAAACAGGTAGCCATTCCCACGAGCTTCCACCCTACACAGAGAACACCAGGCTGGCTTCTCGGAGATGGAAGGTGCCTTCTTGAGATTTCACACAAGACATATGGCTTCCCTGCTCACCACCAGAAAACTTCGTTAAAGTCCCACGTGAGTATCATAAGCAAAGGAGCCAACTGGAACAACTTAACAACGTGGAGCAGACTGTCCCTGCAACCTCTGCTCCATTTGTTCATCATGTTACAGCATCAATCTGGAGATACTTAAGACTGCTGATGCTGGCGATCAGAGTAGAGCGTCGATTGCTGGAAAAGCACAGCAGGTCAGGCAGCATCCGAGAAGCAGGAGAATTGTTGTTTCAGACATAAGACATCCATCAGGAATCAGCATAAATTATCTCATTCTGTCACTGTGTAAGTGCATTGAGATGGGAATGGCCTCCTACTGTTCCTTTATAAGTGACTCAAGGGACTGACTGGCTTCTTCCTCGTCTGATTGGACAGGGCCAAGGGCCTAACTGGTTACCCCTGGTTCCTGTTTGGAAGCTCGATGTGCTGACAATTGTGATGGTGCTGCAGATTTCATAGGTTATTTTAGTCTAGTTTCTGTTAAGAGAGAGATTGAACGACTGTTGCCAAGCTTGCTAGTTCAGACCACTTGAGTAAACAGCTAGCTAGGCCTTAGGTTTATTTTAATGTCGCCTGAATGGGCGTGGCCAGCTCTCACAAATTAGGATCACTGGGTTTTGTTTTCTCAGTAACATCAAAAACTGTAGAGGTCTCAACAGAGTTGGAAGTTTCAGGGAATGTCTCCTGTCTGCTACTCTCTCTGA
This sequence comes from Hemiscyllium ocellatum, assembly GCF_020745735.1. Lineage (NCBI taxonomy): Eukaryota > Metazoa > Chordata > Chondrichthyes > Orectolobiformes > Hemiscylliidae > Hemiscyllium > Hemiscyllium ocellatum. Next base: position 7,975,422 of record NC_083438.1, read on the forward strand.
ATTTTCTCTTGATGCTGTTTTCACTTCCTGAATTTTACTTTTTGCCAAGGGCTGTGTTTATGGGAATTTCCTATGTTGTACTAATTCATTAGTAATAGCTCCTAGATCTATTATTTTAAGTTGCCCAATAGAATTACGTTATTCTAAATTCCTCTTTCTTTGGTTTTATTTCATCTTTCGTGTTTAAATAAATGGTGTTATGCTTCACACCGAGTAGTTTGACCAGTCACATTGCATCTGGAACAGACACTTTACATTTCCTTTAAAGAAGAAAACATTAGAGCCTTGGCTACTGCCTTCAAATATTGTCGAGGGGCTCTGGTATAACCCATCACACTAGAATCCTTCTCTTCCTGAATAATAGGCTGGAGGCATTGAATGGGCTGTCCCTGATCTGCTCCAATAGAGTCAATGGGCTGAATGGTTTCCTCATATTCCTGTGAAACCAGCGTGAGGTGCTTAATGAACTCTTGTTATACTGTGACAATGTGCAGTGCCAGGCAGTGCTGTTACATGAATGTTATGGACCCTTTAACAGCACAAGTCTCAATGGAGTCCATGTCTTGCTGCACATGGACACAGTCCAGTTCAGGAGCTGATGGTGGATAAAATGTTCTGAACATTGTGGAATCTCCAGTGACCATCCCCACTTCGGATCTTATGGTGGGGAGGGTGGGGGCGGGCAGACATTGATGAAGCAGCTGAAGATGTTTGTGAAGAGGAAGCTACCCTGAGGATCTCCCACAGAGCTGACCCAGGACTGAGATGATGAACATCTTCCTTTGTGCCATTTTTGAATCCAAACACTGGAGAGTTTTCTCTGATTCCCATTAAGTTCAGATTTGTTAAGCTCCTTGATATCAATAGAAGCGAACCACTGTCTTGATATCAGGGCCAGTCATTTTTACCTGACCCCTTGTGTCAACCTCTTTTGTTCATATCAATAGGCCATGGTATAGGAGCAGCAAGGGTTTTCTTCAAACAGGTGGCATTGAATGTCAGGATTTCTCTTCTCAAGAGTGTTCGGGGAGCTAGATGACTGAAAGTATTTGAAGAGGAAACAGATGGATATTGACCTGTCAGAGAGTTGAGGGCGATGATGAGTTGGGTATGAAAGAGGATTTGAGACCAAGAGCAGATCAGCCATGACCTTAGTGAAGTTCAAGGCAGGTTTGGGGAGTGAACGACCTGCCCCTGTTTCTGATGTTCTCACATTCTGTTATTGGAAAGTTAGTGGGTGTTATTTTCATGAATGTTCTGTTATTGAATGTTGCCATCAGGGAGGCCAGAGGATTTTGTGAGCCATCTCTGGGTGAGGTAAGGGGTCTGCATTCACAGTGAATCTGGGTCTATAACATGACCAACAAATGGAGCGCATGTTGCAGAGAGGGGAGGCTCAGTAAAGAGAGATGAGGGGCTTCTTTCCTACCCAGCCTGGATTTTCCAATTACATTTCCCAAGTCAACTCAAAGCGTGTGTGACAATCTTGAAGGGCCGAATGGTCTCCTCTGTTTCTGTGCAAAGTTGAGAGCAGGAAGTACCCTCCAACTGCTCCTGTCTAGCAGGTTTGAGGGGCTGAATGGAACACAGGAACATGGGACCGAGGAGCAGAAGTGGGTCATTAGACACTTTGAGTCTTCACCAGGCACTAAGATTGTAGCTGATCAGGTTGTGGTCTCAGTCCCACTTTCCTGTCTGCGTCCCATTTTGCATGACTCACTTCTCTGTCAAATATTTAACTAACGCAGCATTCAATCAATGTGAACATAGAGGCATGATAAACTTCCAGTGAAGAGGATTCGGATTTGAAAGGTACTTTCAGAATTTTTTGTCATCCCTCTTATAGAATCAGAGAGTCATGCAGAACGGAAACAGACCCGTTAGTCCAATCTGTTCACTCCGATCAGTTATCAAATCTAATCCAGTCCCATTTGCCAGCATTTGGCCAATATCCCCCCTCTTTCTGAGATTTTTTAAATGTACGATTGTAACCGCCTTTACCACTTCCTCTGACAGCACTTTTTGTATACACAACCCACTCTCTGTGAAACATTTACCTTCAGGTCCCTTCTAAATCATTCGCCCTCTCCCCTCCAATCTATGCTCTGCTGTTCTGGATTCCCATACTCTGGGGAGCAGAACATGGCTGTTCAGAATATCCATGCCCCTGATGATTTTATAAACCTCTATAATGTCACCCCTCAACCTCTGACACTCCAGGAGAAAGCACCTCAAACTAATCAACCTCTTCCGGAAGTTCAAACCTCCAGTCCTGGAACATCTGTGTAAGTCATTTCTGCAGAAAACTCAGCTGTACGCAGTATTCTTAAAGTGGCCTCACCAACATCCTGTACAGATACAACATGCAACCACAACCCCTATACTCAATGCTCTGACTGATTAAGACAAATGTGCCAAATGTGTTCTGCACCACTCTGTCTACCTGCGACTCCACTTTCAAGGAACAATGTACCTGCAGCCCTATGTCCATTTGTTTCACAACACTCTCCAGGCCCTTACTATTAAGTGTATAATTCCTGCCCTGATTTGCCTTCCCAAACTGCACAACCTCGTATTTATCTAAATTAAACTTCATCTGTCACTCCTTGCCCATTTGTCCCATCTATTTGTGGTCCTGTTGTACTCTGAGATAAACTACTACATCACCTTTCTGATGTTGTGTGTAAACTTACTAACTATGGCTCCAATATTCACATCTAAATCCTTTACATAAATGATGAAATGCAGTGAACTCAGTCCTGATTTTTACAGCACAGTGCTGCTGACAAACCTCCAGTCTGAAAAATACCCCTCTTCCTTCAAGACAATTGTGACGAGCTTCTTCTGTATTCCACGTGACTGAAATTTATTCATCTGTATATCAATCTGAATAAAATACTAGCTATGAAGAGAGGCTGAGTAATTTAGGTTTATTTTCACGAGAAAAAAGGAGATTGAGGGGGGACCTGATTGAGATTTACAAAATCATGAAAGATGTAGACAGGGTGGATAGAGACGAGCTTTGAAGATGGACGGGGGAGATCCAGTAGATGTAGTGTACCTGGACTTTCAGAAAGTTTTTGATAAATTCCCACACAGGAGTTAGTGAGTAAAATTAAGGTGCATGATATTGGGGGCAAAGTAATAGATTGGATTGAAAATTGGTTGGCTGATAGGAAACAAAGGGTAGTGATAAATGGCTCCATTTCGGAATGGCAGGCAGTGACCAGTGGGGTACCAGTGAACTGGACAAGTTAGGTGAGTGGGCAGATGCATGGCAGATGCAGTTTAATGTGGATAAATGTATGGTTATCCACTTTGGTGGCAAGAACAGGAAGGCAGATTACTACCTCAATTGAATCAATTTAGGTGAAGGGGCAGTACAGAGAGATCTTGCTGTTCTTGCACACCAGTAAATGAAGACAACCATGCAGGTACAGCAGGTAGTGAAGGCGGCTAATAGCATGCTGGCCTTCATAACAAGAGGGATTGAGTATAGAAGCAAAGAGGTGCTTCTATAGCTGTACAGGGCCCTGGTGAGACCACACCTGGCGTACTGTGTGTAGTTCTGGTCTCCAAATTTGAGGAAAGACATTCTGGCTATTGAGGGAGTGCAGCGTAGGTTCACGAAGTCAATTCCTGGAACGGCGGGATTACTTTACACTGAAAGACTGAAGCGACTGGGCTTGTATACCCTTGATTTTAGAAGACTGAGAGTGGATCTGATTGAGACATATAAGATTATGAAAGGATTGGACACTCTGGCAGCAGGAAACATGTTTCCGCTGATGGGTGAGTGCCGAACCAGAGGACACAGCTTAAAAATACGAGGTACACCATTTAGGACAGAGATGAGGAGAAACTTCTTCACCCAGAGAGTGGTGGCTGTGTGGAATGCTCTGCCCCAGAGGGTAGTGGAGCCCAGTCTCTGGATTCATTTAAGAAAGAGTTGGATAAAGCTCTCAAAGATAGTGGAATCAAGGGTTATGGAGATAAGGACGGAAGAGGATACTAATTAGGAATGATCAGCCATGATCATATTGAATGGCGGTGCAGGCTCGAAGGGCAGAATGGTCTACTCCTGCACCTATTGTCTATTGTCTCTTGTCTATTTTTCCAGGGTGAAGGATTCAATAACGAGACATCGTGCTTTCAAAGTGAGAGGTGGAATCTTTAAGGGGGATACACACGGTAAGTACTTCACACAGAGGGTGGTGGGCGTTTGGAACGCGTTGCCAGCAGAGGTGGTAGAGGCAGGCAGGTAGATTTATTTAAGATGCATCTAGACAGATGCATGAATAGGTGGGGAGCAGAGGGATACAGATGCTTACGAATTGACCGACAGATTTAGAGAGTACATTTCGATCAGCTCAGGCTTGGAGGGCGAATGGCCTGTTCCTGGGCTGGAAATTTTCTTTGCTCTTTGTTCATTAAATGAACACCTTGCTGAAGTCCATATAGACAATGTCAACCAAACTGCCTTCATCAATTTTCTTTGTTACCTCTTCAAAAAACTCAACCAAATTAATGAGACATGATTTCCCATGCAGAAAGCCACGTTGTCTACCCCGATCAGCTCTTACCTTCCCAAATTTATGTGAATGCTATCCCTCAGAATCCCCTCCAATAACTCACCCATCACTGACATCAGGCTCACCAGTCTATAGTTCCCCGGCTTTTTGGGTCACTGTTCCCTTTCTAGTCCCACTCCCCCACTGCTCACAACAAATGTTCAATGTAGCCATCGGTGATATGGCCGATGATATCGGTCTCAGACTGGGTCAGGGTCACTTTTAGGAACAAGTCAGACTGGTTTCTTTAATCTGCTCAAATAGCACGTTTATGATCCAGAGCAATGTTACTCAAACTATGATGGAAAGATGAATGGCAAAGTGTTTGGATATTTCAAATATATAATCAATACTCCCCTTTGTACACACACACACACACACACACACACACACACACACACACACACACACACACACACACACACACACACACACACACACACACACACACACACACACACACACACACTCTCTCGGCAATTTTAACTTAAAAGAACTTTGCCCAGATATTATTGGAACTCATGACAAAAGGAAACATTGCGAGATTGTCCAAAACATTATTCTGCTTCTGAAGATATTGTACTCACACAGCTGCTAGCAATGGGATTTCATCCTGGGAGAGTTGGATTTGGCTGAATTCCCTTTGCTTTAAGCAGTGAGTAGATTCCAATGAATTGTGGTCAGGGATCACCCAAAAGGTAGCACGGTGGTTAGCACTGCTACCTCACAGCACCAGGGATTTGGGGTCGATTCCAGCCTTGGGTGACTGTCTGTGTGGAGTTTGTACATTCTCCATCTTTCTGTGTGAGCTTCTAAATGGGTGATCTAGTTTTCTACCACAGTTCAATTAGGTGGATTGGTCATGCTAAATTGCCTGTAGTGTTCAGGGATTTCTAGGTTGGGTGCATTAGTCAGGCGTAAATATAAGGGAATGGGTTGGGAAGGTTGGTATGGACTTGGGCTGAAGGGACTGTTTCAACAATGCAGGGATTCCATAAAAATAAGAATGGTAACGATGACTGTAGAGATTTGTTTTAGCTTGCACACATTGCTGTGATGAGGAACAATGAAGGAGGTAGAGTTCAATCGGCCGTTCCTTCTCGGACAGATGACATTTTCTCCCTCTCTGAGTTGAATCACACAGTAATGCCATCCTCTCCGAAACTGGACCATGTGAGGTCTCCTTGTACATTGTCCAAACTATATCTCCATCACATTCCCTGTTCCATGTCGGTGCATCATTGCTGCTGTCATACACAGAGCCATACCCTTAGCAGAAAATGGTCTCGGTCAATTTGAAGATATGTTTATATGGCCCTGCATCATTAAAAAATAAAAGTGTTTAATTTATTTAGAATACCCGTGTTAAAATGAATGCATTTTTTTACAGAAATACAGATATTGCTGGAAAAGCTCGGCAGGTCTGTCTGTACCCAGCATGCCTTTTATATGATGCAGTTGTACCCAGCCTCCACCACTTCCTCTGGCAGCTCATTCCATACGCACACCACCCTCTGTGTGAAAAGGTGCCCCTTAGGCCTCATCAAAATCTTTCCTCTATCACTTTCAAACAATGCCCTCTAGTTTTGGACACCCCAACCTTGGAAAAAATCCCTGACTACAAACCCTATCCATGACCATTCTGATTTTATAAACCACTACTGCTGCGAAATGTGACTCCAATCAACACGAATGGCTGTGTTTTCAGTCATCCTGGCCCTAAATTCTGAAATGCAATACTGACACCTCTTCCTTCTCCATCAAGTCACAATTCTAAATCCATTTTAATCACTTTGCGCAGATGTATCATGAGACATTTCTGTGGGCTTTATACCTAGATCTTTGTGCCCGGAGGCAGGGAAACTGGCATCACTCAGCAATACTCATAAAGCTGCAACAGTATTCTCCTGTGTGTTTGTTCATCAGCCTGTTCTATCATGTTGTGACATACCTCTGCAACAGGCAGGACTTGAATCCAGGCCTTCTAGTCCAGAGCTCGGAACACTACCACACAAGTTCAGGGATTGGAATCAAATCCAGAGCTTTGGCTCAGAGACAGGGACACTACCCACTATACTACCATATCCAGATTTTGAGTCATATTTTAATGCTCGCTTTCAGCTCGGTGTGGATTTTCTACAATCAGGTTACCATTATTGAACTACAGAAAATACTTTGTATTGTTAAACAAATGCAAGATATTTGTTTCAACTGTAGGATATTGACTATATGTGCTATGCTATCAAAATTAACTATCGCGATTATCTGTATTCTGCAATATTAGGGAAAGAAATCCTGCAGACACACTCTGCACAATGGAAGTTCTCAAATGGATATTTATTACTGAACACCAAATTTCTGGTCCCAAAACACCGATCACTGTTACCCACCTCTAACGTGCGACTTCCCTCTTCCTAAAACCATGAAATGACAGCAGGCTGCTGATAACTGTCCAGCCTCTCCTCCCCAACGACTCTGTCTGCAATCTATCCGGTCTCCCCCTAACCACACAAGCCAAAACAAGCTCAGAGCCTTTGTGAAAATGAAGGCCAGAGTGTGCAGGCCTCTTGGAGAGGGGGAGGGCATTTTAAAATTGAAGGGGGAGGGTGAGGTGGCAGTAATATCACACACTGGGCTGAGGGGTGGCAGATGGGGTTTAGTTTGGATTAATGCAAGGTATCGGATTTGGTAAATCAAACAACAGTAGGATCTACACAATTAAAAGTAGGGCTTTTGGCACTGTTATAGAACAGAGACCTCGGCCATCAGGTAAAATTATTTATAATTTGCATCTCATATAGATATTGTGGTTAAGAAGGTGTTTAACACACTTGTCTTCATAGGTCAGACCTTTGAGTATCGGAATTGGGATGTCATGTTGAGGTTGTACAGGACATTGATGAGACCTCTTCTGGAATATTGTGTCCAGTCTGGTCATCCTGCCCACTCATTCCATAGGCACACCAGCCTCTGGGTGAACACGCTGCCCCTTAGGTCACTTTTAAATGCTCCCCTCTCACCCTAAGCCTATGTCCTCTAGTTTCGGATCCCCCCACCACCCCGAACCCCCCGTACCCTTAGAAAATACCTTGGCTATTCACTTTGATATTATTGACCTTGATATTATTAAGCTGGAGAGGGTTCCAAAGAGATTAACCTGGATGTTGCTGGAAAAGGAGGGATTGCGCTCCAAGGGGAGGCTGGGTACACTGGGATTTGTTTCACTGAAGAATATGAGATTAAGCGGTAACTTTACACAGGTTTATAAAATAATGAGGGGTACAGATAAGCTGAAGGGCTGATGTCTTTTCTCTAGAGTTGGGGATTCAAAACTGAGGGATTTTTAAGACTTGATGAAAAAGATTGACAAAAGTCATGAAAGGTAATTATATTATACAGAAGCTGGCTTGTGTGTGGAATGAACTTCCAGAAGAACTGGCAAAATCAGGGACAGTTACAACGTTTAAAGGACATTTAGATCAGTACATGGATAAGACATCAGTTTGTATTGTGCTGTGAGCAGCTGCCCTCTCCCTCCCCCTCTCTGAATGAATCCCTGTTGGTTTTCACCCTCTGCCAATTCCTGTGCAGTGGCGTGGAGAGGCCAGCAGAGGGTGGGATTGCATCACTTTAAGCACCACAGAGACAGCCAGACCTGCCCCACACAGAGACACACAGATACACACACAGCAATTGTTAGGATACAACATTGAGCTCATCTGGTAACTTAAACTAAACATAAAGAAATGCTCAACTTGCCTTGTAAACTGTTAAAATATGAGTGACAGAGGACTCCCAAATTCCACTGTTTAAACAAAAACATCAACTTATTTTTTCACTCTGAAAGTGAACATTTTACATCAACTATTCACAACTCTGAGAGCCCATTTATCTTAACTGCTTATTACCCGCCTTCAACTCTACAGACATTTCAATAGACATTTATGAAAATTACATAAACGAAATTTCAAAACCACACAGCAGCTGTTGTTTCATCTGGCCTCACACCAATATCCCTTTTTCCCATATTTCCTGCGAAGACTGGCTCATGTTACAGGATGCTATCGAAGTGTTTACATTTCAGCATTCTGCAACCTGGGAACACATCCTTCCATGACGCTGTCTCTCAGTCTCCCCCTCTCTGTCTATACCCCAAACCCCTCCCATGTGGTGATACTTAAATTGATTCCCCCACCATCTCTCTCTGTCAGTGATGGTCACACCCACAGCACCCCCTTATCATGGCACAATGGGGATATGGAGCTGTAAATGGGTGGGAGCTGTACGTCCTGTCACTTCCAGCATGGGCTGCAAGTTTCCCCACACTGGTCAGTGATCTAACACAGTGTTACTGAGCAATGCACTGGGGTGATGTACACAGTCCTACATGCTGGGAGCGTCACTGCTCCTGGGTTACAGATCAATGCACTGGGGCGGTGTACACAGTCCTACATGCTGGGAGGGTAACTGCTCCTGGGTTACAGATCAATGCACTGGGTCGGTGTACACAGCCCTACATGCTGGGAGGGGAACTGCTCCAGGGTTTCAGATTAAGTCACCGGTTATCACGGCACAGGTCTCTGTGCTGGTCAGACTGTACGGTTGCCGTTTATAGATAATATAATGATGTGGGATGTACAGCTCCCCGTGCTGGATGGATATGTAGCCTGTGCACAGTTCATCCTGTTGGTGGGGTGGGGGGGGGAAAGGTGATGGACAGGTCACGGAGCTCCCCGGAACGTTCTGTCCCCGACATTCTATAACTGACATTTTCCGGAACGTTCTGTCCCCGACATTCTATAACTGACATTCCTCGGAACGTTCTGTCCCAGACATTCTATAACTGTCATTCCCCGGAACGTTCAGTCCCTAACATTCTATAACTGCCATTCCCCGGAACGTTCTGTCCCTGACATTCTATAACTGACATTCCCCGGAACGTTCTGTCCCTGACATTCTACGACTGAAATTCCCCGGAACGTTCTGTCCCTGACATTGTTTGTTTGTGAACGGCCGGACGTCAGTGAATTGAACAAACGATAAGATCCTGAGTGAAGAGATCCTGTTTCAGGGAGAAGGAGACACTGTTCCGAAGGCCCCTCAGGCAGTTAAAGGGGTGAATACGTTTTCCCTGCGTTTACAATTCTTCACAACACAGGCTCGACCACAATTTAAACCAAAATACAGAAATTCCCAAACTCCGTTTGTGTTCAGGAAACTGGGAGAGAATCCTTCAGGATAGCAACGTTCCCACCCTCCGTATTAGGAACTGGGAAGCAGTGACCTGTGTCTGCTCTCGAGTGATCGAGTGTGTGGAAATGTTCTCGAAACCATCTGTCCTTATGGATGTGTCTCGGTGTGTTTGGGGAGGGAGGGTTTGTGGTTTATGTCACATTTTTGTCAGTAATTCCATCCTTCCCATTTGTTATTCCAGCTCCAATTATATTAATAATTCCCTGAATACAGGGACATATTTGAAAATCTCACTGGGTCCCCATTCAAACGGATCCCTTTGCCTCCAGGCTGATGGATAATGGGTTTGTTTTCCTTCCTCACAGTTAACGTAGTGACCATCTACATCCTGCTTTATAAAGATTGTGGATTGTCTCCATGTGTCAGACGTTACCTGGCGGCCATGGCAGGGGCGGATCTCCTGGTCATTATCCTCGACTTGATCCTGAGACACATTCCCATTGTTTATCTGGAACAGTTTTATTTCCTGGTGTACTCCGTCCCCGTGTGTAATATCCACGCCGTCCTGCTTTATGCAGCCACTGACTGCTCTGTCTGGTTCACCATCACTTTCACCTTTGATCGGTTTGTGGCCATTTGTTGCCAGAAGCTGAAAAGTAAATATTGCAGTGAGAAAACGGCGGCTGTGGTTCTCGGAGCAGTGACTGTGCTGAGCTGTTTAAAGAACATTTTCTGGTATTTTATGTTCAAGGCTCGGTATTCGCTGGGGAACACCCCCTGGTTTTGTGAGGTAACAGAGGCTGTTCGTTACTCCAGTGTCTGGGTCACAATCCAGTTCCTCCACAACATTCTAACACCGGGTGTCCCATTTCTCCTGATTCTGCTGCTCAATGTTCTCACCGTCAGACACATTTTAGTGACCAGCAGAGCCCGCAGGAGACTCCGCGCTCACACCAATGGGGACGCTCAGTCTGACACTGAAATGAGAAACCGAAAAAAATCCATCATTTTACTGTTTGTGATCTCGGCCAATTTCATCCTGTTATGGTCAACATTAATGCTGTATTCTATATGGAGACGGATGTATGATATTGGGTATTACTCTGTGTCTCTCAATTGGTTTGTGCAGGAATTAGGCTTCATGCTGCAGCTCCTCAGTTGCTGCACAAACACCGCGATTTATGCCGTGACCCAGACTAAGTTCAGGCAGCAGCTGAAGAATGTGCTGAAATATCCCTTCACCCAAATCCATCCATCCATCAAATTCCTTCATTAATCACACCATCCGGGATTTTCTCATTTCAGTTCAGTGTTTCAGCGATGGAACAGCCTGTCGCTATGGTAACAGACTCAGGGGAGCGCTGGTTTGTCCATCCTTATCCCACAGGGGGGTTACAGGGAAATATTTCAGTGTTTCTCACAACTCGGGGGCCAGTGAGAAAAGGCACCATCCCACTGACTGTATCCATCACTTCCATTTGTAACCAATAAAAATGTGGATTAAAGCGTGCCGAGCAGCAGAGTGACCGATGTTGTTGTGTGTCTTTGTGTTGGAGAAGCTGAGCTGGAGAGAGACAGACTCAGCCCCAAGTCCTGGTCCTCAGGGAAGGGCACTGCGCCCTGAGCTCAGGAGCTAGGGTTAACTCCCTCTGGACTCCAACCTGGCCTCCCCATTACCTCTCCCCTACTCTTCCTCCTGAATTCTCTCTCTCTCTCTTTCAGCACACACTCTCTTTCTCAACCCTCTCCTCATCACCCTCTCTCTCACACCCCCACAACCCAGGTTTCTCCACCTGCCTCCACTTTCCCTCTTCCCCTCTGTCTCTCATGCCATTGCTGTCTCCCTCCCACAATTCCATCTCTACCCCATTTTCCCCACCTCCCACCCCCACCCCCCATATGCAGCCTCACCCCCAAATATCCCCAGTCTCTGCGTCAGAGGGAGAGGGAAGGACCAGGGAGACAGAGTATGTCAGAGACAGGGAGGGAGGGAAGGAAGGACAGGAGGGAGAGAGATTCAGTAAAAGGAAAAGAGAGGGAGGTGGGAGCAGAGAGACACCGAGGGAGGTGGAGAGCGAGAAGGGGGAGAAGAGAGAGAAAAAGAGAGAGAAAAAGAGAGAGAAAGAAAGAGAGAGAAAGAAAGAGAGAGAGAGAGAGAAAGAAAGAGAGAGAGAGAAAGAAAGAGAGAGAGAGAGAGAGAGAGAAAGAAAGAAAGAAAGAAAGAAAGAAAGAGAGAGAGAGACAGAGAAAGGGCACGAATGAGAGAGGGGTGTGTGAGAGGGTGAGAGAAGGGGAGAGGGGCAAGAGAGAGGGAGGCGGCGGATGAGAGAGAGAGAGAGAGAGAGAGAGAGGGAGTGGGCCGGGCGAGAGAAAGAGGAAGGGGGCAAAAGAGTGAGGGAGGGGGCGAGAGATAGAGGGAAGGGACAAGAGAGAGAAAGAGAGGGGTCGAGAGAGAGAGAGAGAGGGAGGAGGACAAGAGTGAGTTGGCGGGGGCGAGAGACAGAGAGAGTGAGAGAGTGAGAGAGAGTGAGAGAGAGTGTGAGAGTGAGAGAGAGAGAGTGAGAGAGAGGGGGGCGAGAGAGAGAGGGAGGGAGGGGGCGAGAGAAAGAGGGGAGGGGATGAGAGAGATGGAGGGGTGAGAGAGAAAGATGGAGGGGGCAGAAGAGAGAGAGGGAGGAGTGTGAGAGAGAGAGAGGGAGGAGGCGAGAGAGAGAGGGGGAGGGAGGGGGCAAGAGAGAGAGAGGCAGGGGGCAAGAGAGAGAGAGAAAGGTGGGGGCGAAAGAGTGAAATGTAGGGGGCGAGAGAGACAGGGAAGGGGCGAGACAGAGAGAGGGATGAGAAAGAGAGGGACGAGGCAAAGAGAGAGGGATTGCTGGCGGGAGAGAGAAGGAGAGGGAGAGGGCCAGAGCGAGGGAGAAAGGAAGGGGCAAGAGAGAGAGGAAGGGGGATTGAGAGAGAGGGGAGAGAGAGAGGGAGAAGAGAGGGAGAGGAAGGGGGTGAGAGAGAGAGGGAGAGGGAGGGGGCGAGAGAGAGAGGGATTGGGAGGGAGAGGGAGAGGGCGGAGAGAGAGGGAGAGGAAGGGGGCGAGAGAGAGAGAGGGAGAGGCGAGAGAGAGAGGGGGGCGAGAGAGAGGGGGGACGAGAGAGAGGGGGCGAGAGAGAGAGGGGGCGAGAGAGAGGGGGGCGAGAGAGAGGGGGGGCTAGAGAGAGAGGGGCGAGAGAGAGGGGGGCGAGAGAGAGAGGGGGCGAGAGAGAGAGGGGGCGAGAGAGAGGGGGTGCGAGAGAGAGGGGGGCGAGAGAGAGGGGGGCGAGAGAGAGGGGGTGCGAGAGAGGGGGGCGAGAGAGAGAGGGAGAGGGCGAGAGAGAGAGGGGAAGGGGGCATGAGAGAGAGGGGAAGGGGGCATGAGAGAGACGGGAAGGGAGGAGGCGAGAGAGAGGGAGGAGGCGAGAGAGAGGGAGGAGGCGAGAGAGAGGGGGGCGAGAGAGAGGGCGAGGGCGAGAGAGAGAGAGAGGGCGAGAGAGAGAGAGAGGGAAGGGGGCATGAGAGAAAGGGGAAGGGGGCATGCGAGAGAGGGGAAGGGGGCATGAGAGAGAGGGGAAGGGAGGAGGTGAGAGAGAGGGAGGAGGCGAGAGAGAGGGGGGCGAGAGAGAGGGGAAGGGGGTGTGAGAGAGGGGGCGAGAGAGAGACTGAGGAAGATGAGAGAGAGGGAGGGGGCGAGAGAGCGGGGGAGGGAGACAAGAGAGAGGAGGGGGATTAGAGAGAGAGGGAGGCAGACGAGAGGGAGGGAGGGAGGCAGCGAGAGAGAGAGAGGGGGGAAGGGGGCAAGAGAGAGTGGAAGGGGAGAGAGTGGGAGGGGGACAAGAGAGAGAGAGGTGCGCAGGAGAGAGAAGGACGGGAGTGGAAGAGAGAGGGAGGGGGCGAAAGAGTGAGAGGGAGGGGACAAGAGAGACAGGAAGGGGGCGAGATAGTAAGAGGGAGGGAAGGCGAGAGAGAGAGGGTGTTGCGAGAGAGACAGGGTGGTGTGAGAGAGAGAGGGGGGCAAGATAGAGAGGGAGGGGTGCGAGAGAGAGAGGGGAAGAGAGTGAGACGGAGGGGGTGAAAGAGAAAAGGAGGGAGGGGGCAATAGAGACAGGGAGGGGTCGAGACAGTGAGAGGGAGGGAGGCAAAAGAGAGAGGGAGGGGCGAGAGAGAGAGGGAGGGGAGAGTGAAAGAGAAAGGGGAGGGGAGACAGAGTGCGAGGGGGACGATTGAGAGGGAGGGAGGGGGCGAGAGGGAGGGAGGGAGGGGGCGAGAGAGAGAGAGGGAGGGGTGTCAGAGAGGGAGGGGTGTCAGAGAGAGAGTGAGGGGGCGAGATAGAGAGGTAGGGGGCGAAAGAGAGAGGGGCGAGAGAGACAGGGAGGGGCGAGAGAGAGAGAGGGGGCAGGAGAAAGAGGGAGGAGGGGCAGGAGAGAGAGAGAGGGGGGTGATAGAGAGTTGGAGGGTGAAGAGAGAGTTGGGGGCGAGAGAGAGGGGCAAAGAGAGTGGGGTGAGAGAGAGAGGGAGGGGGCGAAAGAGAGAGAGGGACAGGAAGCGAAAGAGAGATAAGGAGGGGTCGAAAGAGACAGAGAGGGCGAGAGTGCGTGAGGGAGGGAAGAGGCAAGAGAGAGAGAGAGAGGAGGGATCCGAGAGAGAGGGAGGGGAGGCGAGAGAGAGAGCGGAAGGGGGGCGAGAGACAGAGGGCGGGGTCGATAGACAGAGGGAGGAAGGGGCCGAGATAGAGATAGGAAGGGGGCGAAAGAGATAGCGAGGGGATTGAGAGACAGAGGGAGGGGGCGAGAGAGAGGGAGGGTGGCGAGAGCAAGAATGGGGGGGCGTGGGCGAGTGTGGGAGGGGGCGAGACAGAGAGAGAGAAAGAGGGGCCGAGAGAGACGGGGGGGGCGAGAGTGAGAAGGTGGGTGTGAGAGAGGGGAGGGAGGTGCAAGAGAAAGAGACGGGGAGGGGGCGAGAGAGAGAGAGAGGGAGGGAGAGAGAGAAACGGGGGCAGTAGAGAGAGGGAGGAGGGGGCGAGACAGAGAGGGAGGGGGCGACAGAGAGAGGGAGGGAGGGAGTGGGAGAGGGAGGGGGAAGGAAAGAGATGAAGGAAGGGCGGGAGAGAGAGAGGGATGAGGGCAAGAGAGAGTGGGAGGGGGGAAGAGAGAGAGAGAGAGGGAGGGAGAGGGCAAGAAAGAGAGAGGAAGGTGGCGAGAGAGAGAAGGAGGTAAGGCGAGAGAGAGAAAGGGAGGGGGCTAGAGACAAAGGGGCGGCGAGAGAGAGAGGGGAGGGGCGCGAGGGAGAGAGAAGGAGGGGGCGAGAGAGAACAAGAAAGGGGAGGTGAGAGAGAGTGTGAGGGGGACAATAGAGAAGGAGGAAGGAGGCTAGAAAGAGTGGGGGGCGAGAGAGAGATAGTGGGCGTGCGAGAGAGAGGGAGGGAGGGTGCAAGAGAGAGAGGGAGAGGGTCGACAGAGAGAGAGAGGGAGGGGAGGCGACAGAGAGAGGGAGTGGGCAAGAGACAGAAGGAGTAGGGGGCGAGAGAGAGAGAGAGAGATGGAGGCGGGGAGGGAGAGATGGAGGGGTGCGAGAGAGAGGGGAAGGGGGTGAGAGAGAGAGCGAGGGCAGCGGGAGATAGAGGATGGCCGGGAGAGAGAGGGAGGAGAGGGGTGCGAGAGATTGGGAGAGGGCGAGAGAGTGAGAGGGGAAAGAGAGAGAGGGGTAAGGGGCGTAAGAGAGAGGGGAGCGAGAGAGTGGCGGAGTTGTGAGAGAGAGAGGGAGGGGGCAAGAGAGAGATGGAGCGGTCGAGAGGGAGAGGGAGGGACAGAAAAGAGAAGGTGGAGGGACGGGAGAGAGAGGGAGGGGCGAGAGAGTGTAGGAGGGGGAAGAGAGAGAGTTAGGGGGCGAGAGAGAGGGGAGGAGAGAGAGAGGGGGTGTGAGAGAGGGAGGGGGCGAGAGAGAGACGGAGGGTGTGAGAGAGCGATGGAGGGGGTGAGAGAGAGGGAGGGGCCGAGAGAGAGACGGAGGGGTGAGAGAGCGATGGATGGGTTGAGAGAGAGGGAGGGGACGACAGACTGAGGGAGGGGGAGAGAGAGAGAGATGGATGGGGCGAGAGAGATGCAGGGGGTGAGAGAGAGGGAGGGGGTGAGAGAGAGTGTGCTGGTGAGAGCAAGTGGGGGAGGGAGCGAGAGAGAGAAAGGAAAGGGGAGTGAGAGAGAGGGGGAGGGGTGAGAGAGGGAGAGAGGGTGGCTGGAGAGAGAGGATGGGTGAGAGAGAGAGGGAGGAGACGGCCGCGAGAGATTGGAAGGGGGCTACAGAGAGTGGGAGGGGGAAGAGAGAGAGGGGTATGGGGCTTGAGAGAGGGGGAGTGAGAGAGAGGGGAGGGGGACGAATGAGAGAGAGGTAGTGAGGGGGAGAGATAGAGAGGGAGGAGGGCAGGTGAGAGAGAGGGAAGGGGGCGAGATAAATGAGGAGGGGGGCGAGAGAGAGAGGGTGAGGGCGAGAGAGTGGGTCGAGAGAGAGAGAGGGAAGGGGGTGAGAAAGAAAGAGAAGGGAGCGAGAGAGAGTGCGAGGGGGCAAGAGAGAGAGTGCGAGGGGGCAAGAGAGAGAGTGCGAGGGGGCAAGAGAGAGAGGGAGGTTGGCGAGATAGAGAGAGGGAGGGGGCGAGAGAGAGAGAGGGACGAAAGACAAAGTGAGGGGCACGACAAAGAAGGAAGGGCACGAGAGAGAGGGACGGGATGAGACAGAGAGAGGGAGAGGGGCGAGAGAGATGGAGTGGGACGAAAGACAGAGAGGGAGGGTGTGTGTGTGAGAGAGAGAGAGGGAGGGTAACGAGAGGGAGGGGGTGAGTGAGAGAGAGGGAGGTGGGTGATAGAGACAGAGGGAGGAGGGTGATAGAGAGAGAGAGGCGGCGAGAGAGAGAGGGAGGGGGAGGGGGAGGGGGAGAGAGAAAGAGAAAGGGGAGGGGAGAGAAAGTGCGAGGGGGACGATTGAGAGGGAGGGGGCGAGAGGGAGGGAGGGGGCGAGAGAGAGAGAGGGAGGGTTGTCAGAGAGAGAGGGAGGGGGCGAGACAGAGAGGTGGGGGGTGAGAGAGAGAAGGGCGGGAGAGGCAGGGAGGGGGTGAGAGAGAGAGGGGGGCAGGACAAACAGGGAGGGGGGGCAGGAGAGAGAGAGGGAGGGAGGGGGCGATAGAGAGTGGGAGGGTGAAGTGAGAGAGCTAGGGGGCGAGAGAGAGTGGGGGTGAGAGAGGGAGGGGGCGAAAGAGACAGAGAGGGCGAGAGTGCTTGAGGGAGGGAAGAGGCAAGAGAGAGAGAGAGAGAGAGAGGGGATCCGAGAGAGAGAGAGGGGGGAGGCAACAGAGAAAGAGGGAGGGGCGAGAGACAGAGGGAGGGAGGGGCCGAGATAGAGGGAGGAAGGGGGCGAAAGAGACAGGGAGGGGGTTGAGAGACAGAGGGAGGGTGGCAAGACCGAGAGTGGGGGGGAGGGCGAGCGTGAGAAGGGGCGAAACAGAGGGGGCGAGAGAGAGAGAGAGAAAGGGCGAGAGAGAGAGAAGGCGAGAGAGAGAGAAGGCGAGAGAGAGAGAGAAGGCGAGGGAGAGAGAAGGCGAGAGAGAGAGAAGGCGAGAGAGAGAGAAGGCGAGAGAGAGAAGGCGAGAGAGAGAAGGCGAGAGAGAGACGGAGAGGGTGAGAGATAGAGAGAGGGAGGGGCGAGAGAGGGAGGAAGGGGTGCGAAGGAGGGAGAGGGAGGGGCGCGAGGGAGGGAGAGGAAGGGGCGAGAGAGAACAAGAAAGGGGAGGTGAGAGAGAGTGCGAGGGGGACAATAGAGAAGGAGGAAGGAGGCGAGAGAGAGAGGGAGGGTGCAAGAGAGGGAGAGATGGATGGGAGGCGAGAGAGAGGGGGAGTGGGCAAGAGACAGAGGGAGTGGGGGCGAGAGAGAGAGAGAGATGAAGGGGGCGAGGGAGAGAGAGATGGAGGGGTCAAGAGGGAGAGGGGGGAGCAGGAAAGAGAAGGAGGTGGGGCGGGAGGGAGAGAGGGAGTGGGGCGAGAGAGATTAGAAGGGGAGGAGAGAGAGGGGTTATGAGAGAGAAAGAGTGGTGACGAGAGAGAGGAAAGGGGGCGAGAGAGATGAAAGGGGGCGAGAGAGAGATTGTCGA